>NC_083365.1:2446785-2752321 GCF_030254825.1 Meriones unguiculatus | reverse complement strand
ACACACTGGGTTGGCTCTGGAATAAAAAGAATGACAGAAAGAAAAGACAGACACACAAAACATCTGTAATAGGGTAGCCTGTGCTTACTCTAATGGAGGGCACACACTATTCAACCCAGAAACCCAGTATATATATTTTTTAATATACAGCATAAAACAGAGGTGTTAGATAACTTCTGAGGTAGGTCTCTTCACTGTAGAAATTTCATTGTAAACACCATGGAGGCAGGAACTGTGGTTTAGGGTTTCTGCATATATGAGTTTTAGGTAAATGTAAATTGTTCATCAGCTTTCCCACTTTCAACAGAGGAAGGCTTTGCCATCCTTTTCTACACATGGGGAAGGGTTTGCTCTTTCCTTGGTCTGAGGCATTTGGTTTATTGAAATGTCCATCCCCATGTCAATAGCACACATTCAGCCAGGACTTCATCCATTCCCTGGAGTACTGATAAACTTATTCCAGTAATGTGATTTGAACAGTCTTATACAAAGGTACTTTATGTGTGGAGTTCTTTGACTTCTTTATATCCTGTCAAGCTCAAGTGCAATGCCATCCTCATGGTTGGTGTTCTGACAACATTTCCTCATTGTAACCATGAGAATGATATTGACATATGAGCACAAAGAACAGAGATATAATTTTTGACATGACCCAGGCACAAGAGCAATGTAATGTGCTTTTCTCAAAAAAGAAGAAAAAAAATGGTTACACCTCAATGAGAATATTCTTGTCATCTGTGCTAATCATTTCCTGTTAGAGCTCTAATGGCTTCTCTGAAAACAGACAAAGAGAAACCACTGACTTTGTCGGTTGATTCTTCATGTGATGGACACAGGTTCTTCCTTTGTTACAGGTCCACTTTAATCTGGCCCAAATTCCACAAAATCTGGCAATCAAATTGAAAGGGAAAGAAAGTGGAAACTTCAATGTGAAGATGTAAACAAGTAATTTCATAATAGGAAAGTTTACAGCTCAGTGATACTAGTTTTGCCCAACTAAGACACAAGAGAAGGTAAATGAGAAACACAAAACAGTAAATGGAAAATGAAGGTGAATATGAAAACTTGCACCTAAATATCAAGTGCTCTCCATAAATGGGACTGGCAATCTTTCTACTGAGCTTAGATTCAACAAAAAGTGGCTGCTGCCCAACCAGTCTTTTCCTTAATACATTAGTAAAATAAATATTCCTTGTCAACAAACATTATTAAAAATAAAACCTATATTCCTACTGCTTCATTGTTGAGGTTTGGGGTAAAGTCTATCAAGGACAGCCTATAATGTTGCCTTTCCCTTAAGGATTTTTCACACATGCCTTGAGTGGGTACTTCAGTTTAATTTACAATTTCCTATAAATACTTTAATATTTTTCAATTCTTGATCCTGAATTTTTCTCATGTAGCATATAGAAACTTAAAAGAGTGTGTAGAAAGATGGCTAACTCTGGTCTCTTTTGAACTGAGACACCCCATTCTGTATAAACTCCAATACCATGGAGAACCCAGACAAGGGTATTCATAAGGAACAGAAGAGAGACTTGCATGTGTAAGTCTGTCTTTTATGGACTAGAATCAGCTTGGCACAACTCTCTAACATCAAGTAGGCCAGTTAAATTCTATTAACTCACTTATCTTTTAAAGAAAATTATTAATTAAGAACTGAGGACTCTGGGCAAGAGGGAATGACAGGAAATTCTTCTGTAGTGACATGTAAAATAAAGCCTTTATGTCTGGCTTTAAGTGAAATGTATAATAAAGCTCTTGTGTCTGGCTTGGAGTGAAATGTTTCAGCAAAGCCTTTGCTACATTTGGATTAATAAGTAGAGGCTGAGAAATTTGGGGGGGTGACTTTTAATATTGAGGGAATATTGTCTCCCTGGAAAGTCTGCACTTGGTGCAATGTAAGAGCTTGCCGCTGCACAAACCTTGGTCTCAAGACACTCCTGGCAAACCTGGAGTTCTTACTTTTGGTTATGGCTAGCCATGGTCAAAAGAGACTCAGATTTGTGTGGGTTGTCTACTCTCTTGAGCAGCAAGGGTAAGATAACTTTGGTGGTTTAAACCTTTCCCAGACCAAATTAATTTTGTGTAATGATTGAATAAAAGTAACTGAAGTGAGCTAGTCATGTTCGGTCTTTTTCCAAGAAGGATGAACACCTCTACTCCTTCAGAAAACGAAGAGTTGGTATCTTGATGAGCTCCCCTCTCCACTGCAACATCTATGACCAACCTCAGCTAATATCCTTTCTCTTCTCACCACTAGTTTTTCACATAAAGATCACACATCATGTATGTGGCTAAATACAAAAGACTGATTTCACATTGTAGTCTGAATTTCCTTGCTGATCTTTTAAGACATCTGATCTTTATTTTATTTCATTGCCTTTTGTTGTTGTTGTTTTCAAGACAGGGGTCCTTTCTGTAGCCTTGGCTGTCCTGGACTTGCTTTGTAGATGAGCAGCCTTAAATTCCAGTGGTCCCCCATGATTCTGCTTTCCTTAGTGATGGGATTACAGGTGTGTGCCACTGTGCCTGGTTTACTACCTTTCAAATATATATTAAACTCTAATATAATGCCATTAACACGAATAGTGACAGGATTTATTAGAATTGGGGACAAAATTGTCAAAATGAATACAGATGCATGGGTGTTCAGACAACTACAGTGAACTTTGGCCTGGAAAGATCTACTGATGAGCTTCCATCGTTCTGTGTCCTAGTGACCAATGATTTGTACCTTCCATCGTTCTGTGTCCTAGTGACCAATGATTTGACCAATGAAGAGTACCTTCAGTCAGGTACTCTCTGAGCACTGAGAGATAGACACAATCAGCAATAAAGAGATAGTCAACAGGAAAAGGAGCCTTGGGTCAAAACAGTCCAAACTTCCTGAGTCACAGCTACCTACATGCTCTTTGATAGAGATGATGAGGACTTGTGTCCTTGTTCACTGTCATATCTCTACCTTCCTGACACTCCTTCACTTCTATATCTTTTCTTATTGAAATGGCCTTTGCCTGTTCAAAACCAAGAAGAGAAAAATAACTCAATATAATTGTTCATGAATAAGCCACAAGGAACATACATTCTAAAACAGTGATGAGGCTTCATGGGCACTTCCCTGTCTTGGATGCATCACTGCTGGTCTGAATCACTGGCCACAATGAGACATTTCATCTGTAAGGGGAAGCAATGTGTACCTTCACACCAAGAGTGATTCTCAGGCACCAAAATGACCCTACCTTTATTGTGGAATACTCAGGCCTATGGGGGTATAAAGTACTAGGCATTTATGATGTCCACATAAGACTCATCTTTTGTATATATTCCTTTTATTCACACAACATACCTTATGATATTATGGTAGTATAAAAGTTAAAGAGAAACCTCACCACGTAAAGAAAAGCTATGCAGAAATGCTTCTGTAAGATTCCACTTGAGAATCTTTTCTATTGAGGACATTTTGGAAGCTTAGAGGCTTGACCCATGACTGCTGTGAAGATTTTCAGCTATGGCAGCCTGGAAAGATGGCACTGATGAAAGTCCAGGAGATCCTTATGAGCTTTGGATGTGGCTTAAAGATAGGCCTTTATGAGCCTAGCTACAATGCTGAAAGAGACATAGTCACTGAGCCCATGAACATCATCAAGTCCTTGTGCACATGGGTGTCAACACACAGGCAAGATAATTCATGTTTAGGGAGCACAGAAGTGCAATCCTACAATCATTCCCATAGTTCCATTTTTTGTTGCTGTTTATTTTAAATCTTTTTATTGGACAATAGCTTTACACTGCCAGCATTCAAGCTTGGGGTTGCTTTCCTTGCACGGCAGTACCAGTTCGGGTTTAGCTTGTTATCATATCATAGATATGTCCTGTGCTAGGCTCATAGCTGAGCTATCTGGTAGCCTCCCTGGAGCTTGAGTAAAATGCCTATCTCACAGAGCTTCCTGGTACTAAACTTTTACTTCATATGCAGTACATTATTTTTAATCATGCAAAATTGTTTCTAAATTAACCAAAATGCTCTTTAACTTATGTTTTTTACACTTATGGAATAAAAAAGACCAGACTTATTTTGGGTCAACGTGTGCTCTTTTATAGTTGCAATATTCATCCTCCTCAATCATTTCTTCTCTCATATCTACACATACAAACATAAGCTAAGAGACTTATAACAGAGGACAATATCTTTTTTTTTACTTCTAGATTTCACCATAATCTATAGAACACTGAACAGCACATTAACCTCTGGGCCCTCAATGGCATTTACAACCCCAACTTCCAAATACAACTCCCCAAAACAACACTGTTAGGTCTGTCACAGCAATACCCCATTTTATAGCTACCAGTTTCTGTTCTTTTTTTTTTTTTTTTTTTGGTTCCTGTCACTATGCTAGACATCATGACCAAAAGAAAACGTGGGAGGGTAGGTATTTCACAGTTTAAAGTACATCAGTGAAGGAAGCCAAAGCATGAAACTCAAGGGACAAGTTTGATTGATGGAAAAGCCATGTCCAAATGCCAAATAATTATTTGCTCTCAGGCTCACATTCAGCCATCATTTTTTTACAGTCCAGGTACACCTGTATAGGAAAGTCATTATTCCCAGTGGGCTGGGCACCTGTACATTAATTAGCAGTCAGGAAATTGCCACTTCTATTCTATTTTTCTTTCTGAGTGACATTCAGGCACCTGCCCTTGAGCCCTCCTTGTTACCTTACCTTCTTTGCATCTGTGGATTGTAGTATTATTATCCTATATTATAGGTCTAATATCCACTTATAAATGAGTATGTACTATGTACTTCTTTCTGGGTCTGGGTTACTTCATGTAGGATAATTTTTTTCTATTTCCAGCCATTGGCCTGTAAATTTCATGATTTTTTTTAAATAGCTGAGTAGTATTCCATTGTGTAAATGTACCACAATTTCTGTATCCATTCTTTGGTTGAGGGAATCTAGGTTGTTTCCCTGTTTTGGCTATTACAAACAAAGCCTCTAAGAACATAGTTGAGCACATATCCTTGTTGTATGGTAGAACATTTTTTAGGTACATGCCCAAGAGTGGTATAGTTGGTTCCTATATTTTTGAGAAAACACAAATTGATTTCCATAGAGGTTGTACAAATTTGAACTCCCACCAGCAGTGGAGGAGAGTTCTCCTTTCTCCACATCCTTTCCACCCTGTGTTGCCACTTGAGTTTTTGCTCTTAGCCATTCTGACTGGTGTAAGATGGAATCTTAGAGTCAGTTTGATTTGCATTTCTCTTATGGCCAAGGACACTGAGCATTTCATTAAGTGGTTTTCAGCCATTCAATATTCTTCTGTTTTGAATTCTCAGTTTAGCTCTGGATCCCATTTTTCAATTGGATTCTTTGATTTGTTGGTTCTTAAGTTCTTTGTATATTTTATATCAGCCCTCTGTCTGATGATGTAGGGTTGGTGAAGATCTTTTCCAAATCTGTTGGCTGCTGTTTTGTTCTATTGACAGTGTCCTTTGTTTTATAGAATGGTCTCAGTTTCATGAGATTCCATTAATTAGTTGTTGATCTCAGAGTCTGTGCTGGTCAGGAACTTGTCTCCTATGCCAATGAGTTCCAGACTTTTCCCCACATTGTCTTCTAATAGGTTTAGGGTGTTTGGTTTTTCAAGGTCTTTGATCAACTTGGACTTGAGTTTTGTGCAGGGTGATTAATATAGGTCTATTTGCATTTTTATATAGGTAAATATTCAGGTAGACCAGTACCATTTGTTGAAGAAACTTTATTCTATTGTACGGTTTTGGCTTCTTTGTTAAAGATCAAGTCCCCACAGAGCTAAACAGAGAATTCTCAATAGAGGAATATCGAATGGCAGAGAAGCACTTAAAGAAATGTTCAACCTCATTAGCCATTAGGGAAATGCAAATCAAAACAACCCTGAGATTTCACCTTACACCCATGAGAATGGCCAAAATCAAAAACTCAAGTGACAACACATGCTGGAGAGGTTGTGGAGAAAGGAGAACCCTTCTCCACTGCTGGTGGGAATGTAAACTTGTACAACCACTCTGGAAATCAATCTGATGCTTTCTTAGACAACTAGAAATAGCGCTTCCTCAAGATCCAGCCATACCACTCCTAGGCATATATCCAAAAGAGGCTCAAGTACACAAAAAGGACATTTGGTTAACCATGTTTGTAGCAGCTTTATTTGTAATAGTCAGAAGCTGGAAACAACCCAGATGCCCCTCCACTGAAGAATGGATGCAAAAATTGTGGTACATCTATACAATGGAATATTACTCAGCAATGAAAAATAAGGAAATCATAAAATTTGCAGGTAAATGGTGGGACCTGGAAAGGATCATCCTGAGTGAGTTGTCCCAGAAGCAAAAAGACACACATGGTATATACTCACTCATATAGACATACAGCATAGGACAAACCCACTAAAATCTGTGCATCTAAAGAAACTAAGCAAGAGAGAGAACCCTAACTAAAATGTTCAATCCCCATCCTGAAAGGCAAAGAGGATGGACATCAGAAGAAGAAGAAAACAGGAAACAACCTAGGAACCTGCTACAGAGGGCCTCTGAAAGCCAGAAAAAGAAAACAGGAAACAAACTAGGAACCTACCACAGAGGGCCTCTGAAAGCCTCTGCCCTGCAGACTATCAAAGCAGATGCTGAGCCTGATGGCCAACTGTAGGGCAGAGTGAATGGAATTTTATGTAAGAAGTGGGAAATAGCAAGAGCTGGAGAGGACAGGAACTCCACAAGGAGAGCAACAGAACAAGAAAATTTGAACACAGGGAACTTCCCAGAGACTCATACTCCAACCAAGGACTATTCATGGAGATACCCTAGAACCCCTTCACAGATGTAGCCCATGGCAGTTCAGTGTCCAAGTGGGTTACCTAGTAATGGGAAGAGAGACTGCCTCTGACATAATCTGATTGGCCTGCTCTTTGATCATCTCCCCCTGAGGGGGGAGCAGCCTTACCAGGCCACAGAAGAGGACAATGCAGCCACTTTTGACGAGAACTGATAGACTAAGATCAGAAAGGAGAGGAGAACCTCCCCTATCAGTGGACTTGGGGAGTGGCATGCATGCAGAAAGGGGAGGGAGGGTAGGATCAGAAGGGCAGGAGGGAGGGGCTTATGGGGGGATACAAAACGAATAAAGTGTCATTAATAAAAAAGTCATAAAAAGAAGAAATCATATTTAAAAATATAATGTACCCCCCCAAACAAACAAACAAACAACAACAACAACAACAAAAACCAAACAAAAAATCAAGTCCCCATAGGACTGTGGGTTTATTTCTGGGCCTTCAATTTGGTTTCATTGATCAACCTGTCTGTTTCTGTGCACTTTTTAATACTATTGCTCTGTAGCATAGCTTGAGATGAGGGATGTTGATACCACCAGAAGTTCTTTTATTGTACAGAATTGTGTTGGCTATCCTGAGTAACATGCAGTATTTTTAACTGAAATACTGTGCTCTACGTTAATACTGAGAGAAGTATATATAATCTTGTAAATGTGGCATAAAACATTGAAATATTCACTTTGAGATAAAAACTATTACTTTATAAAGATCTCAGTAAGACGATATAATGCTACATAAATAAAAAATTAAGTACCTCATTTTGTCTTGATCTTCCATTGTACTTAATAATTTAAAATCATTAACACTGTTGCATATATCAATATTTCATTTTCTAACTATATTTTTAGTTCCAAAGCATGTGTTTCACTTACACATTCTTCAACTAGTCTTAATTTGTTATAAATTTTAGGCTACTATGAGTAAAAGTTTCAGAATATTTTTGCCCTTGAATTTTCTTAAATAAATGTAGTCATTTATCTGAGCTGTCTACACAGCAGTGAAGGTCACATTAACAATTCTTTGAGGATCAACCATGCTGATTTCTTCCATTGCTGTTGGAGTCTGTGTTTCCATAGATTGACTGAACATTCGTTCAGAACAAGTTTGGTGTTATCCTCTTTCTCTCTCCCTCTCACACTCTTTCTATCTAGTATCTAATATTGATCTATGATCTATTAGCCATCTATATATTAATGTATCTATCATCTATCTCTCTAATTCTCTCAAATTTCCTTTTCATGACATATACTTCCTCCTTCTCCAGTCTGTCTCCCTCCCTCCTCTTCCTTTTTTTCCTTTCTTTATTCATTCATTTCTTACTCACTTTCTTCCAAATTTGCTGTCTTTTCCCCCACTTTTTTCCTATTGCACACTACCATGTTAAAGCATGCTTTAATTTTAATAGACTGCACAGATGGTAGGGATTCAGCAGGCCAGGAAGCATGCTAAAATGGCATGCATAGATCACCTCCATTCTGGCCAGAGTTTCCATTCCTATTGGATATTCCTAGGTTTCTAGTTCTAGAGATACTCTCTCCTCATTTCAGTTGCCTTTCCCAGTATTCTCCCATTTTAAATGTGTTGTTTCTTTATGGAACCCTGAAGTTTCCATGACTTATTCCCATGAAACCCAACTTGGAGTTAGCAAATTTCTCAAATTTTAGAAATCTGGTGTTCACTCATATGAAAAGAACACTGTAAAATACTCTTGGAAGTTAGTATTTTTGTCAAAAAGTCTTTTCTGATCTATGTTGGCTCCCATAAAACAATGAGGATATCTTGTCATTTGCAATGGGAAGACGAAGAGTTTATGTTTCTGTATCATAACAAGTAACCGTTGCTCATCTAATGGTATGTATTGTGTAATCTAGCTCAGATGAGTCCTGAAAACATGACTGGAGTGGATAGGGAATAAAGAAATTAAAGAAAGTAGGGAAATAACAAATAAACATACAGAAAATCAGAAACAGGGTAGACAGTGCTCACTCTGATAAAATGTACCTATTATTTCAATACAGAAACTCATCATGTTTATTATACACAGAATGTGGAAGAAACGTTAACTAGTGTTGGGTGGAGGTCTCTGTAGGGAAGCAAACTCAATACAGGCTGTAAATGGCAGAAAGGAGGGAGATGTGTTTGATAGCTTCTGTCTACCCTGGTTTTAAATGGTCAATCATTAATCAGCATTCTGACTTAGAACAGGAGAATGGATTGCCATCCCTCTTTTCTTCACAGAGGGTAGTTTGTTCTGTTCCCATGGGGCTGAGGTATTGGAGTCCTTGACATGTCCATCCCCATGCCAACAGCACACATTCAACCAGGACTTCATCCACTCTCTAGAGTTTCAATAAGTTTATTCTAGTAAATGTAACTTGAATAGGTTTAGACCCATAAGTATTCCTTTTATGTTTCTTATTCATATGAATAAATTAAAAAGAGAATTTTATCTATGAAAGTCTATGACTTCCTTGTATGCTGTCAAACAACAACTATACTGCCTTCCTCATGGGCAGTGTTCTGGGAACTTTTTTATTTTTCAAAATTTATTTATTTATTATTATTATTTATTATAATTCATTCACTTTGAATCCTGTCTGCTCCCTCATATCCTCCTGGTCTTACCCTCTTTTCCTCTTTCTTTCCCTATGTCCCTCCCCTAGTTCACTGATAGGGAACTCTATCCCCTCTACTACTATCTGACTCTAGCCTATCAGGTGTCATCAAGACTGTCTGGATCCTCTTTCTTGGTGGCCTACTTAGGCCACTTCATCATGGGGAGATGATCAAAGAGCCAGCCACTGAATCCATGTCAGAAACAGCCCCTGTTCCCCATACTAGGGCACCCACATGGAGACTGAGCTGCACATGGGCTACATCTGAGAAGGGGGTTTAGGTTCTCTCCATGCATGGTCCTTGGTTGACTCATCAGTCTCTGCAGGATCTCTGGAACCCAGAATTTTAGACTGTTAGATTCTTTGCGGAGCTCCTGTTCTCTCCAGGTCTTTTTATCTTCCCATTCTTCTATAACATTCCCTGGACTCTGCCAAAAGTTTGGCTATGAGTCTCAGTGTCTGCTTTGATACCCAGATGGGTTGAGTCTTTCAGAGGTTCCCTGTGGAAGGCTCCTGTCCTCTTCCTTGTCTTCTTCTACTTCTGATGTCTATCCTGTTTTCCCATCTGAATGAGGATTAAGCCTCTTCCCTAGGATTCCTCCTTGTTGTTTAGCTTCATTAGGATTATAGATTTTAGTATATAGTCTATATAATATATAGATTTAGTATGTAGATTTTAGTATATAATATTTTATCCTATATTATATGACTAATATCCACTTATAAGTGAATACATACCATGAGTGCTTTTCTGCTTCTAGATTACCTCACTCAGGATGGTCTTGTCTACTTCCATACATTTGCCTGCAAATTTCATGATTTCCTTGTTTTTAATTGTTGAGTAGTATTCCATTTGTGTAAATGTACCATAATTTCTGCATCCATTATTTAGTTGAGGGACATCTAGGTTGTTACCACATTCTGGGTATTATCAATAAAGCTGCTATGAGCATAGTTGAGCAAATATCCTTGTTGTATGGTTGAGTACCTTTCTGTTACATGCCCAAAGGTGTTATAGCTGGATCTTGAGGTAGTACTATTTCCAATTTTCTGACAAAGTGCCAGATTGATTTCCAAAGTAGTTGTATAAGTTTACATTCGCACCAGCAATGGAGGAGGGTTCCTCTTTTTCTACAACCTCTCTAGCATGTGTCATTCCCTGAGTTTTTGATCTTATTATACACAGTATAATAAGAGTTTACATGTTAGTGATATTAGCGAGTCTGATGGCTGTAAGGTTGAATCTCAGGGTCATTTCAATTTGCATTTCCCAGATGACTAAGCACATTGAGCATTTCTTTAAGTGTTTCTCTGCCATTTGATATTCCTCTATTGAGAATTCTATGTTTAGCTCTGTACCCAAGTTTTCAGTTGGATTATGTCCTTTGTTGGTGTTTAATTTCTTGAGTTCTTTATATAGTCTGGATATTAGCCCTCTGTCAGATGTAGGGTTGGTGAAGACCTTTTCCTAGTCTGCAGGCTGTAATATTTTTTTCTCTTGACAGTGTCCTTTGCTTTACAGAAGTTTTTAAGTTTCATGAGGTCCCATTTATTGATTGTTGATCTTAGAGGCTGTGCTGTTGGTGTTCAGTTCAGGAAGAAGTCTCCTGTGCCAGTGAGGTCAAGGCTCTTCCATAACTTTTCTTTTAACAGATTTAGTGTGTCTGGTTTTATTTTGAGGTTTTTGATCTACTTGTACTTTATTTCTGTGGAAGGTGATAAACATGGATCTATTAGCATTTTCTACATGTAGACATCCAGTTAGACTAGCACCATTTGTTGAAGATGCTATCTTTTTTCCATTGTATGGTTTTGGCCTTCTTTGTAAAAAATCAAGTATCCATAGGTGTGTGGGTTTATTTCTGGATCTTTGATTTGATTCCATTGATTGACCAGTCTGTTTCTATGCCAGTACAATGCTGGCTCTGACAACATTTATTCATTGTAATCATGAAAATGGTGCTGTCAGCTGAGCACAGAGAAATCATTCTCTTGACAGTACCCAGGTACTACAACATCATAGTGTGTCTTCCTGGAAACAAAAATGTTTTTGACCCCAATAGCATTTTCCTCTTTATCAGTGCTAATTACCATTTTCCATTAGAGCACTATGCCTTCTCTGAAAACAGACATAGATGAACCATTGTCTCTGTAGGCTGATTTATCTTGTGATGGACACAGGTCCTTCCTTTGGTACACATTCCTATAAACTTGACCCAAACTCTACAGAATTTGACAAAAA
Source organism: Meriones unguiculatus (assembly GCF_030254825.1). NCBI lineage: Eukaryota > Metazoa > Chordata > Mammalia > Rodentia > Muridae > Meriones > Meriones unguiculatus. The sequence continues at coordinate 2,740,588 of NC_083365.1, read as the reverse complement.
AGTAAATAAAAATAAAAGTCTCTATGTAAAATAGTAAACAAGTAATTCCTTGATAGAAGAGTTTAAATGTTAGTGATATTAGTTTTGTAATAGGATCCAACCAAGAAACAGGAAGAAGTTAATGGAAAGAACAGCAGCAAATAATGAAGAAAACTGGTTGTGTAAACTTGCATCTTAACATCATGTGCTTTCCAGGAGTGGGATCCAAAATCTTCCATTGAGCTAGAATAAACAAAACTAGTTTCTGATCCTGACCAAGTCTTCTCCTTGAACCATCAGTAAAATGGATATTCTTTTCAACAAACAATACTGAACATAACCTAAGTCACTTCTGTTTATTTCCTGAGAATTATGGGGTAAAGCCTACAAACTGAACTCTGTCGTGTTAGCTTGTCTCTTAAGGATTCCTCACTCATGCCTTGATGAGATACTTGAGTCTGCATTACAGCTTCCTGTAAATTCTTTAATAAAAAATTTCAACCCTCACCATGAATTTCTCTCATTTGATATCTAGAACCTGGGAATAATAGGTAGAAAGAGAGCTCATCCTGTTCTTTCTGTTTCTAAAATACTCCCAGATTTTATGACCCTAATACTATAGAAATGAGATATGGAGTTCATAAGGAATGCATGTATATGTCTATCTTTTTTTTGAGGCTAGAACCAGCTTGGAATAACTTTAAAATATCACGTTGGACATTAAATTTTATTAGCAAATTTACCATTCAAGAGAATCACGAATAAAGAACTGAGAACTGAGTAGGATGGAATGACACGAAGTGCTTATTTCTCTTTACCAGTAGAAGCTTCACACAGTAAATCTCACACAACAAATATTATGGCTAAGCATAGAAGACTGATTCCACACTGTAGTCTGCATTCCCTTGCTGATTTCTAAAAGCATATGGTCTTCATTTTGCTCCCTTCCAAGTGTATAGAGCCATTTTTCAAACTCTAACATATGCCAGTAAGACCCACCTTTATCAGAATATGTTAGTTGTGGTGACAAAGTGGTCAGAATGCATGCAGATAACTGAATGACCTTCCATCCAGCAATTACAGTGAACCTGAGCTTGAAAAGATGTACAGATGAACTTCCATTCTGTGTCCCAGTGACTAAGGATTTTGGACCTTGGGTGAGGCACTCTCTGAGCACTGAGAGATAGACACAATCAGCAGAAAAGAGTTGATCAACAGGAAAAGAAGCCTTAGGCCAAAACACTCCACTCTTCTTCTGAGTCACATCTACCCACATTTCTTCTCATAGGTCATGAAGAGATATATTATACCAAAGTAACAACTGTTACATTACCTCACTTTCTGAGGTGGTATCATATAATATGCAACAGAGAAGCCATATTTGAGTTATCCATTAATTATTCCATTTGTGGGCTTCCTCAGATCAGGGAAGAAATATATGACATCTAACCCTATATCCTATTCTGTCAGATGTGCATAAAATCCAAGACTAATCAAGAAGTTGCTAAATGTAAATAGTGAAGTTTTTTTGAGGATTACATACTTTATGTGATCATGTGTTTTAGAGAATTTGAAAAACATTAAGTAGATTCATTAAAAACATAAGTTCTTACTGTATTACCACACAGCCCTGAAGGCTTCTGCTTGTTTTGTTGTTCATGACTATTTATTTTTAAGTTAATTCTTTGTGAATTTCACTTTGTATATTTTTGTCATTTTCCTTCTTACCTCTCAATATCTCCCAGATACCCTTTCCCCTACCCACCCAACTTCTTTTTATTTCTGAAGAAACAAATCAGCCATTATAAAATATCATGTTCAATTTGAGATCACAGAGAATGAGGCCTACCTTGGATTGTTTGTGAAATATCCAGTGTCAAATGTTAGGTAAAATTTGATTGTCCTTCTCTAGACAGCTATCATTTGCAAATAACTTCTTGAATTTGGCAAGGTTTTATCTCCATATCCTCCCTTTCATGCCAGAATCATGTTTGGAGTAAGCTTGTTTTGATCTTGAACATGATGTTATGTTCTTGGAGTTCATAAGTGTATCAGCTCAATTGTGTTTGAAAATACTACTTCCTTAAAATTGCTTATTATCTCCAGCTCTGACAATCTTCTCACCCACTTCCACATACATTTCTGAGTATACGAGGAGTTTATAAAGACATCCTATTCAAGACCAATCATTCTAAAGTAGTTAAGCCTCTATGTTGTCTAGTTGCAGGTGTGTGTTAACTGGCTTCTACCACATAAATATTGCCTAACAAGGGATCACCAATTTATAGTTTGTGTGTATAATAATGTGCCCTTAGTAGTCATCTGTTGCTAGTATCTTTTAGCAGAATAATAGCAGTTGATTTTTTCCTGGGCCTGTGAGCTATCTTGTCTCAACTTTATCAAAAACAGTATCAGATATGGGTTCCATCTCACAGAATGATTTATCAATCCAGTAAAATGTGGTTGGTGACTCCCTTAACACTTGTGATAGTATTCCTTCAGTAAACAGATTTTGTGGGGAGGTAATTGTTGAATCTCTCAGATTTTGTAGCAGGGTGATGTTGATTATTACTTTGTTCTAAGGTAGCATGCATTGAGATCACCTTCTGGCATTTATAGCTCTACCCAAAAATGAGGAAGCTTCCAGTGGAAAAATAAATATCTCCATATTCTATTCCATATTCTCTGATGGCATGATTCATTAGGTGTGGGATATACATCAGGAATATAGTTATGGCTGTAATAAATACCTTTGTGGACCTCTAGATGCCTCATTAGGAAACAGGCTTGGGGAAGATTTGTGGTCTCATAATCTCTCACTCAAGGAATTGCACCATGAATCCTGGTATACACCATAAGTATGGGCAAGTTAGTTTAAATCTCTCATTAACTCAAAATATAATGGGGCTACCAAGGAATTTCTAAATTAAGTATAAAGTTAGCTGTCATTAAATACAAACTGGTTTTTATTTAACTGTCATTAAATACAAACTGTAATTCCTTATACCTTGTCAGCTTAATGGCATAATATACTGTCATTTTAAATTTACTTTGTTTCTTGGAATGAGAGACAGATAATATTATTGTCCTAAACTCACTATAAACTAAGAGATAGCTGGAGAATGAGTAGCCAGGTCAGTCCTAATTTAAAAGACATATTCTTGTGTCTTTTTGGAGCCTGTTAACCTTTAGGTCTTGTCAACCTTTGTTATTATGAACTTATGTAGTGGATACATAGATAAGAAATGTTTAGTTTTAATGAAAAAAACATGTAACCTGTTGTATTTTAGAATTTATCTGTTTTTGTGATTGATTGAATTTTTGACTATGAGGTAATACCTTTTCTGAGAGCTTTGTCTCAGAAGGATAAAAATTGTGATCAGACAATAAATATTGGTTGGAGCCTGCTGGGGTTGAAGCCCACTAAAATTCATTTCATCCATGAGTATGTATATAGATATATGTTTGCATATATATATATATGTATATATATGTCCATCTGATCTGGTATTTTTATATATGTTACATGAGCGTATGCCGATTTTCTGTCTGTATGCGAAAAGCTCCTATTGTATCATCCATTGTATCATCCACCACACACCCATTGAATGTGTGTATGAATGTTTGTGTACAGGTATAAACATCTGACTGTCTATATATACATATGGGCTAATACTATGGAACTGGCAGCCCAAACTTGCTGCAGTTTCCACAGAGGAGATGTTAGCTGAAATCAACATCATCGTCATATGTAAGCTTGTGAAAATTTGTTGAAGTTGAGGTTAAAGTTTTTAACTTCATTCTACCTTTTCCCCTTGAGAGTGTGTGCATGAGTGATCATTGCTTAATTTCTCTCTGCTTTCCTTTTTTAAAGTTGATTGACAAATGAGTCAGTACATTCAGGACCTAACCAACAGCCATCTAAGATAAGCAGGCTAAAGTTTACTTTAGCCTATAGAGCCCTCCACAGTGGCCTGCTCCTGTGCAGAATCTACTATCAGATCAAACAGCCTCCTTTTACAACCCATTGGTCTCCTTTCCTTTTTTCCTTTTCTTTCCCTTCCCATCTCTTTCTCTCCCCTCCTCTTCTCCTGATAAATAGACTCTTCCCTCTCTTTACATATTTTTAGACTGTATTGTCCAAGAACAAAAGAATATATGATATTTGTCTTTCTGTATCTTATTTCACTTACGATGATAATTAGTTGTCTCCATTTTCCAGACAATGACATAATTTCATCATCTTTGGAGTTGGATGAAACTCTATTGTCTCTTTACACCACATTTCCTTTATTAATTAATCTATTGACAGAAGCTTAGACTACCTTAGTTATTGTAACTAGCATAGAAATAAAAATGGATGGACAAACTTTAAAAATAAAATAAAATAAAACACAGTCCAGCCTTCAGAGGTATCTCAGTGCCTTAGATGTATTGCTGTTGTTCTGACTTTCTGGCCACAGGAAGCATTTCATCAATAAAGCCAAACAAGCTGTTCCTTGGCACCAAAGATGCCTAGGCACCAAAATGGCCTCCCTTTATTGAATCAGAATGTCCAAATAGAGCTATGTGTGTTTCTTTGTTGGCACTACATTCATACTCTTCCATCATCTCTTTTGTTTATAGATAACATACAGACAAAAGTTGGAAGACATAATAGGCACCATCCTTTCTTACTTGTGTAGTTTCTGCATCAACTAGACAATACACTACCTTTTTTAGAGAAAACATTCATAAAAGTTCAGAAAAATTTTTATACTTCACTTTTGTTAATGTGGTATTAAGAATTTCCCCAGATTATGTTTTTGGGGAATGTGGAAGATTTTGAGACATTGGACTAGAAAAGAGGTTGAAAGCTATAAGCAAAGTTTAATGGGTCATTAATAAAACAGTAGATGAAAGACAAATGATCCCTGAAGGCAAATCTTTAGAAATTAAATATGGAAACAATATTACCAACTGCACCAGAGACCATTCTTGAAATTTTGAGCAATAGACATATTGAGCAATGTGTATGTTTTCTACCCTTGTCCTAACAATTTGCCTTAGGCTAAATTTAAAAGCAGTGAACTGATTACTTTAGAACATGAGATTTCAAATCAGCCTTATATTCACTTGTTATGTGATTATTAGTAACCACTTATGCTGATCTACAGTGAAAAAAGTAAATTAAATAAGACAGAAAGAAATACAACATTTAGAGTTCTCATAGGAAAGGGTCACTGACAAGATTGATGTTACATTCAAGGATCATTCTGTAAGTGAGTTTGTAATATTTGAGGATATTAGGGCCAATAAGAAGAGACCTGATTTGCATTGTAATAAAAAAAGGTGCCTTCATCACAAGGCATTACCAGTAAAGTGTCCAGTTTGTGAAAGAGAGTACAAGGTATTTTCTGTTCCTGGAAGAAAGTACATTCAAAAGCAACACTAAGATGGTACAAGGAGCTATGGTTCATTCCAAACTGGAAGCCAAAATTAGCAGCCCAAATTAGCAGGTGGTGCTAGCTTTAGAATCCTGAAGGAGTAGAAATTAAGGGGTTGTGGGATCGTCCATGGTTTCATAAATCTACTGAGGCTGAATATTTTATGGCAAGGAAATCTTTATATGAATACACTGAGAGAGCAAGAGGCCTGAACACTATTGTGTGAAACTGTGGAAGTGAAGCCAAGGTAGTATTGGAGACCCAAGATGTTAATGATACCAGGGTTGTGAAATATTGTTAAGGAGAGCTGAATTCACAGAGTAGAGGTAGTCAATGGGAGAGGTGTATATTGCAACAACACAGAACTTTCATCCTGAAAATATTTAAGTTATTAAACACTGTGCATTGAGCTAAACAATTTGATTTTTGTCCTTCTGACTTTTAGTCTTTATATCAGTATTGCCTCATTATGACTCATCCCTCCATTTTGGGATGATATAGTATATTTTGTGCCATTATATATTAGAATTTGTAATTTGCTTCATGATTGTACACAGGGTTGCAATTAAAAGATCCCTTTGAGTCTCAGAAGGGACTATGGAATTTGGACTTTAAAATATTATTAAAGCTAAAAAGCTATGATGACTTTTGTAATTGAATTAAGGGTACTAGGTGGAAATAAAGTGATTGTTTAAATTAGATGTTTCCTACAGTTTACCTAACCCACAGCACACCTACTCCTTCACTCACATTGGAACCTACTTCTTCAGGATTCCAGCTCATTCACAAGACCAATTGAGACAAAACAACTATAGATTCTTGGACTTTCCCTTTACAGACAGACATTAGTAGTACTGAAGCCTGTCATTCCAATAAATTCCCTTTATATAGATAGACATAGAGGATGATAGAGATAGAGATGGATTGAGATACAGAGTTTCCCCACAGGCTTATGAAAACTTGGTCTCCCAGTGATGGTGCTGTTTGGGTATTGCCTTGCCAAAAAAAATTCTCCTGTTTTGTTTTGTTGACAGTATCCATTGGTTTACAGAAGCTTTTAAGTATCATGAGCTGCTGATGTTCTGTTCAGGAAGCTGTTTCTTGTGCCAAAGAGTTCAAAGCTCTTTCCAACTGGGAAAAGAACTTCACCAATCCTATATCTGACAGAGAACTAATACTCAAAATATATAAATAACTAAAGAATTAAAGACCAACAAACAAGATTACCCGATTAAAAATGGGTTGCAGAGTTAAACAGAAAGTTCTCAATAGAGGAATATAAAATTGTGGAGAAACACTTAAAGAAATGCTCAGAGTCCTTAGTCTTCAAGAAAGGGCAAATCAAAATGACTCTGAGATTCCATCTTACACCCATCAGAACTGATAAGATAAAAAACTCAAGTGAAAACACCTGCTCGCAAGGATGCCTTGCTGGTGGGGGTGTAACTTGTACAACCACTTTGGAAATCAATCTAGCGCTTTCTCAGAAAATTGGGATATAGCACCCCCAGCTATATCACTCCTGGGCATACAGTCAAAAGATGCCCCACCATATAACAAGAACATTTGCTAAACTATCTTCATAGTAGCTTTATTCCTAACAGCCAGAATCTGAAAAAAACTACATGTCCCTCAGCTGAAGAAATTGGGTTACATTTTCACAATGAAATACTACTTAGCTATTAAAAACAAGGAATTCATGAAATTTGCAAGCAAATGTGTAGAACTAGAAAAGATCATCATGAGTGAGGTAACCCAGAACCAGAAAGACACACATGGTATGTACTCACTCATGAGCAGATATTAGCCATATAACACTGGATAACCATATTACAATCCAAAAACCTAAAGGAGTAAATAACAAGGAGGACCCTAGGGAGTATGTTTAATTACCATTAAAAAGGGCAAACAGGGAATTTATAAAATTTGCAGGCAAATGGTGGGATCTAGAAAAGATAATCCTGAGTGAGGTATCCCAGAAACAGAAAGACACACATGGTATATACTCACTTAGAAGTGGATACTAGACCTATAATATAGAAAAAAACATACTAAAATCTGCACACCTAAAGAAGCTAAGCAAGAAGGAGGTCCCTGGGTAATCTCACTCAGAAAGACAAATGGGATGGACATTGGAAGAAGAAGAAAACAGGAAACAGGGCAGGAGCCTACCCAGCAGTGCATCAAAGCAGATGCTGAGACACTTACCAAACTTTGTGCAGAGTGCAGGGAATCCTATGAAAGAAGGGGGAGATAGTAGGATCTGGAGAGGACAGGAGCTCCACAAGGAGAGCAACAGAAGCAAAATATCTGGGCACAGGGGTCTTTTCTGAGACTGATACCCCAACCAAGGACCATTCATGGGTATAACCTAGAACCCCTGCTCAGATGTAGCTCATGGCACCTCAGTATCCAAGTGGGTTCCCTAGTAAGGGAAATAGGGACTGTTTATGACATAAACTCAGTGGCTGGCTCTTTGACCACCCCTCTGAGGGAGGAGCAGCTTTGCCAGGCCACAGAAGATGACAGTGCAGCCTGATGAGACCTGATAAGCTAGGGTCAGATGGAAGGGGAGGAAGACCTCCCTATCAGTGGACTTGGAGAGGGAATGGGAGGAGATGAGGAAGGAAGGGTGGGATTGGGAGAGAATGAGGGAGAGAGCTACAGCTGGGATACAAAGTAAATAAAATGTAATTAATGTAACAAAATAAATAAAAATTTAATTAAAAAATAAAACCACAAGTCAAAATAAACCTCTTGTAAATTAAAAAAGGGGGGGGGGGCAAACATGATAGATACCAGAAGTGGTGGAAGAAAAGGAACAGGACAGGAGCCCACCATAGGTGTCCTCTGAAAAACTCCATGTAGTAGGGGATTGAAGCACATGCAAAGATTCACAGCTAAACTTTTGCAGAGCACAGGGAGTCTTATGGAAGAAGGGGTAGATATAAAGACTCAGAGAAGACAGGAGCTCCACAAGGGGACCAACAAAACCAACAGATCTGGGCCCAGTGGGGCCTGTAGACACTGCTTCATCAACCAAGGGCTATATGTGGAGAGGACCTAGACCTCCTGATCAGATGTAGCCCATAGGCAGCTCAGTCTCCAAGTGGAACAGGGGCAGTTTCTGACATGAACTCAGTTGTCTGCTCTTTGATCAGATCACCTGGGAGGATGGCCTTATTGGCCATAGAGAAAGAGGTTACAGGGATTCCTGATGAGACTGGAAAGATAGACATCAGATCGTAGGTGAGGAGGACTCCCTCTTTTCAGTGGACTAGGGAAGAGTATGGGGGAAAGAGGAATGGAGGAAGGGACAGAGAGGAGATGAGAAAGTGGGCTATATTCAGGACAGAAAGTGAATAAATTGTAAATAACAACAACAATAATAATAAAAGAAAAGGAAAAATGTAAAAATACTACTTCAAGAGACCCAATTTCTATGGGTCAGGTTATTGCTTTGGCCTTGTTCAAGCTCAGTTTACATAAAACAGCCAAGGTTTTATCTGTTTTGAAGCCCTACAAGGCAGACATTTCCTTTTGAAAGTCCTCTCATTGGACACTTATATTATCAGGCTAATGAAGCGTGGTGCCTCATTGGCTGAATTGCAACAAGTGTTGTCAGAACTACAGTCAGGACCTCTCTCATGGGGGAATGAATTCTCCCTTTTTCTGCCCCTTGGATTTGATGCTAACCAAGACAACAGATTCCATCATGTGTTTTTCTAGTTACTGAGAGTCAGTATTCCCTTATCCCATCCACTGCCATGACAGCTCAAGTAATGAGACTAGATCCATGAATCTACTGAACACATGTCAAGCCCTATTCTTCTTCTCCTCTGAGATGACAATGGACACACAAAGGAAATGCTAGCCCCAGATATTCCTGTAATCTAGTGGAGGACCTCAGGTTAGTCTTCAATATCAAAGCCCCTTCAGAATCACATAAGCCCACACAAGGGTCCATTTAGGCATTGCATTCCTCATTGATTCTGCCACAGTTGTTGATCTGGTTCTGAAATCAGGGCTTCTAATGAGATCTAGAATTTGAGGCAAATTCAAGCACTCTTAAATGTCTACCCTGTAAAGGTTACATATGAATTCATTCTTTTATTACTCAGTATCATAGGACAACCTTTTCCTCACAAGATTGATCAATATGTCAGGAATGGAATAAGACCACCCTGAACTTTTATAAGAATGAAATTATACTATACTGTTAAGTATCCTGTTAAGCTCACTCCATTCATGGTGACTATCTATAACAATGATATCTGTCAGAACCTTGTCAGTGTCATAGAACATGGCAAACATCATTCCCCAAAAATGGCTGTCCATGTGCAAGATCCACTGTAGTTTGGTCAAATGTTTTCCAGATTTCCTTCCCACAGGAGTAATGGAATTCCCCAATAAACCATCCCATGTACGGGGAGTAACATGGAGGTTTGTAAGCATTGTTACACACACTTACCTTGTGGCCTGTCTGAATCTGAGAGCACCTATAGCAGCTTGAACTCTCACCTACCTAATGGTAATTGCCACTACTTTTATCTTTTCAATGGAATGTCTCTGTGTTCACATTTCATTACCCAAGCCTTCTAATGGTGCATTTCTCCTGCTTTCTTTCACAGAACTACCTGTGAAAGACTTTCAGAGTAATATTTGGAGACATGAATTAGTTTTACTGAATTTACAAGTGCCACAAAAAAAAAAAAGACCTGAAACTAACAATCTAGGGACTGAACCCATAAATATGCATCATTCTTTGAGCACATCTGGAGGCACTTAGCATTTCCTTTGCCCAAGAAGAGCCCTCTTTGAAGGAATAGGAACAGTCTTGGACCCACTGGGCAACTGAATGGGTAGCAAATAAAGAAAGCCAGGCGTTATAAAAGGATTTGCTTTGTAAGATAGGCCGTTAGGCCATATGGCTTGTTTATTTTTGCTGAAGAAGGTAAAGGGATGGAAGCCTTAATCAAAAAATATTTAAGATTGTAAGAAAGAATACAATCCACTAGAATAGACAAATCCTACATAACTATGTTTTTATGTTCAGTTAGGAAAGGGCCTACACACAAACCTCACAGAACTTGGTAGACTGTTCATTCAAATGGAGGCTGAATGGGCTATGGAGTTATGGCTGCCATCTTATATTTGGAGTCTCAGTTTGAAAATGTATTTACTCTCTATGGGAAATAGTCACAGTGAAAGATTGCTTATGGTTCTAATATGTTCTGCTGAAACTAACCACCACATTTTCTGGTGAAACAAGGCAACTGGTTAGTCAGGTGTCAAACTTACATGTTTGAGGGACAATATTCAGCACAGTTGAGTGGTAACCCTGTGACGTCACTGGGAAATGCTACAAACCAAGACCCTGATGGAATTATATTTCTCTCAGACTTTAAATTAATTAGTTCCTCCCATCTGACTAATCCTTTTACAAGAATGGATTCTAGATTTCACTTGAGTGGGAACCGTGTGGCATCACTGGGCAATGCTACAAAGCAAGGCCCCTGTGGGATTATAGTTCTTCCTCAGACTGTCAATTACATGCCAAATCTTTACAAGAATGGAATATAGATTTCAATCAGGTGTGCCCCTAGTATCAACCCTATCATCTGTTATGTCTAGTACATAGACAGGGTATTAATTGTTGGTAGAACACTGACAATGAGATATTTATTTTAACTGACTTCTTTAGGAAAGTTTTCAGGTATCTGCCATCTTTGTGTGAGTCTTACACAACAAAGCCAATTGCACAATTACACATTGGTATGGCAAACAACACTTACATAAATTTAAATGTAGAGAAAGCCATTACCCTGACTCTATTATTCCTCGATATTTCCCGTGGTGTTAAGATTATTGAGACTAATCAGTCTCCAAATTCAAGCCACAGGGAAGCTGGAATGAGCTTTGCTTATGATAGCCTTATATATGCGATTATGAACCCATTCTATTACCTGTATTAGAATTTTGAGCCCTAAGATACTACTAAACTCAATATATACATATATTCATATTCAATATATGTATACATATAATACAGATGTACATGTTCAGTTTAGTAGTATCCGAGTATATATAATCAATGCATAAGATAGGCAAACTCAAGTATTAACAACAGTAGCAAATAATACAGTAGGAAAGTGATACCAACAAACTATATTAAAAAGATATATTTCATTAGGACTGGCTGTATCATTTTCCTCTGTAGCCTGGCAAGGCTGCACCCCCAGAGGAGGTGATCAAAGAGCCTGCCACTGAGTTTATGTTAGAGATAGCCCCTGCTTCCCTTACTAGGGAATCGACTTGGAGACTGAGCCGCCTATGGCCTACATCTTAGCAGGGTGTCTAGGTCTTCTCCATGCATGGTTAGATCATCAGTATCTGCGGGCCCCTCTGTACCCAAATTTTTTGGCTCTGTTGGTCTCCTTGTGGAGCTTCTGTCCCCTCCAGGCCTTTCTCCCCCTTCTTCCTTAAGATTTCCTGGACTCTGCCTAAATTTTGGCTATGTGTCTCAGCATCTGCTTTGATACCTTGCTGGGTAGAGTCTTTCAGAGGCCCTCTGCAGTAGGCTCCTGTATACTGGGTGTCCTTATCTTCTCCCACTTCAGATGTCTATCCTGATTACCTTTCTGAATGAGGATTAAGCATCTTCCCTAGGGTCCTCCTTGTTGTTTAGCTTCTTTAGGACTATAGATTTTAGTATGTTTATCCTATATTATATATCTAATATCCTCTTATAAGTGAGTATATACCATGTATGTCTTTCTGGTTCTGGGTTACCTCACTCAGGATGATCTTTTCTAGTTCCTTCCATTTGTCTACAAATTTCGTGATTTTCTTGTTTTTAATTGCTGAGTAGTACAAGTCTGATGAGACCTGATAGGCTAGGGTTAGATAATAGGGGAGGAGGACCTCCCCTATCAGTGGATTAGGGGAGACACATAGGGGAGAAGAGGGAGGAAGGGTGGGGCTGGGAAGAGACAAGGGAGGGCCTTACATCCAGGGTACTAAGTGAATAAATTGTAATAAATAATAAATAAATAAACATTAAAAGAAGAACATATTTCAGTAGCCTTGCATGTTAGGTACTAAAGCTTCTGAGAGCATAACATGAAACACAATTACATAACTACAGATCCAATCACCTTGTTCTCACTGACACAGTCACAGAGAAACTAGTACATAGGTTTGAGGTGGTACATGAGGATGTTTCATAGCCCAGGGCCCAGTGTATCAGCATGTGGTGCCATCTCACTCTGCTGAGTAGCCAGTAAGTTACCTAGCTAAATTCATGGGAATTCAAATTTTCAAAACTAGTCTACTTTCATGTGGACTTTCAGATGCGGTTTGCTGGTGAAATCCTAAGATCCTGCAAACAAACCATAATCATGCACGGAATACTGGCTTGTTGAAAGAATTCCCTGCCTACTTTTTTTTCTGCTGATATGTCAACTGCACATTTGGTTATGACTTGTTGCTGACTTATATTTTGAACACATAAAAAGTTACCATGACCAAACAGAAGGGGGCTAGATACTACATTTTAATTTATTGGTTTTTTTTAAAAAGTCATTATTTGGTATAGTCATTAAAGTATCAAGTTGTTATAGGAACTATTAATATACATCAGTGAAGAACATTAGTTTCAGGAGACATCATGTCTAAATAGAGTGAACATGTCACAGAATTCACATCACAATATGGCTGTTCATGAGTCACGTATTGTATTAATACATCAGAGGGTGCTCCCTGTTAAAAGGAGTACTTCTCTGTACATGCTGTCTCGAGTCCAGTCCATTCCTGTCATGAAAAGGCCTCTCACACAGTGGGATACATAGCAAATGAAGCAATTCCACAATGGTTGTTACTATCTTTGAGGAGCTTCATGTATCCATTCAGGCCTCAATTTGTACCACTGCTGAAACAAAGCATGTTTTTCTGTTTAATAGAAGGATAGTGAATAGCAACTTTATTAAAGCAACAACTCCTCAACACAACGGAAAAAAATTAGAAACAACAAAAGGGCCTGAGGACCAATAGTTACCTTTGATGGGACTGTGAAAATCACAGCAGAAAGAGAATGACTGTGTCTTCACCTGTGTGTGGTTCACAACTAACACATGCACCAGAGTTTAGAAAAGCAATGTCACAAATATTACAGTAACACCACAGAAAACAGAGACAGAATCTCAAAATTGTGATCATACCCAAGAGTTGTTGTTATACCTATAGAGACAGCTTAGGGGGACAAGTGTTGTCCATGAGAGGGGAAGGACTATAATTCAAGTCCAGGATCCCACAACACATCAAGATGAAGTCTGCTCAGAGCCTAAAAAAACTTAAGGCCCTTCCATAGAACTTATGTTCCTTTTTCAGCCCCATGTCAATGGCTCACTGCTATGACTAACTGCAGCTCCAGTAAATAGAATATCCTCTTCCTATATGCCCTGGCACATGCCCACAGATAGCATGCACTCACACTGACACTCTTACTAACATATAAAGACAAATAATAAACCTTGAAGAAAAAGCAGGTTGTCTTTGCAATTTGCCTGTAATAACAGAGACCAGGACTTACCTACATGAAACTTCTAAGGATGCTAGCCAAAATAGCAAATTAGAGTATCAGTAAAAACAGGAAGAGAGGGAGGAGCCAGAGGACAGGAAGATGGGAGGCAGAGGAGGGAGAAGGGAGAGAGAGCTGGGAGAACAAGAGGCAGGAGCAGAGATCTTAAAATGGCATGGAGAGATAGACTGGACCGAATATATCACTAAAAGCAAGTATAATGTGGGAAATCTAAATATTAGGAAACTATGAGAGTTTGGAGGTTTAAGATGAAACAACTATTTCCCAGCATTGTGTTCTAGGTTAATGAAATAAATTCCAGTCTCTGTGTGGTGATTTGGGTATACAGCTGTTTAGGACTAACAGCAGCATTAATAAAAGATAAACCAATAGTAAATATTAATGTCACCTACAACAGTAATGGGAACAGGGACTGTCTCTGACATGAACTGATTGGCCTGTTCTTTGATCACCTCCCCTTGAAGGGGGAGCAGCTTTACCAGGCCACAGAGGAAAACAATGTAGCCAGTCCTGATGAGACCTAGGATCAAAAGGAAGGAGAGGAGGACCTCCCCTATCAGTGGACTTGGGGAGGGACATGGGTAGAGCAGAGAGAAGGAGGGTGGGATTGGGAGGGGAGGAGGGAGAGAGCTACAAGGGGGATACAAAGTGAATAAAATGTAATTAATAAAAATAAAAATATATAATAAAAAAGCTCCATGAATGTTATTTAGTTGCTCCATCAAAATGTAAAATACATGTTCAGAATTCTAGGAATGGAAACAGCTTGTATGCTTCAAATCTACATTATCAGAAGATGATCTTGCTCCTCAAAGTTCAAAACATATACAACTAAGGACTCCAGGCACATTTATTTTTTATTTTTTGATATATTTTTATATTAATTACAGTTTATTTACTTTGTGTCCCAGCTGAAGACCCCTCCTTCATTCCCTCCCAATTCCACCCTCCCTACCTCATCTCCTCCTTGTCCCTCTCTAAGTCCACTTATAGGGAAGGGCCTCCTCCCTTCCATCTGACTCTAGCTTATCAGGTCTCCAGGCACATTTAAACCAGGATTTATATGAAGTAAAACTTCTCTCATCTGGCACCTGATCTTAAATATAAGGTGACTTCATCATTTATAACTGCATGCCATCATATTCCTGCTTGAAATACAACAGGAGATGCGTTTGACTTGAAACTTCACATCTTGAATTTTAATTTTCTGGACTATCCTCTTAGAAAATATATGAAATATAACAACTACTATTTCCTTCCCACATCCTTGTGACTATGCGCCCCAACTCACTACTTTGTGAAGATTGAGTCACATGGAAGAGACAGTGGAAACCAGAGACGCTAGTGAGGTGCAAGGGAAAAACATTCTCAGTATTCAAGTCAGGAGCTGCTGGATCTATTAGACAGCAATCTCCATAGGACATGTGATGACATGCCAGCTGCTATTTCTGCACATGCCAATCAAGAGGATGGTACCCAGTGGGTATATGCAAGAGGATGT
Organism: Meriones unguiculatus; assembly: GCF_030254825.1. Taxonomy (NCBI): domain Eukaryota; kingdom Metazoa; phylum Chordata; class Mammalia; order Rodentia; family Muridae; genus Meriones; species Meriones unguiculatus. The sequence goes on along the minus strand of NC_083365.1, from coordinate 2,725,083 downwards.
TCCATTGGCATAAAAAGGTGTGGACAGCTCTTAATGTAGGCAGCTCTTATTCTTCAGCTCTATTCTCTCTTATTCAGAGCTAAATGTGTACTTAATGGAAACCTGTATAAACCTGGTCCCAGGAGGAGCCTAATTTCTTCTCCAGCTTCCCCACCCTCTACCTCCACACAGCAGAGCTACCATGACTGAGAGATATTCTCATTCTTGAGTCTCTGTCTGATTCTCAAAATAAGTCTCTCTTGCCTCTCCTCCAGGGTCACTTCCCGTTCTGCCTTAGCAGAGGCAGAGTCTCACCTGTGGTGACTTAAGCTGCTTCCTTGGTACACTCCACAGACTCAACTGAGGACTCAGAATCTTGCCCAGCAACACCCTACTCAGGCCTTAAATCCCAAATATCTAGATAGTCAGTCCCACTGCTAAAACTTACTTTCCTGACTGGCTGTGCTGGTAACTGAATTGGACCTCTAGGCTGTGAAACTGCAGGCTGTTACTAAGAACTGACCTACCTGTCCTGAAGGCTTAAGTGTGGCTTGCCTCAGTGGACTGTGATAAGCTAAACTTTGTCAGAGGAAACCAGAGAGCCAGCCTTTCCTCCTTGGATCACATAATATCTGACTATTTGCTTGATGAGTGGCAGAAATATTTTTTTTTTGGTAAAGCTGCATAGAATTTCAACACAACACTTATCTTATTTTTTTGACAATGATCTTGGCTACCATCCATGTATAATGGACTGAGTATGTTTTAGACTAGCAGTTCATGTTTAATCCACAGGTACAGTGGGACCCTGTGAGAATATAGATCTTGGAATGCATTCCTGCACAGTGTCAGGATGGAACACAACTGGACAATCAGGACAGCAAGATTCAAGGCCAAAGCCTATTACTGAAAAACAATGCTTTCATACAGGCAGTCTTCTAAAATGTTCTGGCTTTGGTTCACTTTAGATATTAAACATTCAGCCCCAAGCATCATCAGATCTGTCAATCTTTTCACTGAATACATAAACATGTATCACTTTACATACACATCTAAGTGGTCTTAAGAATGTCAACACTTGGAGGAGACAGTAATTCTACAAGGAGAACAACAGAGCCAAAACACCTAGGCCCTAGGGGGCCTGCAGAGACATATACTCCAATCAAGAACTAAGCATGGAGAGAACCTAGACACCCTGTTCAAAGGAAGCTCATTGGCTACTCAGTTTCCAAGTGGGTTCCCTAGGAAGGTGATTAGTGATTGTCTCTGACATGAACTCAGTGGCTGGCTCTTTGATCCCCTTCCCCTGGGAGTGCAGCCTTGTCAGGCCACAGAGGAAGATGATGCAGCCAGCCTTGATGATGCCTGATAAGCTAGGGTCAGATAGAAGGGGAGGAGGTCCTCCCTTATCAGAGAACTAGAGAAGGGTATAGAGGGAGAAGATGGAGGATGGGTGGGGCTGGGAGGGGACAAGGGAGAGGGCTGCAGTAGGGATGCAAAGTTAATAAACTGTAATAAATAAATAAATTAATTTAAATTAAACACATTCAAAAATGTCAACATTGTATAAATATACCTAAGCAGATCTCAAGGAAGATTTTTCCTTCTTTAGGAAAACTCTGAACTCTTTATCTTTAATTTCTCTCCCCCAAGCTAAGTATCTATACTTTTGTTTTCTCTGTGTAAGAATCTAATGGTTATTTTTCTTACTATAGTCATGATGAAGATAATTTCCACTGTAGCTGCATTAACATGTGGGACCATGGAGAAAGAAGTTAGCACCTACTAACTACTGTCAAAAATCTCCTCCTTTGCTCAAGTATATAATTTCTTATTATACAGAGATGTCATATTTTGTTTGTTCATTGATTATTGCATCTGTTTGCTTTTTCAAGTCAGGGATGAAAGATCTGATACATATCAGCCCTACAGACTATGCTGTCTATGTGCACAAAATCTAAAATTAACCAAGAAATGTCTGAAAGTAGGAGAAACAATGAAGGATATTTAATTTAGAAGAGTAATGCTATAATGAGGCCATTAGTCATCACAATACCTACTTACTCAATATCTGTTCAGTAATACTAGACCCCAATCCATTCAGAGCTCTGAGTTTTTGGTAACTGTGTCAGTGCACTTCCTGTGCCATCCTATTTCCAGTAAGATCCTGATACTTCAGGTCAGCACAGTCATTATCACTATCGTCTCACCTTCATATCTTATCAGAAGTATCGTTCTCTGCTCCATACCAGGTGAAGTTTCTCATTCTCACCTGTCTGCACCAAGAATCCTGAACATCTGCCTAGAAAGCATCCTCCTTGTCTCTGATATTTCTGTTTCTCTATAATAGCTTGGCATATAAAATAGACATATAAAATAGACTCTACTTTTGGAACATAAAATCTTGTTCATAGGTATAGGCTGTACAAAGACCTCCTATCTCAGGACCAGATCCCCTCATGTCATCTTTATATATTGTTCTTAATAAGCCCTTCCTTTTTGTGATAAAATGGGTTTAAAAATTATTTTCCCCATTCAACAAGATGGCAGCGCCAGGAGGACACTGTGTCTGAGGAGCAGGACAGCAGCGTCGGCATGGTGACCAGGAGACAGAACTCTGGGACCTAAAACACCAGCATTTGTGATTGCCAGGTGAGAGGAACTCCTACGTTGTGGAAATCAACTTGGGACTGACCTCACATCACCCAGTCAATCCCTGGAAAAAGTCCTGGGGATTGGCGGGTGCACCTGTCGCCCCAGATTGGAGCACACAGCCTCCCCCTGGCACCCCTAGCACCCCTAGCACCCCCAGCCACCATCCAGGACCAGGACACACAGCCTCTGGCCCAGAGTGAGACGCCTAGCCTCAGGACTAGAGCAGGACCTCAGTTGCCAGCTCAGAGAGGAGTGCACAGCCTCTGGCCCAAAGCTGGGTGCACAGCTGCCAGCCCAGATCAGGGTGCATAGCCTCGGGACCAGAGGGGTGCCCCCAGCTACCATCTCAGACCAGGGCCCACAGCCTCTGGCCCAGAGTGAGGCGCCAAGCCTCTGACCCAGAGTGGAGCCCTTAGTTGCCAGCCCAGAGAGGCGTGCACAGCTTCTGGCCCAGATTGGAGCACAGAGCTTCCAGACCAGAGCAGCGCCCCATCCACCATCCCAGATGGGGACACACAGCCTTTACTCAGAGTGAGGCTCCCAGCCTCCGGACCAGAGCAGAGCCCTCAGTTGCCAGCCTAGAGAGGAGCGCACAGCCTTTTTGTGATAAAATGGGTTTAAAAATTACTTTCCTCATTCAACAAGATGGCAGCGCCAGGAGGACACTGTGTCTGAGGAGCAGGACAGCAGCGTTTTTGGTAACTGTGTCAGTGCACTTCCTGTGCCCAGAGTGGCAACCCTAGCCACCATCCCAGACTGGGGTGCACAGCCTCTGGACCAGCGCAGCACCCCCAGCCGCCATCCCAGACCTGGGCGCACAGTCTCCAGCCCAGAATGGAGCACTCAGCCTCTGGCCCAGAGACTTGCTGTGTGCTCAACTCACCTGCCCAGACAGAACTGTGTGCCCCAGGGTACCAGACTGAGTTTTCCTGTTAGGAGTAAACCCTACAGTTAGGGAACCAGCAGGTTCTTCAAGGGGGATGTACATGGAAAACAGTGTAACAACAGCAGTTGTTCAAGCAGTTGCTCAATAAATTCAGAATGAGAAACCCAGCAGCAGGGTAGCTATTTCCAGGACTCCTCCAAGAGAAGAAATAATTAAATCACAGAAAGAAATAAAAGAAACAGAGGAATGTTCAAACAAACAGTTGAAAGAACTAAAATAAAAACAGGAAAATACAATCAGACAGGTGAAGGAAATAAACAAAACAACTCAAGATCTGAAGATAGAATTGGAAAAAGTAAAGAAAACACAAACGGAGGAAATCATGGAGAGGAAGAATTTAGGAAAGAAAACAGGGACTACAGAGGTAAGCATAACCAACAGACTACAAGAGATGGAAGTGGGAAAAAGAATCTCAGGTGTGGAAGATACAATGGAAGAAATCGATGTATCCATCAAAGAAAATGTTAAATCCAAAAAATTCCTGACACAGATCATCCAAGAAATCCAAGATAATATGAAAAGACAAAACCTAAAAATAATAGGAATAGAGGAAAAAGAAGATTCCCTCCTCCAAGGCCCAGAAAATATCTTCAACAAAATCATAGAAGAAAATTTCCCCAACTTAAAGAAGAGGCCTACAAGAATACAAGAGGCCTACAGAACACCTAATAAATTAGACCAGAAAAGAAAATACTCCCACCACATAATACTTAAAACAGCAAGTATGCACAACAACAACAACAACAAAATCTTAAAACCTGCGAGAGTAAAGGGCCAAGTAACATATATTGGCAAACTCATCAGAATCACACCTGACTTCTCAACAGAGACTATGAAAGCAAGAAGGGCCTGGACTGATATAATGCAGACCCTAAGAGAACACAGATGTCAGCCCAGGTTAATATATCCAGCAAAACTCTCAGTCATTGTAGATGGAGAAAACAAGATATTCAATGACAAAAAAGAAATTCAAACAATACCTACCCACAAATCCAGCATTACAGAAGATACTAGAAGGAAAAATAGAACCCAGGAAAACTAACTACATTCAGGAAAACACAGGAAACAAATAACCTCATTACAGCAAAACCAAAAGTAGCCAAGCACACAAACACACTACCATAGCCAATAGCAAAATCAAAGTATCTAATGGCAACTGGTCATTAATCTCCCTTGCCATCAATGGACTCAACTCTCCAATAAAAAGACACAAACTAACAGAATGGATATGGAAACAAGACCCAACAACCTGCTGCATACAAAAAACACACCTAAGTCACAAAGATAGACATTACCTGAAAGTAAAGGGCTGGAAGACTGTTTTCTAAGCAAATGGACCCAAAAAGCAAGCAGGAGTAGCCATTCTAATATCTAATAAAATAGATTTTTCAACCAAAATTAATCAAAAGAGATGGGGAAGGTCATTTCATACTCATTAAAAGAAAGCTCCACCAAGAAGACATCTATGCCCAAATACAAGAGCAACCACATTTGTAAAAGAAACATTAATAAAACTGAAACCACACATAGATTCCCACACATTAATAGTGGGAGACTTCAACACCCCACTCTCAACAAAAGACAGGTCAACAAACCAGAAATTAAACAAAGAAACAATGACTCTAAAAGAAGTCATGAATAAATGGACCTAACAGACATCTATAGAACCTTTGACCCAAACACAAAAGAAGTTACCTTCTTCTCAGTACCTCATGGAACCTTCTCCAAAACAGACCATATAGTTGGTCACAAAGCAAGCCTCAACAGATACAAGAAGATTGAAATAATCCCATGTACCCTATCTCACCACCATGGACTAAAGCTGGATCTCAACAACAACAACAAAAATCTAAAAAAAAAGCCTACACACACATGGAAACTGAACAACTTGCTACTCAACAAGAGCTGGGTCAGGGAAAAAATAAAAAAGAAATTAAATTCTTCCTAGAACTCAATGAAAACGAAGACACAACATACCCAAACCTGTGGGACACAATGAAAGCAGTGCTAAGAGGAAAGTTGATAGCACTAAGTGCCTTCAAGAGGAAATTAGAGACAGCTCATTCAAGCAACTTAATGGCTCACTTAAAAACCCTAGAAAAAGAAGAAGCAGACACACCAAAAAGGAGTAGATGGCTGGAAATAATCAAACTCAGGGCTGAAATCAATCAATTAGAAACAAATGAAACAATTCAAAGAATCAATGAAACCAAGAGCTTGTTCTTTGAGATCAACAAGACAGACAAACCTTTAGCCAAGCTAACTAAAAGGCAGAGAGACAGCATCCAAATCAACAAACTCAGAAACGAAAAGGGGGATATAACTACAGACATTGAGGAAATCCAAACAATCATTAGGACTTACTTCAAAAAGTCTATATGCCACAAAATTTGAAAATCTAAATAAAATGGACAATTTTCTTGATTGATTCCACTTACCAAAGCTGAATCACGACCAGGTAAATCAATTAAATAGTTCTATATCCCCAAGAAAATAGAAGCCATCATCCAAAGTCTCCCATCCAAAAAAAGCCCAGGACTGAGGGCTCCAAGATGGCAGCCAACAGAGCGCACTGTTTTGGAGAGGCAGAGGACATGAATCTCCAGAATTGGTGAGTGGAGAGTCAATCGAAGCTAGAATTTGGACTTTTTGGCTTTCTAAAGGAGAGCGGCACCACAGAAGCATGGAGTGCTTGTAGATTTAGATTGGGTGCAGACTTCTCTGGGAAGGAAATAGGGCGCTTCCCTTGTCCGGGCCTCCAGTGGGGAAACCTGCACACAGCACCAGGCAGTTAAGCACAAAGCTCACTGCCAGGGAATTAAGACAGCAGAGACAATGCTCCAGGACCCTTACTGCAGTGGACAGCTGTAATCCACAAAGCTAAGCATCACTAATAGAATACAAGAGATGGAAGAGAGAATCTCGGGTGCTGAAGATACACTCACAGAAATTGATATTTCTCTCAAAGCAAAAGTAAAATCAGAAAAATCCCAAACATAAACCATCCAAGAAATCAAGGACACCATGAAAAGGCAAAATCTAAGAATAATAGGAATTGAAGAAGAAGAGGATTCTAGGCTCCAAGGTCCAGAAAATATCTTCAAGAAAATCATAGAAGAAAAATTTCCCAACCTAAAGAAAGAGATGTCCATAAACATACAAGAGGCCTACAGAACACCAAATAGACTAGACCAGAGAAGAAACTCCTCACACCACATCATAGTCAAAACACTTAATCTACAGAGCAAAGAAAATATACTAAAAGCACCAAGGGAAAAAGGCCAAGTAACATATAAAGGCAGACCTATCAGAATCACACCAGACTTCTTATCAGAAACTATGAAAGCCAGAAGGGCCGGGGAGATATCATGCAGGCTCTAAGGGACCACAGATACCAAGCTAGACTACTATACCCAGCAAATTTTCAATCAACATAGATGGAGAAAACAAAATATTCCACGACAAAACTAAATTTAAGCAATATATGAACAGCAACCCAGCCCTACAGAAGATACTAGAAGGAAAATTCCAATCCAATGAAAACAATTACACCCAAGAAAACATAGGTTAAAGATAATTTCCAACAAAAAGCAAAAGCAAACAAGCAATGATTCACAGTAACATCACCAACTCTACAATAATAGGAAATAACATTCAGTGGTTATCTATTATTATCTATCAACATCAATGGACTCAATTCTCCAATAAAAAGACACAGACTAACAGAATGGGTGCAGAAACAGGATCCAACATTCTGCTGCATCCAGGAAACACACCTACTCAACAAAGATAAACACTACCTCAGAGTAAAAGGCTGGAAAACAGTTTTTCAAGCAAATGGACCTAAAAAACAAGCAGGAGTGAGTGGCTATCTTAATATTTAATAAAATAGTTTTTCAAGCAAAACAAGTCAAAAAAGACATAGAGGGGCACTACATTTTCATCAAAGGAAGAATTCACCAAGAAGACATCACAATTCTGAACATCTATGCCCCAAATACAAGAGCACCTACATTCATAAATGAAACATTAAAGCTTAAATCACACATTGATCCCAATACCCTAATAGTGGGAGACTTCAACACCCCACTCCCACCAAGGGACAGATCAACTAGACAGAAACCAAATAGGGAAATAAAAGCACTTACAGAGTGCCTAAATCGAATGGACCTAATAGACATCTACAGATCTTTTCACCTAAACTCAAAAGAATATACCTTTTTTTCAGCACTGCATGGAACCTTCTCCAAAATAGACCATATAGTTGGTCACAAAGCAAGCCTCAACAGATACAAAAAGATTGAGATAATCCCTTATATTATATCAGACTACCATGAACGAAACCTGGACATCAACAAAACAGAAATAACAAAAAACCTACACACACATGGAGACTGAACAACTTGCTACTCAATGACAACTGCGTTAAGGAAGAAATAAAGAAAGAAATTAAAGACTTCCTAGAATTCAATGAAAATGAAGGCACACATACTCAAATTAATGGGACACAATGAAAGCAGTGCTCAGAAAAAAAAATTATAGCAATAAGTACCTTCAAGAAGAAATTTGAAATGTCACATACAAGTAACATAATGGCCCAACTGAAAACCCTAGAAAAAAAAGAAGCAGATACACCCAAGAGGAGCAGAAGGCTGGAAATAAACAAACTCAGGGCTGAAATCAATCAAATAGAAACAAATAAAACTATTCAAAGAATCAATGAAACAAAATGCTGTTTCTTTGAGAAAATCAACAAGATAGACAAACCCTTAGCCAAGCTAACTAAAAAGCAGAGAATCTATTCAAATCAGCAAAATCAGAAATGAGAAGGGTGACATAACTACAGACACTGAGGAAATCCAAACAATCATTAGGTCATATTATAAAAGCCTATATGCCACAAAATTTGAAAATCTAAATGAAAGGGACAATTTTCTTGATAGATTCCATCTACCAACATTAAGTCAAGATCAGGTAAAAAGACTGAATAGCCCTATATCCCCCAAGGAAATTGAAGCAGTCATTAACAGTCTCCCCTCCAAAAAAGCCCTGGGCCAGATGGTTTCAGCGCAGAATTCTACCAGACCTTCAAAGAAGTGCTAATACCAATTCTCCTCAAACTATTCCACAAAATAGAAACAGAAGGGACATTACCAAACTCATTCTATGGAGCAGTAGTCACCTTGATACCTAAACCACACAAAGACCCAACAAAAAAGAGAACTTCAGACCCATTTCTCTTATGAACATTGACGCAAAAATACTCAATAAAATACTTGCAAACCGAATCCAAGAACCAACTTGGATTCTCAAAGGTATCATCCACCATGACCAAGTAGGCTTCATCCCAGGCATGCAAGGGTGGTTCAACATATGGAAATCCATCAATGTAATCCACCACATAAACAAACTGAAGGAGAAAAACCACATGATCGTCTTCTTAGATGCCGAAAAAGCACTTGACAAAGTCCAACACCCATTCAGGTTTAAAGTCTTGGAGAGATCAGGGATATAAGGCACATACTTAAACATAGTAAAGGCAATATACAGCAGGCCTACAGCCAACATCAAACTCAATGGAGAGAAACTTAAATCAATCCCACTGAAAGCAGGGACAAGACAAGGCTGCCCATTCTCTCTCCATATCTCTTCAACATAATACTTGAATACCTAGCCAGAACAATAAGACAACTAAAGGAGATCAAGGGGATACAAATCAGAAAGAAAGAGGTCAAAGTGTCACTATTCGCAGACAATATGATAGTTTATATGAGCGACCCCAAAAATTCAACCAGAGAACTCCTTTAGCTGATAAACACCTTCAGCAAAGTGGCTGGATACAAAATCAACTAAAAAAAAAAAGGATCAAAAGTCCTCCTGTATAACAAAGACAAAAGGGCTGAGAAAGAAACAATACCCTTCACAATAGCCACTAACCACATAAAGTACCTTGGGGTGACACTAACCAAACAAGTGAAAGACCTGTTTGAGAAAAACTTCAAGTCTGTGAAGAAAGAAATTGAAGAAGTTCTCAGAAGATGGAAAGATCTCCTGTGCTCATGGATTGGTAGGATTAACATTGTGAAAATTGCTATCCTGCCAAAAGCAATCTACAGATTTAATGTAATTCCCATCAAAATACCAACTCACTTCTTACAGACCTTGAAAAAAAGATTCTCAGTTTCATATGGAGAAACAAAAACACCAGAATCTCCAAAACAATCCTGTACAACAACAGATCATCTGGAGGTATCACCATCCCTGATCTCAAGCTGTACTATAGAGCAATAATAATAAAAACTGCATGGTATTGGCATAGAAACAGAAAGGAGAATCAATGGAATGGAATAGAAGACCCAGAAATAAACCCACACACCTATGAATACTCGATTTTTGACAAAACAGCCAAAACCATTCAATGGAAAAAAGATAGCATCTTCAACAGATGGTGCTGGTCTAACTGGATGTCTACATGTAGAAAAATGAAAATAGATCCATACTTATCACCCTGCACAAAACTAAAGTCTCAGTGGATCAAAGACCTCAACATAAATCCAGATAAGCTAAATCTGTTAGAAGAAAAAGTGGGGAACAGCCTAGAACTCATTGGCACAGGAGACAACTTCCTGAACAGAACTCCAACAGCACAGGCTCTAAGAGCAACAATCAATAAATGGGACCTCATGAAACTGAAAAGCTTCTATTAAGCAAAGGACACCATCATCAAAACAAAGCAACTGCCTACAAATTGGGAAAGAATATTCACTAACCCTTTATCTGACAGAGGACTAATATGCAGTCTATATAATGAACAAAAGAAGCTGAAAAGCAACAAACCAAGTAATCCACTTAAAAAATGGGGAACAGAGCTAAACAGAGAACTGTTTGTAGAGGAATTTCGAATGGCAGAGAAACACTTAAAGAAATGCTCAACCTCATTAGCCATTAGGAAAATGCAAATCAAAACGACCCTGAGATTTCACCTTACACCCATCAGAATGGCCAAGATAAAAAACTCAAGTGACAACACATGCTGGAGAGGTTGTGGAGAAAGGGGATCCCTCCTCCATTGCTGGTGGGAATGTAAACTGGTATAACTACCTTGGAAGTCTATCTGGAACTTTCTCAGACAATTAGGAATAGTGCTTCTTTTCAAGACCCAGCTAGACCTTTTTGTGCTCAAGTACACAAAAAGGACATTTGCTCAACCATGTGTGTAGCAGCTTTATTTGTAATAACCAGAACCTGGAAACAACCCAGATGTCCATCAACGGAGGAATGGATACAGAAATTGTGGTATTTTTGCACAATGGAATAGTACTCAGTAATCAAAAGAGAGGAAATCATGAAATTTACAGGCAAATGGTGGGATCTAGAAAAGATCATTCTGAGTGAAGTATCTCAGAAGGAGAAAGACAAACATGGAATATACTCATTTATATAGACCTAAAAGATATGATAAACATAATGAAATCTATATACCTAAAGAAAATAATCAAGAAAGCGGGCACAGGGTAAGATGATCAATCCTCATTTAGAAAGACAAATGGGATATGCATTGAACATATGACAGGAGTCTACCGCAGAAGGCATCTGAAAGACTCTACCTAGCAGTGCTCCAACGTAGATACTAAGACTCATAACCAAACCTTCAGCAGAGTGCAGGGAATCATATGAAAGAAGGGGAGTTTGATGTGGAAAGGATAAGAGCTCCACAAGGACCAAACATATCTGGGCACAGGGTCTTTTCTGAGATGGACACTCAACCAAAGACCATGAGAGGATAAAACCTAGAACCTCCGCTCTGATGTGACCCGTGATAGTTCAGTAATCAATTGGTTTCCCATAGTAAGGGGAACAAGGACTATTTCTAACAGGAACTCAGTGACTGGCTCTTTGACCTCCCCACCTCCCAAGGGAGGAGCAGTCCTGTTAGGCCACAGAGGAGGACTTTGCAGCCAGTCCTGAAAATACCTGACAAAAGGGAGTCATATGAAAGGGGAGGAGGTCCTCCCCTATCAGTGGACTTGGAAAGGGGCAGGGAGGAGATGAGGGAGGGATGGAGGGTGGGATTGGGGAGGGAATGAGGAAGAGGGATACAGCTGGGATATAGAGTTAACAAAATGTAACTAATAAGAGAAATAAAATTAAAAAAGAAGCAAATTAAAAAATAATATCCTTGCTTTACATTATAAATATTCTACAGATTTACCAATAAACATAATTGAAATATTTAATATCACTAATGAAGCCTCTGACACTCTATGTTAGATCAATTATAGACTTGTTTTCTGTAAGTTATTAGAATTATTAAGAAAATATTTGTATCTCCCATAAATACCTCATATGTTGAGATTTCCAAGGACAAAGAAATAAACAAGGGGAGGCCAAGATGGCGACACCTGGAAAACACTGCCTTTGAGGAGCAGGACATTTTCCATACAGCGACCAAGAGACTGAACTCTGGGCCCTAAAACAACAGCGATAGTGTTTCCCAGGTGAGAGGAAACCCCCATGGAGTGGGAATCAGTCAGGTCCATGCTCAGGCCACCCAGCCAGAACCCGGAAGAGATCTCGGGTCACACAGGCACTAGATCACCAGAGCAGAGCCACACATCTGCGTGTCCCGATGACCTTCCCAGGCTGAACGGTGGGCACAAAAACATCAGAGACTGAGAGTCCCAGTCATGAGAAAAAGCCACAGGGAAGGAAAGTAGCGGGACTGGCCACGGGTCACCCAGTCTTTCCCTGGAAAAAGTCTTGCAGACCAGTGGGTATGTGCTGCCATCACTGAACTGGCCTCCCACTGCCAGCACAGACAGGGGCTGCGCACCAGCTCTCAGGCACAGACAGAGCTATGCACCCTAGTGCAACACAGTTCGGAAGTTCCTGTCGGGAGAGGCCCCCATAGGAAGGAAGGAAACAGTACTGACTCGGGATACCCAGGCTTTACCCAGGGAAAGTCTCTCACAGACCGGTGGGTACAAGCCCCATCACTGAACTGGGCTCCAAGTGCCAGCGCCATTACCAGCAAAGAGAAGGGCTGTGCACCGAGCTCTCTTGAACAGACAGAGGTGCACGCCCTAGTGCAACACAGTCTGGGAGTTCCTGTCGAGAGAGGCTCCCATAGGATGGAAGGAAACAGTACTGACTTAGGCTACCCAGGCTTTACCTGGGGAAAGTCTGGCCGCCATCACAGACTGGCTCTCACAGATGGGTACAAGCCGCCATCTCTGATTTGGCCCCAAACTGGAAGCACAGAGAGTAGTTGGGCACTCAGCTCCCTCAGACTAGCAGGCAGGCGCTCGTGCTGCCAACCCAGAGACCTGCTTTGTGCCAACTATTCCTTACAGACAGAACTGTGTGCCCAAGGACACCAGCGACTTGGAGTCACTATCTGGAGAAATCCTCACAGGGAATTAACCAAAGGGGACAGACTTAGACCACCCAGTATATCCCCAGAAAAGGTCCCACAGATGGGCACAAACCAGGGTCTTGCTGTGCACCAGGAGAGCAGTACTCACCCACCACAGATTACTGCTTGGGTACTGGGGCACAGAGCCCCAAACTCAGACCTACAAAAGGCCGGGGTCCCAGAGATTAACCCCCAGATACTGCTCCATGGGGCAACCAGTTATCCCTAACAAAACCAACCAAACCACGGGACACACAGGTTACAGCAGCAGATCACTAAATTCACAGCAAGAAACAGGGCAGCTGTCTTCAGGACTTCTCCTGGTGAGAGGAGAGCCCGCTCGACCAATAAGGACCACAGTTACCATTCAGGTCTCTACGCCTGAGGTGAGCAGCGGCAACTCCTGATAAACACCAGCCATCCAGTGACTAAACCCAAAAAGGAGAGAAGGCTTCCTTAAGGAAAAACCATCTTCCTGCCAAAGGGATTCTCTCCACCACAGGATTCCAGGAAAAACCACAAACCAACTTCAAAAACCTTAAGATAACCCAATGAGTAGAGGCCACTGAAAAAGTTCAATCAATAAAGGCCAGAGCACTATGAAGCCACAGTCACCGTGGTACCTAAACCTCACAAAGACTCAACAAAGAAAGAGAATTTCAGGCCAATCTCTCTTATGAACATTGATGCAAAAATACTTAACAAAATATTTGCAAACCGAATACAGGAACACATGAAAGATATTATCCACTATGACCAAGTAGGCTTCATCCCAGGTATGCAGGGGGGAATCAATGTGATCCACCATATTAACAAACTGAAAGAAAAAAACCACATGATAATCTCCCTAGATCCTAAAAAGCATTTGACAAAATCCAACATCCATTCATGTTTAAAGTATTGGAGAAATCAGGGATACAAGGCACACACCTGAACATAGTAAAGGTGATATACAGCAAGCCTATAGCCAACATCAAACTGAATGGAGAGAAACTTAAAGCAATCCCACTGAAATCAGGGACAAGACAAGGCTGTGCACTTTCTCCATATCTCTTCAACATAGTTCTGGAAGTCCAGGCTAGAGCAATAAGACAGTTGAAGGAGATCAAGGGGATACAGATTGGAAAAGAAGAAGTCAAATTATCACTATTTGCAGATGATATTATAGTAGACGTGAGTGACCCCCAAAACTCTGCCAAGGAAGTTCTAAAGCTGATAAACACCTTCAGCAAAGTGGCTGGATACAAAATTAACTCAAAAAAAAAATCAGTAGCCCTCTTGTATACAAAAAAAAAGGCCTAAGAAAGAAATTAGGGAAACAACACCCTTCACAATGGCCACAAATGACCTAAAGTACCTTGGTGTAACCCTAACCAAGCAAGTCAAAGACTTGTATGAAAAAAATTTCAAGTCTCTGAAGAAAGAATTAGAAGAAGATATGAGAAGATGGAAAGATATCCCATGCTCATGGCTTGGCAGGATTAACATAATAAAAATGGCCACCTTACCAAAAGCAATCTACAGATTTAATGAAATTTCAATCAAATTGCCAACACAATTCTTTACAAACCTGGAAAGAAAAATTCTCAACTTTATATGGAATAACAAGAAACCCAGAATTACTAAAATAATCCTCTACAATAAAAGACCTTCTGGAGGTATCTCCACCCCTGATCTCAAGCTATACTATAGAGCAACAGTTATAAAAACTGAATGGTACTGCCATAGAAACAGAATAGTGGCTCAATGGAACTGAACAGAAGACCCAAAAATAAAACCACACACTTATGAACAACTGATTTTTGACAAAGTTGCCAAAACCATACAATGGAAAAAAGATAGCTTCTTCAACAAATGGTGCTGGTCCAACTGGATGTCTACATGTAGGAAAATGAAAATAGATCCATACTTATCACCCTGCACAAAACTGAAGTCCAAGTGGACCATAAAACCAGACACATTAAATCGGCTAGAAAAGAGTGGGGAATATCCTAGAACTCATTGGTACAGGAGAGAACTTCCTGAACAAAACACCAACAGCACAGCCTCTAAGAACAACAATCAATAAATGGGACCTCATGAAACCGAAAAGCTTCTATAAAGCAAAGGGTACTATCATCAAAACAAAGCAACTGCCTACAGATTGGGAAAGAATCTTCACCAACCCTTTATCTGACAGAGGACTCATATCCAGTATATATAAAGAACTAAAGAAGCTGAAAAGCAGCAAACCAAGTAATCCAATGAAAAAATGGGGAACAGAGCTAAACAGACAACTCTCTGTAGAGGAATATCGAATGGCAGAGAAACACTTAAAAAAATGCTCAACATCATTAGCCATTAGAGAAATGCAAATCAAAACTACCTTGAGATTTCACCTTATACCCATCAGAATGGCCAAGATGAAAAGCTCAAGTGACAACACATGCTGGAGAGGTTGTGGAGAAAGGGGAACCCTCCTCCATTGCAGGTGGGAATGTAAACTTGTACAACCACTCTGGAAATCAATCTGGTGCTTTCTCAGACAACTAGGAATAGCACTTCCTCAAGATCCAGCCATACCAGTCCTAGGCATATATCCAAAAGAGGCTCAAGTACACAAAAAGGACATTTGCTCAACCATGTTTGTAGCAGCTTTATTTATAATAGCCAGAAGCTGGAAACAGCCCAGATGCCCCTCAACTGAAGAATGGATGCAGAAATTGTGGTACATCTATACAATGGAGTATTACTGAACAATGAAAAATAAAGAAATCATGAAATTTGCAGGTAAATGGTGGGACATGGAAAGGATCATCATTCTGTTGTCCCAGAAGCAAAAACAAACAAACAACAAACAAAACCCCACACAGTATATACTCACTGATATAAACATACAACATAGAATAAACCCGCTAAAATCTGTACATCTAAACAAACTAAGCAAAAGAGAGGACCCTAACTAAAATGCTCAATCCCCATCCTGAAAGGCAAAGTGGATGGACATCAGAATAAGAAGAAAACAAGAAACAACCTAGGAACCTACTACAGAGAGCCTCTGAAAGCCTCTGCCCTGCAGACTATCAAAGCAGATGCTGAGCCTGATGGCCAACTGTAGGGCAGAGTGAATGGAATTTTATGTAAGAAGTGGGAAATAGCAAGAGCTGGAGAGGACAGGAACTCTACCAGGAGAGCAACAGAATAAGAAAATTTGAACACAGGGAACTTCCCAGAGACTCATACTCCAAATAAGTACTATTTATGGAGATAACCTAGAACCCCTGCACAGATGTAGACCATTGCAGTTTAGTGTCCAAGGTGGTTACATAGTAATGGGAAGAGGGACTGCCTCTGACTTAATCTGATTGGCCTGCTCTTTGGTTACCTCCTTCTGAGGGGGGAGCAGCCTTATCAGGCCACAGAAGATGACAATGCAGCCACTTCTGATGAGAACTGATAGACTAAGTTCAGAAAGGAGAGGATGACCTCCCCTATCAGTGGACTTGGGGAGTGGCATGCATGCAGAAAGGGGAGGAAGGGTGAGATCAGGAGGGGAGGAGTGAGCAGCTTATGGGGGATACAAAATGAATAAAGTGCATTTAATAAAAGTTAAAAAAAATAAAAAAAATAAAAGCCAGAAAAATATGGCATCTCGAGAACCCAGTTATCCAGGGACAAGTAGCCCTAGATACCCAATCATAATTGAAATGCAAGAAGAGGGCCTAGTATCTATGATGACAAAGAAGATAACAGAGGAAACAAATAAAAGGCGTAAAGAAATAGAGGAAGATAAAAACAAACAGTTTATGCCTTCCATAAAGAAATAGAGGAAGTTGCAGCCAAACAGTTAGTGGACTATAGAGAGGAAATGCTTAAATCACTAAATGAAATAAAAGAAACAGAGGATTGTTCAAACAACAGCTGAAGGAATTGATAGAAAAACAGGAAAATACAGTCAGACAGGTGAAGGAAATCAACAAAATGGTTCAAGAACTGAACATTGAATTGGAAAAATTAAAGAAAACACAAATGGAGGAAAATTGTGGAAAGAAAGAACTGGGGGAAGAAAACAGGAACCACAGAGGTTAGCATAACCAATAGACTAAAAGAGATAAAAGAATCTCAGGTGTGGAAGATACAATGGAAGAAATATATGTATCTGTTAAAGAAAATGTTGAATCTAAAAAATTCCTGACCTAGACCCTCCAAGAATTTCAAGACAACATAAAAAGAGAAAACCTAAGAATAATAGGTGTAGAGGAAAAAGAAGATTCCCTGCTCCAAGGACCAGAAAATATCTTCAACAAAATCATTGAAGAAAATTTCTCCAACTTAAAGGAGAGGCCAATAAGAATACAAGAGGTCTACAGAACACCCAATAAATTAGACCAGAAAAGAAAATCCTCCTGCCACATAATAATCAAAAAAGTAAGTATACAGAACAAAGAAAAGATATTAAAAACTGCAAGGGAAAAAGGACAAGTAACATATAGTGGCAAACCCATTAGAATCACACCTGACTTCTCAACAGAGACTATGAAAGCCAGAAGGGCCTGGACAGATATCATGCAGACCCTAAGAGAACACAGATGTCAGCCTAGGTTACTATACCCAGCAAAACTCTCAGTCCTCATAGATGGAGAAAACAAGATATTCAATGACAAAAATAAATTTCAAAAATACCTACACACAAATCCAGCATTACATATGACACTAGAAGGGAAAATACAACCGAAGAAAACTAGCTACTTTCAAGAAAACACAGGAAATAATTAATCTCACTATAGTAAAACAAAAAGCAACCAAGCACACAACTGTATGACCACAGCCAACATCAAAATCAAAGGATCTAACAGCCACTAGTCATTAATCTCTCTCAACATCAATGGACTCAATTCTCCAATAAAAAGACACAGACTAACAGAATGGATGTGAAAACAAAACCCAACAATCCATTGCATATAAGAAACACACCTAAGTCACAAAGATAGACATTACCTGAGGGTAAAGGGTTGGAAGATGGCTTTCCAAGCAAATGAACACAAGAAGCAAGCAGGAGTAGCCATTCTAATATCTGATAAAATAGACTTTCAATCAAAATTAATAAAAAGAGGTGGGGAAGGACACTTACACTCTTCGAGGGAAAACTCTAACAAGAAGACACTACAATCCTGAACATCTATCCCCCAAATACAAGGGCATCAACATTTGTAAAAGAGACATTGATAAAACTTAAACCACACATAGATCCCCACATATTAATAGTGAGAGAATTCAACACCCAACTCTCAACAAAGGACAGGTCACAAAACAGAAACTAAACAAAGAAACAATGTCTCTAACAGAGGTCATAAATCAAATGGACCTGACAGACATTTACAGAACCTTACACCCAAACACAAAATAATTTACCTTCTTCTCAGCATCTCATGGAACCTTCTCCAAAATAGACCATATAGATGGTCACAAAGTGAGCCTCAACAGATACAAGAAGATTGAAATAATCCCTTGTATCCTGTCTGATCACCATGGAATAAAGCTGGATCTCAACAACAGCAGAAACAGCAAAAAGCCTATGCACACATGGAAACTGAAAAAGTTGCTACTAAATGATAGCTGGGTTTAGGAAAAAATAAAGAAAGAAATTAAAGTCTTCCTAGAACTCAATGAAAATGAAGACATAACATACCCAAACTTGTGGGCCACAGTGAAAGCAGTGCTAAGAGGAAAGTTCATAGCACTAAGTGCTTTCAAGAAAAATTTAGAGACAGCTCATTCAAGCAACTTAATGTCTCGCCTAAAAACCCTAAAAAAAGAAGAAGCAGACACACCAAAAAGGAGTAGATGGCTGAAAGTAATCAAACTCAGGGCTGAAATCAATCAATTAGAAACAAATAAAACAATTCAAAGAATCAATGAAACCAAAAGCTGTTTTTTGAGAAAATCATCAAGATAGACAAACCTTTAGGCAAGCTAACTAAAAGGCAGAGAGACACCATCCAAATCAACAAAATCAGAAATGAAAAGGGGGACATAACTACAGATACTGAGAAAATCCAACAATCATTAGGACTTACTTCAAAAGTCTATATGCCACAAAATTTGAAAACCTAAAAGAAATGGACAATTTTCTTGATCGATTTGATTTACCAAAGCTGAATCAGGACCAGGTAAATCAATTAAATAGTCCTATATCCCCCAAGGAAATAGAAGCTGTAATTAAAAGTCTCCCATCCAAAAAAAAAAAAAACAAAACCCAGGACCAGATGGTTTCATTGCAGAATTCTACCAGATCTTCAAAGAAGAGCTAACTCCATTTCTCTTCAAACAATTCCACAAAATAAAAACAGAAGGAACATTACCAAACTCAGTCTATGAAGCCCACAGGCACCTTGGTACCTAAACCACATAAAGACCCAACAAAGAAAGAGATTTTCAGGCCAATCTCACTTATGAACATTGATGCAAAAATACTTAACAAAATACTTACAAACTGAATACAAGAACACATCAAATATATCATCCACTATGACCAAGTAGGCTTTATCCCAGGTATGCAGGGGTGGTTCAATATATGGAAATCCATCAATGTGATCCACCATATTTACAAATTGAAAGAAAAAAAACCACATGATAATATCCCTGGATGCTGAAAAACATTTGACAATATCCAACATCCATTCATGTTTAAAGTATTGGAGAGATAAGATATACAAGGCATATATCTAAACATAGTAAAGGTGATATACAGCAAGCCTACAGCCAATATCAAACTGAATGGAGAGAAACTTAAAGCAATCCCACTGAAATCAGGGACAAGACAAAGCTGCCCACTTTCTCCATATCTGTACAACATAGTTCTGGAAGTCCTTGCTAGAGCAATAAGAAAGTTGAAGACAGATCAAGGGGATACAAATTGAAAAAGAAGAAGTCAAATTATCACTATTTTCAGATGATATGATAGTATACGTGAGTGACCCCAAAAAACTCTATCAGAGAATTCCTACAGCTGATAAACACCTTCAACAAAGTGGCCGAATACAAAATTAACTCAAAGAAAATCAGTAGCCCTTCTGTATACAAAAGACAAAAGGGCTGAGAGAAAAATTAGGGAAACAACACCCTTCACAATAGCCACAAATGACATAAAGTACCTTGGTGTAACCCTAACCAAGCAAGTCAAAGTCTTGTATGAAAAAAATTTCAAGTCTCTGAAGAAAGAATTAGAAGAAGATATGAGAAGATGGAAAGATATCCCATGCTCATGGCTTGGCAGGATTAACATAATAAAAATGGCCATCTTACCAAAAGCAATCTACAGATTCAATGCAATGCCCATCAAATTACCAACACAATTCTTTACAAACCTGGAAAGAAAAATTTTCAACTTCATATGGAATAACAAGAAACCTAGAATTGCTAAAACAATCCTCTACCATAAAAGATCTTCTGGAAGTATCTCCATCCCTGATCTTAAGCTGTACTATAGAGCAACAGTTATAAAAACTACATGGTATTGGCATAGAAACAGAACGGTGGATCAATGGAACCGAACAGAGGACCCAGAAATAAACCCACACACTTATGGACACCTGATCTTTGAAAAAGATGCCAAAACCATACAATGGAGAAAAGACAGCCTCTTCAACAAATGGTGCTGGTCCAACTGGATGTGTACATGTAATAAAATGAAAATAGATCCATAGTTATCACCCTGCACAAAACTGAAGTCCAAGTGGATCAAAGACCTTCACCATAAAACCAGACACATTAAATCGGTTAGAAAAAAAAAAGTGGGGAATACCCTTGAACTCGTTGGCACAGGAGACAACTTCCTGAACAGAATACCAACAACACAGGCTCTAAGAGCAATAATCAAAATGGGACCTCATGAGGCTGAAAAGCTTCTGTAAAGCAAAGGACAGCATCATCAAAACAAAGTGACTGCCTACAGATTGGGAAAGAATCTTCACCAACCCTCTATCTGACAGAGGACTAATATTCAGTATATATAAAGAACTAAAGAAGCTGAAAAGCAGCAAACCAAGTAATTCAATGAAAAATGGGGAACAGAGCTAAACAGAGAATTCTCTGTAGAGGAATATAAAATGGCAGAGAAACACTTAAAAAAAATGCTCATCATCATTAGCCATTAGGGAAATGCAAATCAAAACGACCCTGAGATTTTACGTTACACCCATCAGAATGGCCAAGATGAAAAACTCAAGTGACAACACATGCTGGAGAGGTTGTGGAGAAAGGGGAACCCTCCTCCACTGCTGGTGGGAATGTAAACTTGTACAACCATTCTGGAAATCAATATGGTGCTTTCTCAGACAACTAGCAATAGTGCTTCCTAGCTTCCAAGATGCAGCCATACCAGTCCTAGGCATATATCCAAAAGAGGCTCAAGTACACAATAAGGACATTTGCTCAACCATGTTTTTAGCAGCTTTATTTGTAATAGCAAGAAGCTGGAAACACCCCAGATGCCCCTCAACTGAAGAATGGATGCAGAAAATGTGGTACATCTATACAATGGAGTATTACTGAACAATGAAAAATAAGGAAATCGTGAAATTTGCTGGTAAATGGTGGGACCTGGAAAGGATCATCCTGAGTGTGTTGTCTCAGAAGCAAAAAGACACACGTGGCATATACTCACTCCTATAGACATACAACATAGGATAAACCTACTAAAATCTGTACATCTAAAGAAACTAAGCAAGAGAGAGAACCCTGACTAAAATGCTCAATCTCCATCTTGAAATGTAAAGAGGATGGACATCAGAAGAAGAAGAAAACATGAAACAATTCAGGAGCCTGCCACAGAGAGCCTCTGAAAGGCTCTGCCCTGCAGACTATCAAAGCAGATGCTGAAACTTATGGCCAACCTTTGGGCAGATTGCAGGGAATCTTATGAAAGAAGTGGCAAATAGTAAGATCTTGAGAGGACAGAAGCCCCACAAGGAGAGCAACAGAACCAAAATATCTGAGCACAGGGGCCTTCCCTGAGACTGATACTCCAACAAAGTAGTATGCATGGAGAAAACCCAGAACCTCTGCACAGTTGTAGCCCATGGCAGTCCAGTGTCCACGTGGGTTTCATATTAATGGGAAAAGGGACTGTTTCTGACAGGAACTGATTGGCCTGCTCTTTGATCACCTCCCTCTGAGGGGGGAGCAGACTTACCAGGCCACAGAGGAAGAGAATGCAGCAGCTCCTGATGAGACCTATTAGACTAGGATCAGAAGGAAGGAAAAGAAGACTACCACTGGACTTGGCGAGGGGCATGCGTGGAGAAAGAATATGAAGGGAGGGATTGGGAGGGGAGAAGGGAGGGAACTACAGGGGGGATACAATGTAAATAAAGTGTAATTAATAAAAAAATAAATAGCAAAAATTATTTTTCTCATATATATATATGTATTTATATACGTACATGTATATATGTATATACATATGTATATATATATGAGGAAAGTAATATATATGTTTTTTTTTCAATATAACTCAAGGTGAACAGGCATCTTCATCAAAAATATGTTGTTCATGAGACTTTGAGTCTAATGACAGATCATGTCAAGAATCATGTTATAACTCTCTTGGGGGTCATTGAGTTCTCAATGTTGAGTTTGAGTAGTAAAACCATGAGGCAGGTTGAGGGGATGAGGTTGAGTGATCTAAAGCTCACCTGTTATCTCTAAGCCCTGCTTGTGGCATAACACACAGTGAAGTAACTACCAAGCATTACACTGTAAGCTTGGTAGCCTCTCATTGACAACAGAGGATGGAATAATACGTGAGCATAATCTTTCATTTATATAACATCACACTCAGTATCAATGTTATCCTTGGGGACTGGCTAGAAAAACACATTTCTATATCTACCCAGACCTCCTGAGTCAAACCCTCAGGAAGCTGTATCAAGAAACAAAAAATGATGGGCAGAGCATTGTAAACTTCTCAGAACAATTCTCTGCTCCTCAGTGTTAGTTAGCTATGAGTCCCATCTTGAAAATATGCCACAGAGCAGCAGCCTATCTTAGCAATGTTTTGGTTTACATGACTGACAGGTGATTGGGATGAGTTTCCCCAGGATCAACACCATTACAGGTGTGTATGCACCTAGATCTCTCAGTTTATAAACCTTCACTGTCTGATTGCAGTATGATACTGGATACATTTTCTCACTAAGTATTTTCTTATTTTTTGAGATGTGTCTTTCTATGTGGACCTGCCTGGGTGGAACTCATAAAGATTTGCCTGTTTCTGCTTCCTGAGTGGGATTAAATACATGTGCCACCAGGACACAGTTTTATATATGTACTTTAAACTGGGGTATTCACAGAACAATATATTTATTTCAAAATTAATATTTCAGTGTTTGTTATTTTAATCACCATGTTATGCTTCCATTAATGATATCTAATTATAGAACTTTCCATCAATTCAAAATAAATCCCAATATGTAGTATCTGTAATTCTTTTTTTTTTTATCTCAAGTAGCTTTTATTTTATTTTATTTTTTTCAATGCAGTTTATTCAGGAACATTGAACAATCCTCGGACCCCGGGGAAAGCCAGCCCACAGCTTAAATAGCCTCTGGGTAGCCAACCCAGGCGTGCCACGGGGGCAATGCAGATAGGTCCACATACATGGAAGTAATTCTTTTTTTTTAACCATTTTTGTAGTAGCTTTATTCATAATAGCTGGAATCTGGAAACAACCCAGATGTCCCTCAACGGAGGAATGGATGACAGAAATCATGATACATTTACTCAACGGAATATTATTCAGTAATTAAAAACAAGGAAATCATGAAATTTATAGGCAAATGGTAGGAGCTAGAAAAGACAACATGCTGTATTCTGAAATAATATCCTATAAAAAGAACAACATTTTTACCTTTAGAGAATGGGTTTTTCTTTGTAACCTTGGCTTTCCTTGAAATCACTCTGTAGGCTCCTCTTGAAGTAGGAGATCCTCCTGTCTCTGCCTCCCTGGAACTAATGGTGTGTGCCACCAAAATGGTTTAGTGTAAACTTTATCACCACAAATGTAAAAATATCTCTCTGAAATAATAAGTCTAATTGAAGAGAGTTACAGGAAAATAGATAAACTTAATTGTAGAAGGTTCAAAAACATTCACAACCGAATAGCACGATTTAGAAATATAAGCCTATCTAGTAAGACAAATAAGTATATAGTTGTAAATTAAATTTAATTCAGCAATAGGGCTGCTCTGGCAAGGAGTCTTATTCAAAGACCTAGGTCTGTGTGATCTGGCTTGAGTACAAACTTCCACTTAATATACCCCTTAATTCACCTGGCTTGAATGCAGGTATACCTTTAATCTCAAATAGTGGCATCTAATAGAGGGACAGACAAAGTGATGAATCAGAGAAAGATTTGACAGAATGAGTCAAATGTCCAATTTTCATGAGTGTAGGAGAGGCTACCTAAGAGCAGTGCAGAGTGAAAGAGGAGAGTTCAGTTGAGTGCAGATGAGTTCATACAGTTCTGTTCAGTTTGTGCAGTCAGTGAAGTTCAGGCAGTTTTTTCCAAACAGAGAAATTCAGTGAGACATGTTCAGAAGCCAGTTTGAATCAGTCATCTTGGAGAGGAGTTTTGAGCCAGAACAGTTGAGTTGAACCAGCCAGCCAGAGTTCAGAAAGAGCTAAAAAGGTGATCATATTCAGCAGAAATTCTTGGAGGATAAAAACATTCTAGGCCTAGGTTAGCAGACACAGGCTGGAAGCTAAAGCCTTCAAGGTCTGGGCTTACAAATGATTAGATTGTAGGAAGCTAGAAGTTTCCAGGCGTTGGTCTAGGGAAACACTCTGGGCTCAGCCCAAGCCATGCATAAGCCTAGCTTGGGTATGGCTCTCATTTCATCTATTCATCAGAGGAAATAAAAAAAAAAACATTTCCATATTGTAAATACAAAAGTTAAGAAAATAGTCACAGCAATCTCAGAGAATTTCAAAGAGAACTGACAGACGTCTGCTAATTCTCATGAATTGTTTCCTTTTTTTGCCTTAAATATAGTTTCTAAACAATTGTACCAATGCATTATATAGTAAGAATAACATTTAAAAAAGGTTATTAGCAATTCTCAGGCTGGGTGTCCATGCCTTATTAGCAGCCATAACAATATGTCATTTATGAAGGGCATATGCAAAGATTTATCTTCTCAGTAATATGTTAAATTGGGGCTGTGATATGAGAGACATAGACTAATGTACCGTGTCTCTCCTCTCATTAGATATCTAATTATAGAACTTTCCATCAATTCAAAATAAATTCCAATATGTAGTATCTGTAATTCTTTTTAATCTATTTTAGTTACTTATGTTCTATCTTATTGATTTCAGTATTCCAAAATTATTAGAAAATAAAACTATAAAAGATTTAATTTTATGCCTGCTTTGTTAACTTGATGTATTATTTTCAACATATCGATACAAATTTCATTTACATATTCTTCAAATTAAGTACATTTGCCACCATTTTGGCATGAAGGTTATGTGTATTACAACACTTGTGACAATTTAGTTTCTCTTGGGTATATACATAATACCAGACAATTTCCTATCACTGCCACGGTAATCAACATTCTTACAAAATAAGAGAAAATGAAGGCGAGATCCCTCATCTCTCTTTCTTTCTCTCTCTCTTTCTGTCATACTTGTACCTGCACACACACACAAACACACACACACACACACACACACACACACACACACACACAGAAGTAGCAGCAGCAAACACAGACAACCACACACATTTTCTTTTATATCTTCCCATATTTTTTTTTCTTCTTCCCTCTAGGCAATCTTTCCTTTCTTCCCTCTTCTCTTATATTTTATCTTCCCAATACATTAAAGAATGCATTAATTGTAAAAGAACCCCATGCACAGTGCTGAATATGCATCCCAAGTAGCTTCTTGGCAAGACATGCTGAGATTCCCTCCTCTTAAAATTCTTCTGTATCAAATTTCTTTAAAACCTTCTGTGGCTGTTTGGAGGTCATTGAACTTGTGTAAAATCAAGGTAAAGCCCCTCTATCGCATTGAGGTATAGCACTGAATTCAGCCCACAATCCCACTCCTGACAAAAGAACTCTACAAGCATTCTTTGATTTTCATTTTGTTGTCCAGAGAGCTCACATTCCAGAGAAGCTGTGAGGAGGTACAATATATTTGTTGTCCTCTAAGAAGCATTATAAATTTCATTCATATCATCTTAGCTTTCCTTCAATGTGAGACACAAATAAAATATTCTGTTAACCTATCAATTCTATTTCTTAAGGATTATCGTACCTGAGGAAGTAAACAAAATTATAAATAAACCAACTCTATCACGCTCCTGTCTGAATGTTTAGCAGAGCTTCATTCATAGTGTCATGGGTTGGTGCTCTCCCATAGTGTGGATCTTTGGTTGGCCAAGGCAATGGTTGAGCTTTTCCTTAATCTCTATCTTTATTTTTGCACAAATCTTTCAGGCAGGTAAATTTTGGGTCGAAGTTTTCATGGGTGTATTGGTGTTCCCCTTCCTCTGCTAGGAGCTAGTCTAGTTAGAAGAGTGTCCTCTTTAATCTCTATCCCTTCTGCTACTAGGAGTCTCTGCTTGAGTGCCTCTCATATCCTTCCAGGAGCTTACCTTGACTTAGGCCTCCAGCTTGTCACACAGATATACCTCCCCCACCAGTTTCTTTTTTTCTCTACAGTCCTCTTACCCTTGTTCTTCCCAGCTCTGTCCTCTATCGTCTTACCTCACTGAACTCCTCTCCTACCTGGTTCCCTCTCTTCAGCCACTATCTCTGTCTACTCTGTCTCCCTTTCCTAGTGAGATTTATGCATCCTCCCTTGGATCCTCTGTGTTACTTATCTTTTTTGAGTCTGTGCCTCATAGTACGCTTATCTTGTACTATTTGGCTAAATTTCACTTATGTGCAAGTATATGTGTGTCTTTCTGGATGATCTTTTCTAGTTCCATCCATTGGCTTTTAAATTTCACTATTTCTTTGTTTTTAATAGCTGAGTAGTATTGCATTGTGTACATGTGCCACCATTTCTTTATCCATTTTTCAGTTGAGGGGCATCTGGGTTGTTTCTAGATTCTGGCTATTGTGAATAAAGTTGCTATGAGCATACTTGATCAAGTGTCCTTCTTGTATGGTGGAGTGTCTTTGGGGTATATGCCTAGGAGAGGTCTTGAGGTAAAGCTAATCCCAGTTTTCTGAAAAAGAAAAACAACAATGACAAAAAAAAACCAAAAAAAAATAGATTGATTTCCAAAGTAGTAGCACAAGGTCTACATACCCGTCAGCAATAAAGGAGGGCTCTCCTTTCAGCACACCTTCCCCGGCATGTGCCATCACTTGACATTTTGATTTTAGCCGTTCTGATTAGTGTGAGATAGAATCCCAGAGTAATTTTTATTTGCATTTCCCTGATGACTAAAGGTGTTGAACATGGCTTTAAGTGCTCCTCTGTCATTTGTGATTCCTCTGTTGAGAATTCTCTGTTTAGTGCTGTACTCTATTTTTTAATTGGGTTACTTTGTTTATGGTGTTTGATTTCTGGAGTTCAGTACATATTTTGGATATTAGCCCTTTGTCATCTATAGGGTTGGTGAAGATCTTTTCCAATCTGTAGACTGTCATTTTGTTCTATTGATAGTGTCCTACAGAAGCTTTTCAGTTTCAAAAGGTACCATTTCTTAATTGTTGATCTTAGAACCTGAGTTGTTGATGTTCTGTTCAAGAAGTTGTCTCCTGTGCAATGAGTTTGAGACTCTTCACTTTCTGTCTAATAAATTTAGGGTATCTGGTATTAAATTGAGGAAAATATCTAGCTCAACCATAGACCCACCCTATGAGAGACCAACAACTGCTGATACTATGAATAATACTCTCTGAAGCTTGCATACAGGAGCCTGTCAGAGTGGTCCCAGCAATGCCTCAAAACAGATGCACAGCCAAATGTTGGGTGATGTGTAGGGAATCTTGTGGAAATATGTGAAGAAAGAGAAAAAAAGGACCTGGAGGGGACAGGAGTTCCACAAGAAGACCAACAGAGCCAACTATCCAGGGCCCAGAGGGACTTGCTGAGACTGAAGCATCAACTAAGGGCCATACATGGCCAGGACCTAGATCCCCTACAGAAATGGAGTCAATGGGCCCCACAGGCTTTATGTGAATCCTCCAGTAGGGAAATCAGGGACTCTTTCTGACATTGACTCTCTTAAAAACTTTTTGATCACATTCCCCTGGCAGGTCTGCCTTGCCAGGCTACAGGGGAAGAAGTCCTGATGCTTTTTGATGAGCTGGGGTGAATGGGAAGGAGGGCTCCTATTTTCTGAGAAAGAGGAGAGGAGGAGGGAGGAAAGGTGGGACTGAGAGGTGAGGAGGGATGGGGCTACAACAAGGATGTAAAGTGAATTAAGAAAAAAAAAAGAACAAGATGAATGCTCCACCTACAAAATGACCCATCTTTTTGGTTTTGCTTTGTTTTGTTTTAGAGACAGAGTTTTTCTGTGTAGCTTTGACTGTCCTGGAACTCACTCTGTAGACCAGGCAAGACTCAGATTCAGAGAGATCTATGTGCCTCTGTCTCCCTGAGTGCTGGGAATAAAGGTGAGTATCACTACCACCTGGCTAAACCACCCTATTTAAAAAAAAAAAAAACTATTTATTTTTTATTCACTTTTCATTTTTGTTGTAGCCCATCCCTCTTCCCCTGCCAGTCCCACCCCCCTCAGAAAAGAGTAGCTCCATTTACCATCCATTCTAGCTCATCAAGTTGTATCAGGATTGAGCTTGTCTTCTTCCCTGTGGCCTGACAAGGCAACCCTGCCAGGGAAATATAATCTAGAAGCTAGCAACTGAGTCTGTGTCCAATGCAGTCTTCCCTTACTAGATGACCCATCTGAGACCTAAACTGCTCATCTGCTACATCTTTGTTGGGGGTCTAGGTCCAGTTTGTGTATGGTTCTTGGTTGATGCTTCACTCTCAGCAAGTCCCCCTGTGTCCTGGTTAGTTGGTTCTGTTGGTCTTCTCCTGTTTCCTCCAGGTCCTTTTCTCTTTCATCCCATTTTTTTTTCCATAAGACTCCTTACCCATATCCCAATGGTTGGTTGTGAGTCTCTGCATCTGTTTTGAGGTGCTGCTGGGTAGCACCTGTCAGAGGACAACCCTGACAGGCTCTTGTCTGTAAGCTTAGTAGAGTATCATGGATTAGGCATTCAGTCAAACTCTGCTCTATTTGTCTTTTCCCCTGAACTGTAGAGAAAAGAGAAACTGAAGGTGGGGCTGTCTACAAGTTGGAGACCTACTTCAGGGTAGGATCCTGGGAAGATATGAGGCGTACTCAAGCAGAAATACCAACTCATCTAACAAATAACATTTTACCCAGAGGCAAAACATGTTACCAACTAGTAACTCTGGAGAACTGCATACCCAGTCAGTTACGATTTGACATAACTGGAATCCTACTCAACTATTTGGAGGAAGTTGAACTTGTATTGATTCATAAACTCAAGAAAAGCCCTCTATCACACTGAGGTACGACACTGAATCCAACACCCAACCCACCCCCAACAAAAGGACTTTACAAGCTTTCTTTCCTTTTCCTTTTTTTTTTTTTTTTGTCCAGGAATCTCACCTTCCAGAGAAGTTGTGAGGAGATATAAATGCATATGTTTTTTTTTAAATCCCTCAAGAAGTACTATAGATTCTCCACTCTGTTATAGATAAAAAAGGTAACATAAAATTCTAAACTGGAAAATCATGGAGTTTAGAATTAAGAGTTTAGAAAGTTTTTTTTTTAAAAAAACTTATCTTTCTTTTATTTTTTAAAAAAAGTATTTTTTATTGATTACAGTTTATTCACTTTGTATGTCAGCTAAAGCACCTTCCTTCATTCCCTCCCAATCAATCCCTCCCTTCTCTCCTCCCATGATCCTCCCCAAGTCCACTGGTAAGGGAGGATTTCCTCTCTTTCCCTCTGACCCTAACATATCAGGTCTTATCAGGACTGGCTGTATTGTCTTCCTCTGTGGCCTGGTAAGGTTGCTTCTCCCTCAGGGGGAGGTGATCAAAGAACCAGCCACTGAGTTAATGTCAGAGACAGTCCTTGTTCCCATTACTAGGAAACCCATTTGAACACTGAGCTGCCATGGGCTACATCTGTGCAGGGGTTCTAGGTTATCTCCATGCATATTCCTTGGTTGGAGTATCAGTCTTAGAAAAGACCCCATTTGCTCAGATATTTTGATTCTGTTGCTCTCCTTGTGGAGCTCCTGTCTCCTCCAGGTCTTTTATCTCCCCCTTCTTTCATCAGATTCCCTGCACTCTACCAAAGTTTGGCTATGAGTCTGAGCATATACTTTGATACCCTGCTGAGTAGAATTTTTCAGAGGCCCTCTGAATCTTTCCTGACTTGTTCCCTGTTTTCTCCCTCTTCCTATGTCTGTCCCATTTGCCTTTCTGAGTGAGGATTGATAATCTTACCCAGAGTCCTCCTTCTTGGTTAGCTTATTTAAATTTAGTATGTTTTTTTAAAAATCCTATATTATATCTCTAATATCCACATATAAGTGAGTATATAACATGTTTTTCTGCTTCTGATATACCTCACTCAGGATGAACTTTTCTAGATTCCCACCATTTGCCTGCAAATTTCATGATTTCTTTGTTTTTAATTACTGAGTAGTATTTCATTGTGCCTCATGGAACAAAAGCTTCTGTAAAGCAAAGGACATTGTCATCAGAACAAAACGACAAGCTACAGACTAGGAAAGGATCTTCACCAACCCTATATCTGACAGAGAGTTAATATCCAGAATATATAAAGAATTCAAGAAGTTAAAAAGCAACAAATCAAGCAATCCAATTAAAAAATGGGGTATGGAGCTAAACAGAGAATTCTCTGTAGAGGAACATCGAATGGCAGAGAAACGCGTAAAGAAATGTTCAACCTCCTTAATCATCAGGGAAATGCAAATCAAAACAACTCTGAGATTTAACCTCATACCCATTAGAATGGCTAACATAAAAAACTCAAGTGACAATACATGCTGGAGAGGATGTGGAAAAAGAGGGATCTTCCTCCCTTGTTGGTAGGAATGTAAACTTGTACAACCACTTTGGAAATCAATACTACACGGTGCTTTCTCAGATAGTTAAGAATAGTGCTACCTCAAGACCCAGCTATATCACTCCTAGGCATATATCCAAAAGATGCTCAAGTATACAACAAGGACATTTGCTCAACCATGCTCATAGCAGCTTTATTCATAATAGCTAGAATCTGGAAACAACCCATATGTCCCTCAAAGGAGGAATGGATACAGAAATTGTGGTACATTTGAGTTGGTATACAACTCAAGAAATGACAGTTTTTTTTGTTGTTTCCTCGTGTCCTTCTTGAGTCTCTTTAATGTCAGATTCTCTGCTTGGGAATCAACATAAAACAACTGTGCTGCTTTCTGAGTCTTGCCATCTCATAGTGAAATTGAAGATGGACAGCAAAGAAGCTCTTTCTGTGAACAGGCAGTGTGAGAACCAATTTTTGCTCATTGTTCTCTAATTCTGGCAAGGATTTTACTCTGAGGAACACATGAACATGACTTGTCCATGCCATAAATCTATGTTCCTTGTGGAAAGAACCTGAAATCAAGCTTATCTTTCTTCTCCATATTTCAGTAGAAAAGAGAAACTTTAATGCAATCAAACAAAGTTCACGTTGTCAGTCATCGTCTTAGAGAAAACTGTGGCCAAGGCCTCCTGGTGTTCTCCATCACACACAAAAAGTAAATTTTCCTTGTTACTCAGAAACTATGCCTGAATTAGCAGACCTTTTCACCTATGTACTTGACTCTGTCCAAGATCCTTCTATAGTCATCTGGATCTTGCTCTAATTTTTATCAAATTCCCTGACAGTTATTCTTCAACAGAATCCTGTAATCTGAGAACAGCTATTAATCTTTAGGATCAACAGCTCATCTGTGAGAACAGGAGATGATGAAGCAGTTGGAATTCCATATCCTTATGTCTAGCTCATACATTAGACTTTAAAGGCCTTTCTAAGAAAATAACATGATTACATTGGCCCATTTGTTACAGGACCTTTCCCTATGGGAACTACTTTGAGGAAGATGCTTAAATCTAGAATATCAACAAGGTATGGAAATGACCTCTGAAACCATGTTCTTTTTTAATACGTTCTTTGAGAATTTTATGCATTCTATTTTTTATTAATTACACTTTATTCATTTTGTATCCCCCCATAAGCCCCTCCTTCTCCCCTCCTGATCCCACCCTCCCTCCCCTTTCTGCATGCATGCCACTCCCCAAGTCCACTGATAGGGGAGGTTCTCCTCTCCTTTCTGATCTTAGTCTATCAGTTTACATCAAAAGTGTCCACATTGTCCTCTACTGTAGCCTGGTAAGGCTGCTCCCCCCTCAGGGGGAGGTGATCAAAGAGCAGGCCAATCAGATTATGTCAGAGGCAGTCCCTCTTCCCATTACTATGTAACCCACTTGGACACTGAACTGCCATGGGCTATATCTGTGCAGGGGTTCTAGGTTATCTCCATAAATAGTACTTGTTTGGAGTATGAGTCTCTGGGAAGTTCCCTGTGTTCAAATTTTCTTTTTCTGTTGCTCTCCTTGTGTTGACCCTGACCTCTCCAGCTCTTACTATTTCCCACTTCTTACATAAAATTCCATTCACTCTGCCCAACAGTTGGCCATAAGGCTCAGCATCTGCTTTGATAGTCTGTAGGGCAGAGGCTTTCAGAGGCCCTCTGTGGCAGGTTCCTAGTTTGTTTCCTGTTTTCTTCTTCTGGCTTTCAGAAGCCCTCTGTAGCAGGTTCCTAAGTCATTTCCTGTTTTCTTCTTCTTCTGATGTCTATCCTCTTTGCCTTTAGGATGGGGACTGACCATTTTAGTTAGGGTCCTCTCTCTTGCTTAGTTTGTTTAGATGTACAGATTTTAGTGGGTTTGTCCTATGTTGTATGTCTATATGAGTGAGTATATACCGTGTGTGTCTTTTTGCTTCTGGGACAACTCAGGATGATCCTTTCCAGGTCTATTTTTTAACTTAAAATAATGCCATGCTTACTTCAACAAAGTCACATCTCCTAATATTGCCAGTCTTTGGTGACTAAACATTGAAGTTATGAGCCCCTGTGGGAGACAGTCCCATTCAAACTACCACATCATCCTAATCCAAGCTCTTTCTCTCTTTCTTTAGAAAAACAAGCAGACAACTAAGAAAAACAAACAAGATTGCCAGCTTTGCTCTCACCATTAGTTATTCCAAAGTGCACTACAGTGCTATAATAATTAAATCCACATGATATTGGCATAAAAACAGATAAAGACACAAACATAAATCCACACACATACCGACACCTTATGTTTGATAAGCCAGTAATACAAGCCGAAAAAAAAAACAATGGTTTTAATAAATAGTGCTTGTCAAACTGGATAGCTGAATGTAGAAAAATGTAAACATAAATAGTTACTACCCTGCACAATACTCAAGTCCAAATGGATCAAAGACCTCAATGTAAGACCAGATACACTGAACCTGATAGAAGAGATAGTGGGGTGAAGCCTTGAACATAGTGGCATGGGAGACAGCTTCCTGAACAGAACATCTCTAGCATAGGCACTAAGATCAACGTTTAATAAATGGGACCTCAGATCTACACAATGGAATATTACTCAGCAATAAAAAACAAGGGAATCATGAAATTTGCAGGTAAATGGTGGGATCTGGAAAAGATCATCCTGAGTGAGCTATCCCAGAAGCAGAAAGACACACATGATATATACTCACTCATATAGATATATAATACAGGATAAACCTACTAAAATCTGTACACCTAAAAAAACTAATCAAGAGGGAGGACTATTGATAAAATTCTCAATCCCTATCCAGAAAGGCAAAGAGGATGGGCATAAGAAGAAGGAGAAAAGAGGGAACAAGTCAGGAGCCTGCCACAGAGGACCTCTGAAAATCTCTGCCCTGCAGACTATCAAAGTAGATGCTACGACTTATGGCCAACCTTTGGGCAGAGTGCAAGGAATCTTATGAAAGAAGTGGGAAACAGTAAGATCTGGAGAGGACAGGAACTCCACAAGGAGAGTAACAGAACCAAAAATCTGAGCACAGTGGTCTTTCCTGAGATTTATCCTCCAACCAAGGACCATGCATGGAGATAACCTAAGACTCAGATGTAGCCCATGGCAGCTCAGTATCTAAGTGGGTTCCATAGTAATAGGAAGAGGGACTGTCTCTGACATGAACTGATTGGCCTGCTCTTTAATTGCCTCCTCCCTGAGGGGGGAGCAGCCTTACCAGGCCACAGAGGAAGACAATGCAGCCACACCTGATGAGACCTAATTGACTAGGATCAGAAGGAAGGAAAAGAAGACCTCCCCTATCAGTGGACTTGGGGAGGGGCATGCATGCAGAGGGTGGAGTAAGGGAGGGATTGGGATGGGAGGAGGGAGGGAACCACAGGAGGGATACAAAGGGAATAAAGTGTAATTAATAAAGAATTAAAAAAGAAAGAAATGGAGAAGGGGACTGTGTCAGACATGGGCTCTATTGCCTTCTTTTTAATCACCTTCTTCTGGCAGGGCTGCATGATCAAGAAACAGAAGAAAAAGTTTCACTAAGTCCTGATTAGAGTTGATGTGCTGGTATGAGAAGATGGGGGGAGACTCCCTTATCTGAGGGGGCATAGAAGGAACTGGGAGAGGAGGGAAAGCCTACAATCTGCATGTATAATTAATTAATTCATTAATTAATTAAAAATAAAAAGGCTAAAAAAAGAAATGGGACCTCATGAAGTTAAAAGAACTCTTGTAAGGCAAAGGACACTGTCAGTTGGACAAAGCTGGAACCTCCAGAATGGGAAAAGATTTTTACCAAGTCCATATCTGATAATAGTCTAATATTCAAAATATATGTTTAAAACCCATTAAAGTAGCTATTAAAAACCAAACTATCCAATTAAAATGGGGTACAGATATAAACAGAGAATTCTCATTAGAGGACTGTCATATACTTGACAAATATTTAAGGAAATGTTCAACATCCTTAGCCACCAAGGAAAATGCAAGTAAAAAGTACTTTGAGATTCCATCTTATACCTATCAGAATAGCTAAGATCAGTAATACAACTGACAGCTCATGCTAGTAGGAATGTGAAGTAAGGGGAACATCCATCCATTACTGGTGGGTGTGAAAACTTGTACAGAAATAAATATGGAAGTGCCTCAGATAGTTGAGAATAGATTGACCACAAGATCTAGCTATATTACTCTTGGGCATATACCCAAAGGGTACTTCATCCTGCCATGAGGACATTGCTCTTCTATGTTCATTTCTGTTCTATGCATAATATCCAGAAACTGGAAACAACCTAGATGTTCCTCAACAGATGAATAGATGAAGAAAATGTGGTACATTTACATCATTTAGTACTACCCGTATAGAGAAAAGAAAGTGAGATGATGAATATTGCATGCAAATGAATGGAATGAAAAAAAAAAATCTTCCTGAGTGAGGAAACTCAGACCCAAAAGGTAAATCTTATATTTATTCACTTTTTGTGAATATTAGCCATTTAATAAATGATAACCAACCTACAGCCCATAGAACCAGAGAGGTTAGTTATAGAGAAAGGGGCTAGGAAGACCATATGGATATCCCTGGGAGGGGGAATAGAATAAATTTTTTGGGGTGGACTGAGTATTGATGGGGCTAGAAATGGGAAGATTCAGGTGGGGAGGAGGAAGATAGAAATGGTTGAGGGAGTGAATATGGGGAGAGACGGCTGTAGTTGAGGTGCATTTGAGGTATGCTATAGAAACCTAATGTGGTGGAAATTTTCAAAAATATATGAAGGTAATTTTAATGGTATCTCCTAATAACAAGAGACATGGATATCCAACTAGCCATTTCTTATAACCAAATGAGGCTTCTAGTACGGGAACTGGGCTGCATTCTATTGAGATTTTAGCCAAGGGGGTCCCACAGGAATCAAACAATCCAGACTCTGGCTAAGAAAATGGGTTACTCTTTGTAAACTGACAATATGACCCCATTGCTGACTACGATAAGCACACAACTCATTGAACATGGAGAAGTAGAGCTGGTACCTACATAAAGC
The DNA here is from genome assembly GCF_030254825.1 of Meriones unguiculatus. NCBI lineage: Eukaryota > Metazoa > Chordata > Mammalia > Rodentia > Muridae > Meriones > Meriones unguiculatus. The sequence goes on along the minus strand of NC_083365.1, from coordinate 2,688,908 downwards.
CTTTATCCCTACATTCTAATATCTTTAGTACAGGAAGTTACCATACAGGCTACGAAAAGAGAAACATAAATACCAACCCAGCCTCAAAATATTAGTCATACAATCCATCTGGCCTGCCAAATATACTAGACATTGGTGGGATAGAGCATGTGTAAGCAGTCAACCAATGTTAATTTGATTTAAGTCTCACTCCACAGGATGGGGAACCCATGCTTATCACTGCTTGGGTCACCAAGAACCAGATACTAGAGAGACCAGAGACCTCTGGCAAAACTAAATGCTAGTGGTCTAAAAACAATTACCAATAAAATGACTCCTAATGATATTCTGCTATATTCATAGATCAGTGGCTTATTCAGTCATCATCAGAGAAGCATCCTCTTGCAAAAGATAGGAACAGATAAAGAGATCCACAGCGAAGCATTTTATATATACACACACACAGAGAGACACACACACACACAGAGAGAGAGAGAGAGAGAGAGAGAGAGAGAGAGAGAGATTCAGATGAGACGGAGACAAAAAGACAGAAAGAGAGACAGAGAGAGATGGATGCACACACACATGCATGCTCACATACCATAAAAACATAAAATCAGAAGCCATAATATACTAGCAAATGACCAGTAAGGTTAAAAATGTCAAAGCAAAGCAATTATGAGACAACATGTTTTTTTTTTTTTTTTAAGATGTTTTATTATTTGTACATCATTCTGCCTGCATGCCAGAGAGGGCACCAGATCACCAGATTGTCTCATAGATGGTTACAAGTTGCCATGTAGTTGCTGGGAATTGAACTCAGAATCTTTCAAAGAACAGCCAGGGTTCTTAACCTCTGAGCCACCTCTCCAGGTCCAACAACATGTTAATAAAAATAATTTAGTTTACTTTGTGTTGGCCCACTACTGCTGGACATGTCACACAAATGATCGTGGCCTATAGAACATGAGCAAGACATTGTCTCACATTCTGAGAAAATGGTCTTTCTTTCTAATCACCTCCACTTGTTTCTGACATTCCTTACCTTATTACAAAACCACTTTCTACTAGGAAGTTCCAGTGGCCACAGTAGACAGAGAGTCAGAGAACCAAAACTTGGCTAGGATACAGAGTGAATAATACCAAGCAAAGAATATAATTCCCATCCAACAAAGACAACAAAATATTTACACCAAGAAACACTTCAAACATTATAATTACAAATGCCTAGATCCCAGCAAACAAAGAAACAAAAACCACAAACATGAACAATGAGACCACATGCCTCCTCCAAAGGCTAGCCACACTCTTCCAATAGGCCCTGAAAAAAAAGCAAGAAGCAGAAGAAAACTACTTTAAAATAGCAATCATAAATTGGTTCAAGGACCTTAAAGAAAATATTAATAAATGCTTTAATGAGTACCATGAAAACACAGACATTTCAATGAAATAATCAAAACAATTCAAGACATGAAAGTAGAATTACCAAAACAGTAGATTCTGGTACTTTCTCAGAAAATTAGGAATAATGCTACCTCAAGATCCAGCTATATTACTCCTAGTCATTTATATCCAAAATATGCACAAGTATACAAGGACATTTGCTCAACCATGTTTTTAGCAGGTTCATTCATAATAGCCAGAATCTGGAAACAACCCAGATGTCTCTCAACAGAGGAATGGATAAAGAAATTGTGGTACATTTACACAATGGAATACTACTCAGCAATTAAAAACAAGGAAATCATGAAGTTTGCAGGCAAATGGTGGGATCTAGAAAATATCATAGTCAGTGAGGTATCCCAGAAGCAGAAAGACACACATGGTATAAACTCACTCATAAGTGGATATTAGAAATACAATATATGATAAACATACTAAAATCTGTACACCTAAAGAAGGTAAGCAAGAAGGAGGACCCTGGGTAAGATTATCAATCTTTACTCAGAAAGGCAAACAAGATGGACATCAGAAGAAGGAGAAAATAGGGAACAGGACAGGAGCCTGACACAGAGGGCCTCTGAAAGACTCTACCCAACAGGGTATCAAAGTAGATCCTTAGACTCATAGCCAAATTTTGGGAGGAGTGCAGGGAATCTTATAAAAGATAGGGGAGATAGAGAGACGTGGAGGGGACAGGAGCCCCATAAGGAGAGCAACAGAACCAAAAAATATGGGCTCAGAGGTCTTTTCTGAGACTGATACTCCAACCAAGGACCATGCATAGAGATAACCTAGAACCCCTGCACAGATGTAGCCCATGGCAGCTCAGTGTCCAAATGGGTTTCCTAGTAATGGGAACAAGGACTGTCTCTGAGATGAACTCAGTGGCTGCTTCTTTGATCACCTCTCCCTGAGGGGGGAGCAGCTTTACAAGGCCACAGAGGAAGACAATGCACCCATCCTGATAAGACCTGATAGGCTAGGGTCAGAAGGATGGGGAGGAGGATCTCCCCTATCAGTGGACTTGGGGAGGGGCATGGGAGAAGATGAGGAGGGGAGGATTGGGAGGGAACAAGGGGGCTACAACTGAGATACAAAGTGAATAACCTATAATTAATAACAATAAATGAATTAAAAAAAAAACATAGCCCGTCCCAGTTTCATGTTTCTTCTGTCATTGTTCCACACCAAAAATCTCATAGCAGTTTGCTATCAAACATAACTTCAACCAGGCAATAAAAACCAATAAAATACTTGATAGAAAATTTAACAGCTCTCTGCTGATGTTTCTTGAATAGATATGATCACAAAATACAAAGAGGTGAAAAGGAAGACTGTAAAATAATAAATCAAGAAGACAGGTGAAATGTGTACTTACAAGTCTGAGTACCACATACTCCCTAGATACTGGATCAGCAGTTATCCAGCAGAGCTGCTGTTAAGAAAATGGTTTTCTTCATTCTCTCATTGCATCTCGACACATCAAAGAAATATCTTGCCCAAAATAACATTACACAAAATATAACCCCTTTCCCTCTGAAATGACCCCAAGGCCTCTCTCCTGAATTCTTTCTCATGTTCTCTTGTTGTGTGGCAGTCACCAGAGAAGACTGCAACAACATGTATTTGAGCCAATAGAAAGTCATTTTAGCCACCAGCCACTAAACTGAGTGTTCAGAATCCCAATTTCCCCCCAAGCTTTTCTCAGGATGAGATATTAAGCACACACACACATACACACACATACACAGAAATGTCCTGAGATTACACACTTCACTTAACAAGAACAGTTAACCAGAAACAGAACTACAGAAAGGAAAAATCAAAGTTAGTGCTGTTAGAGACTCTCCAAGAACTATGAACTTTGATGGATTAGGACTCAGTTGGGAGGTGGTGCTGTCTAAATGTTGAGTTTTTATGTTTTGCATCTTGGCTGATACTTCCACATGGAGTCAGCTGTGCTAAGCTCTCAAGGCCAAATAACATCTGGGGCCCTGTTTTGCTGTAGGGAGTCTGGTAAAACAAGATAGAAGAATGCCTCTACTGATCTCTATTTGTCTGATGCCTCTCCTGGCTTCACTTCCAGCATGACCATTGAGGAGTCAGGATAAGGAGTTTATGAGGAATTGGTGAGAGACTTGTTAGTGCAAGTCTATTTTTCTCCTGAGACTAGAATCAATTTCTTACAGTACTGTGACTACAGATAAGACATTTAAATTTTTTAAGACATTCTATTCCTATTTCAGACATTGTCAGAAAGAAAGGGCAGTGAAAAAGCAGGAGTAACACAAACTCTTGGCCTCGCCCCACCATGAGAAGACTTTTACAGTAAAGATTTTCACACACTATCAATGTGGATACACATATAGGAGTGAATTCACACTCTGGTCTCATTTCCCTCTTAAATTTCTAAAGACATCTGTTTTTGTTGTTGTTTGTTTGTTTGTTTTTACCTTCTCCAACTATAAATACATTACTCATCCTCAAACATATGTAGCCCAAACCCACCTTTAAAGAATATATAAACTGTGAGCACAAGGTTGATAGAATAAAGGAAGCCACACTTGAGAATTGTTCTCTCTGGCACACACAGAGAACACTGCCTTGGAAGAATTGGTAGAAGAATGCCATCACTCAGAGTCCCAAGTGACCCATGAACCAGGCCCCTAGGGTGAGATAATTAATCACTGGGCCTTAAGAGCTAGACACAATCAACAGAAAAAGTGTTACTCAACAGGAAAAGGTTCACTTAGAGAAGGGACACTCCAGGTCTGCTGAGTCAGAGAGACCCAAATACAGTTCAGGGGGTCGTAAGATTTGAATCCTCTCATTTTGTTGAACAATCTCCCTACACATGTTAATTTTTATAATTTTATTCATTGAAATGTATTGTCCAAAGTATACTACTTGTTCATCACTGAGAAGTCACAATGAACATCCTCAAACATCTAATAGCCTAGTGAAGGCTCCATGCACACCTCAGTGCCGAGGTTGCATCACTGTTGTCCTGAAGCCCTGGCTGTGAAGAATCATGTCACCTGTAAGAGCAAACAAGCTATTTCTTGATACCAAGAAGCCCCTAATGTCCCACCCTTATGAACTAGAAAGGCCCAAACCCATGAGAATTTCTTTTTACACATGATTAATTTTGTCCCTCCCATCTTTCCTTGACAACACACAGATCTATGAGATTTATCACAAAGAATGACATATCTTCTTACCTCAGAACTCCTTCTTGATCTGTACAATATACTAGTGTAAAAAGGGAAATTATTTTTTGAGTCATAAAAATTTTCTTAGTCCAATTTTGCAGCTGAGTATACCATATGAGCCCTGTTATATAAAATATTTTGAATAATTTAATTTCTCAGTGGATTATAAGCATCCCATATGTCAGGTTGTATGAGTTCTTTACTTGTGTGTAGACCTGTAAATACCCTCTTTAGATTTTTATTTCAAATAACCTCCCTATATTTAGTTTCTAGTATGATTTATTATTGAATAACAAACACTGCAGTGCACTCTAGTAAAATGCAATTATATATATTTTTTATCAGTTTTTATTTTTTTTATCAGTTACATTTTATTAACTGTATCCCAGCCGTGTCCCGATCCCTCATTCCCTCCCAGTCCCTCCCTCCCTCCCTCATCTCCACCGTGCCCATTTCCAAGTCCACTGATAGGGGGGACCTCCTCCCCATTCATCTGATCCTGTTTTATCAGGTATCTTCAGGACTGGCTGCAAAGCCCTCCTCTGTGGCCTAACAGGACTGCTCCTCCCTTCGGAGGTGGGGAGACCAAAGAGCCAGTCATTGAGTTCCTGTTAGAAATAGTCCTTGTTCCCCTCACTTTGGGAAACCAATTGGTTACTGAGCTACCACAGGCTACATCTGAGTGGAGGTTCTAGGTTATATCCATACATGGTCCTTGGTTGAATGTCAGTCTCAGAAAAGACCCTGTGCCCAGATATATTTGGTCCTTGTGGAGCTCCTATCCTTTCCCAATCAGACTAACTCCCCTTCTTTCTTATGATTCCCTGTACTCTGGCAAAGGTTTGGTCATGAGTCTTTGCTTTGGAAACACTGCTAGTTAAGAGTCTTTCAGATGCACTCAGTAGACTCCTGTCATACGTTCAATGCACATCCCATCTGTCTTTCTAAACGAGGATTGATCATCTTACCCCATGTCCGCTCAATTGATTATCTTTTTTAGGTGTATAGATTTCATTATGTTTATCATATCTTATAGGTCTATATAAGTGAGTATATCCCATGTTTGTCTTTCTCCTTCTGGGATATTTCACTCAGAATGATCTTTTCTAGATCCCACCATTTGCCTGCAAATTTCATGATTTCCTCCTTTTTGATTGCTGAGTAGTATTCCAGTGTATAAAAAGACCACAATTTCTGTACCCATTCCACCGTTGATGGACATCTGGGTTGTTTCCAGGTTCTGGCTATTACAAATAGAGCTGCTATAAACATGGTTGAGCAAGTGTCCTTTTTGTGTACTTGAACAAACTTTGGGTATATACCTAGCAGTGGTATAGCTGGGTCTGGAGGAAGCCCTATTCCTATTTGTCTTAGAAAGTGCCAGATAGCTTTCCAGAGTGGTTGTACCAGTTTACATTCCCACCAGCAGTGGAGGAGGGTTCCCCTTTCTCCACAACCTCTCCAGCATGTGTTGTCGCTTGAGTTTTTCATCTTGGCCATTCTGATGGGTATAAGGTGATATCTCAGGGTCGTTTTGATTTGCATTTCCCTGATGGCTAATGAGGATGAGCATTTCTTTAAGTGTTTTTCTGCCATTCAATATTCCTCTGTCGAGAATTCTCTGTTTAGCTCTGTTCCCCATTTTTTAATTGGATTACTTGGTTTGCTGCTTTTCAGCTTCTTTAGTTCTTTGTATATACTGGATATTAGTCCTCTGTCAGATAAAGGGTTAGTGAAGATTCTTTCCCAATCTGTAGGCAGTCGTTTTGTTTTGATGATGGTATCCTTTGCTTTACAGAAACTTTAAAGTTTCATGAGGTCCCATTTATTGATTGTTGCTCTTAGAGCCTGTGCTGTTGGTGTTCTGTTCGGGAAGTTGTCTCCTGTGCCAATGAGTTCTAGGCTGCTCCCCACTTTTATTTCCAATTGATTTAGGGTATCTGGTTTTATGTTGAGGTCCTTGATCCACTTTGACTTTAGTTTTGTGCAGGGTGATAAATATGGATCTATTTTCATTTTTCTGCATGTAGACATCCAGTTGGTCCAGCACCATTTGTTGAAGATGCTGTCTTTTTTCCATTGAATGGATTTGGCTTCTTTGTCAAATATCAAGTGTTCATAGGTGTGTGGATTTATTTCTGGGTCTTCTATGCGGTTCCATTGATCCTCCTTTCTGTTTCTATGCCAATACCATGAAGTTTTTATTACTGTTGCCCTGTAGTACAGCTTGAGATCAGGAATGGAGATACCTCCAGATGATCTGTTGTTGTCCAGGATCGTTTTGGAGATTCTGGGTTTTTTATTTCTCCATATGAAGCTGAGAATCTTTTTTTCAAGGTCTGTAAAGAATTGAGTTGGTATTTTGATGGGAATTGCATTGAATCTGTAGATTGCTTTTGGCAGGATGGCCATTTTCACAATGTTAATCCTACCAATCCATGAGCACGGGAGATCTTTCCATCTTCTGATATCTTCTTCGATTTCTTTCTTCAGAGACTTGAAGTTTTTCTCAAACAGGTCTTTCACTTGCTTGGTTAGAGTCACGCCAAGGTACTTTATGTTATTAGTGGCTATTTTGAAGGGTGTTGTTTCCCTAATTTCTTTCTCAGCCTTTTTGTCTTTGGTATATAGGAGGGCTTCTGATTTTTTTGAGTTGATTTTGTATCCTGCCACTTTGCTGAAGGTGTTTATCAGCTGAAGGAGTTCTCTGGTTGAATTTTTGGGGTCGCTCATGTATACTATCATATCATCTGCAAATAGTGACACTTTGACCTCTTCTTTTCCATTTTGTATCCCCTTAATCTCCTTTAGTTGTCTTATTTCTCTGGCTAGGACTTCAAGTACTATGTTGAAGAGATATGGGGACAATGGACAGCCTTGTCTTGTCCCTGATTTCAGTGGGATTGATTTAAGTTTCTCTCCATTGAGTTTGATGTTAGCTATAGGCTTGCTATATATTGCCTTTACTATGTTTAGGTATGTGCCTTGTATCCCTGATCTCTCCAAGACTTTAAACATGAATGTGTGTTGGACTTGGTCAAATGCTTTTTCGGCATCTAAGGAGATGATCATGTGGTTTTTCTCCTTCAGTTTGTTTATGTAGTGGATTACATTGATGGATTTCCGTATGTTGAACCACCCTTGCATGCCTTGGATGAAGCCTACTTGGTCATGGTGGATGATATCTTTGGATTCGGTTTGCAAGTATTTTATTGAGTATTTTTGCATCAATGTTCATAAGAGAGATAGGCCTGAAGTTCTCTTTTTTTGTTGGGTCTTTGTGTGGTTTAGGTATTAAGGTGACTGTGGCTTCGTAGAATGAGTTTGGTAGTGTTCCTTCTGTTTCTATTTTGTGGACTAGCTTGAGGAGAATTGGAGTTAGCACTTCTTTGAAGGTCTTGTAGAATTCTGCGCTGAAGCCATCTGGTCCAGGGCTTTTTTTGGAGGGGAGACTGTTAATGACTGCTTCGATTTCCTTGGGAGATATAGGGCTATTCAGTCTTTCTACCTGATCTTGACTTAGTTTTGGTAGATGGAATCTTTCAAGAAAATTATCCATTTCATTTAGATTCTCAAATTTTGTGGCATATAGGCTTTTGTAGTATGACCTAATAATTGTTTGGATTTCTTCAATGTCTGTGGTTATGTCCCCATTTTCATTTCTGATTTTGCTGATCTGGATAGTTTCTCTCTGCTTTTTAGTTAGTTTGGCTAAGGGTTTGTCTATCTTGTTGATTTTCTCAAAGAACCAGCTTTTTGTTTCATTGATTCTTTGGATAGTTTTATTTGTTTTTAGTTGATTGATTTCAGCCCATAGTTTGATTATTTCCAGCCATCTGCTCCTCTTGGGTGTATCTGCTTCTTTTTTTTCTAGGGTTTTCAGTTGGGCCATTAAGTTGTTTGTATGTGATGTTACGAATTTCTTCTTGCAGGCACTTAGTGCTATAAATTTTCCTCTGAGCACTGCTTTCAATGTGTCCCATAAATTTGGGTATGTTGTGCCTTCCTTTTCATTGAATTCTAGGAAGTCTTTAATTTCTTTCTTTATTTCTTCCTTAACCCAGCTGTCATTGAGTAGTAAGTTGTTCAGTTTCCATGTGCATGTCGGCTTTTTGTTGTTTCTGTTGTTGTTGATGTCTAGCTTTAGTCCATGGTGGTCAGATAGTATACAATGGATTATTTCAATCCTTTTGTATCTGTTGAGGCTTGCTTTGTGGCCAACTATATGGTCTATTTTGGAAAAGGTTCCATGCGGTGCTGAAAAGAAGGTGTACTCTTTTGAGTTTGGGTGAAATGATCTGTAGACGTCTATTAGGTCCATTTGATTTAGGGATTCTGTGAGTGCTTTTATTTCCCTATTTGGTGTCTGTCTAGTTGATCTGTCCCTTGGTGAGAGTGGAGTGTTGAAGTCTCCCACTATTAAGGTATTAGGATCAATGTATGATTTAAGCTTTAATAATGTTTCATTTACGAATGTCGGTGCTCTTGTATTTGGGGCATAGATATTCAAGATTGTGATGTCCTCTTGGTGGATTTTTCCTTTGATGAGAATATAGTGGCCCTCCTTATCTTTTTGATTAACTTGGGTTGAAAGTCTATTTTATTAGATATTAGGATGTCTACTCCAGCTTGTTTTCTGGAACCATTTGCTTGAAAAACAGTTTTCCAGCCCTTTCCTCTGAGATAGTGTTTGTCTTTGTTGCATAGGTGTGTTTCTTGGATGCAACAGAATGTTGGATCCTGTTTCCTTAACCATTCTGTTAGCCTGTGTTTTTTTATTGGTGAGTTGAGTCCATTGATATTGATAGATAATAGTGACCAATGCATGTTAGTTCCTTTTGTAATGGAGTCGATGATCTAACCCTGTTTCATTGCTTGTTTTCTTTTCATTTTTGTTGGGACATTATCTGTATGCCCTGTTTTCTTGGGTGAATTTGTTTTCATTGGATTGGAGTTTTCCTTCTAGTATCTTCTGTAGGGATGGTTTGCTCTGTAGATATTGTGTAAATTTAGTTTTGTCATGGAATATTTTGTTTTCTCCATCTATGTTGATTGAAAGCTTTGCTGGGTAAAGTAGTCTAGGTTGGCACCTGTGGTCCCTTAGGGCCCGCATGATCTCTCCCCAGGCCCTTCTGGCTTTCATAGTTTCTGATGAGAAGTCCGGTGTGATTCTGATAGGTCTACCTTCATATGTTACTTGGCCTTTTTCCCTTGCAGCTTTTAATATCTTTTCTTTGTTCTGTAGATTTAGTGTTTTGACTATGATGTGACGTGATGTGTTTCTTTTCTGGTCTAGTCTATTTGGAGTTCTGTAGGCCTCTTGTATATTTATGGACATCTCTTTCTTTAAGTTGGGAAAATTTTCTTCTATGATTTTCTTGAAAATATTTTCTGGACCTTGGAGTCTGGAGTCTTCTTTTTCGTGAATTCCTACTATTCTTAGATTTTGTCTTTTCATAGCACCCTTGATTTCTTGGATATTTTGTGATTGGAACTTTTCTGATTTTACTTTTTCTTTGAGAGAAGTATCCATTTCTGCAAGTGTGTCTTCAGCTCCAGAGATTCTCTCTTCCATCTCTTGTATTCTGTTGGTGATACTTACTTTTGTGGTTCCTGATCTTTTCTCCAAGTTCTCCAGCTCAAGGGTTTTCTCATTTTGTGTTTTCTTTATTGATTCTAATTCTGTTTTCATGCCTTGCACCATTTCTTTCATGTGTTTGAATTTGGATTCCTGTCTCTCTACGATGGCCTCTATTTCTTTTTTCATTTCCTTCTTATATGCCACTAATTTTTCCTCTACTTGTGTATCTATTTGTTTGGCAATGTTTGCCTGTGTTTCTTTAAGGATATTGTCTATTTCTTCTTTCTTTGCCTCCAACTGACTGGCCATCTCTTTGAAAGACTTGTTCATTTCCTCCTTATGAGCCTCAAATAATTGGGCAAGCATGGCTTTAAAATCATTTTCCTGTGCTTCTGCTGAATTGGTGTATCCATCGATTTTGGGGTTTGCTGGTGAAGTCATGATGTCCTGATTTATGTTGGAAGTGTTCTTTCGCCTACTTCTGGCCATTGGCTTATCTGAAACCTTCCCTGTTTGTTTTTGGATTCTGCAGATCAGACTGGTGCTGTCTCTCTCTGGTGTTTGGAGAGTTCTTCAGGAAGCTGAGCACTCTCAGCGTGTGCTGAGGACTAGCTGTACCTGTGGGAGGAAAGTACGCAGGTGCAAACGGGGCAAATGCAAGCGTGTGTGCGCGTGTGCGTGTGTGTGTCTGTGTGTGTAAGTATACGTGGATGAGTTTCTCGAGGGACAGAGTGATGGCTAATGTTGAACCCTTGAGTGTGTGGGAGGGGCTCTGCACTGTATATGTCGCAGGTGCTAATGATGATCGCAGCGCAATTTCTGGCATTAACTGTCTTAACTCCTCAACCAGGCCCACAGGGCAGGAACTTCAATGTCCCTAGTGCCCCTCTGTTTCCCAAAGTGGGTATGTGGGTGGGAGGGGGGTTTGATGCCTGGCTTCTGATTTAGAAGGACCCAGGATCTGGGGAACTGCAGATTCTCAAGGGTGCACTCACTTACAGGCAGGTCTCTTGGCAGAGATCTTGGTATCCGGGGCTCTCTGCTCTCTGGTTTGGCCCTGCTTCTTTGATGTGTTCCGCCAGTTCTGTGCTGCTGTCACTGCCAGGTTCTGAGGTCTTGCTGCAGCTGGAGATTCCAGGGTGGTCACTTCAGCAGGGATGGGGTAACCAGGCTCTCTGTTCTCTGGTTTGGCCCTGGTTAGTCTTAAACTGGAGGGCTGTGGTGCCCTGCCAGTTCAATGCTGCTCCACTGCCACGTCCCGCTGTAACTGGAGTCTGGGTTGCTAGTCCCAATGCTTTCTGGGAAGTCCTGGGATCTCTTCGTTGTGCTCTCCAAGCTTGGGAGGCCCAGCGCCTGGTGTGTCCAGGTTGTATGACGTTTCTGCCTGGTTTTGGTGAGTATATAGCGTATTCTCTGTCACTGTGGGATTGGGTGGGCCGTACCGTCAGTGATGGTGATCCTGCGGATCTAGTATGGTGTCTAGCAGATTCGCGCCCTGGGAGGATGGTGCAGCCGCTGCGCGAATCTGGGACTCCGGGGCACGTACTGCTGGCTTTTGTCTGCCGCTAAAGTGCTTGGGGCTCTGTCTCAGCGGCTGTATACCCCAGGCAGTTAGGTCTGCGCTGAGAAAGATGAGTCCGCTGTGCTGCTGTGCCGAGGAGGAAGGAGGTGTGGGGGAAGGGAGTGCCGCAAGAACAAAGGATCGTTTCTCTCCTTCCCCAAGCAAGTCCCCTGGTGACCGGAGGCCAAAGTTTTCACCTCCTGCGATGTTCCCTGTTTTTCAGAAATCCTTGCTGTGGTGTTCCTGGGTTGGGGGTCCTTCCATTCTCCAACTCAGAAGATCAGGTATCCCACCGCTGCTCAGAAACTGTGTGTGCTAGTCGCCATCTTGGCTCCGCCCCCAAATGCAATTATATTACATGTGTTTTCTCTTCCTTGTCAGTCTGTGGTCATAATATTTAAATTAATATAAATTAATTTATATGTATGTAAATTTATTTATCTTTTCTGACTTTGGCCGTGATGAGTACATTTGAAAAGGCTAAAAATCTGATGGTTAAAGTAATAGTTGCAGTAACACTTGTCTGTAGAGAAAAAAGAAATCAATGCTTTCTTTTCCACAGTCTGAATAATTCTAGGGACTAGGGTCTTCATCTAAATCATGGCTGGGGTATAAGGCCATCACAGTCTGTGGTGGTGTATTTGTTATTTTTTATTACAGTAAAAATATGCTGTGACAAAGGCAACTTATAAAACAAAGGGTTTGTTTTGGGCTTACAATTCCAGAGTGTTAGAGTTCATGGTAGTGGAGCAGAGGGAACAGGTGCTGGGGCAAAGTTGAGAGCTTATATCTCAAATCATGAACCAGAAGCAAAGAGAGCCCACATAAAACTGAATCTTTTCAAAACTTACAACATTACCAGAAACAGTCTTCCTCTGTCACTGCCACAATTTCTTATTCTCCAGAACAGCCAACCTCTGGGAACCAAATATTCAAATGCTCAAAACTTATAGGCACATTCATTCAAACCATGACAGGTGCATGGAGCTTCCCATCTGAAAGACACACACTCTTCCTGTGTTGAAATGGACTTCAGTAGCTCTTCTAGAAGTTATACATGAGACTGTTCATGCAGCCACTGTTCAGAAGTCAACTATGCTTATTGGTATCAGGGTTTAGTAGGATGTGTAAAGGGAACTACTAACTGTCTAAATAGAAATTCTATTAAACAGTGGTTACATAGCCTGAACATTAAAGGAGGGAGAGGCAACTTTACATGCATTGCTCTCATCTATGTCGTTACTTTGCATGTGGGAAACCAAGTTACCTCTAGGTTCTACAATGGCTTACCTCTTGGGATTTGGAGCAACCTAGAATTTCAAGTGCTTAAAAACAAGTTACTTTATTTTCCTCAACCTGTGCCTGACATGACTGTTCCCTGAGGGTAATGAAAATGCTACAAGACTTGATTCTTAATTAGAACACCATCCTTTAGTCTGAGCTGCCTGTATTAGTTCCTGCTATGCCCATAAGAAAAGAAGAGCAATTTTGACTGTAGAACATTATGAGTTTGGTTGCATGATTGGCATTAGAGCATGACTAATTGTCCTTTCCATTTTTCATAGTCCCCAGTCCAAAGGGGCTTGACTATTCAGTCATATCAGGTCAGCCTCTGGGTTGTTATTTTAGTTAGCTGTTTTACTAGCCATTTCTGTTTTTCTTACATGGAGACATAATATAATTTCAGGATACATTCTAATACCTACCCTAGATACTAGAGTAAAAAGTTGGTACTAAACTATATGTCTGTGTATTTGTGTGTGTACTGACATAAAGGCATAGGAATGTACACATTCAATGTAATATGTGTTCACTATTGTTCCATACATATATGCTATGGCAAAGTTCAGTGCATCAGATAGGTAAACTCAAACATTAACAACAGAAACCAATAATACAATAGCACAGTGATTCCAGAAGACTGTATTTAAAAGACAACTTCAGTGCTCTTGTGTGTTGAGGCACCTAAACTTCTGAAAAATATCACTTGAAAAACATCGTGCGCTACAGACCCAATAATACTGATATCTTCAATACAGTCACAAGGAAGAGAGTATACAGAATTGAGGTAAGGGGCAAGGGAGATCCATAGTCCAGAGCAGAGTAGTGATGTGGCACACACAGTGCCATCTCACCACATGGAATGGACAATAATTGAAACTTGATTAGCTAGAATTGTAAGCCAGAAATGTTCACACACACTTCAGAACACAAAATTTTGATGGTGGATGCACAAAACCTCATAAAACACATACACTCTTATAACTAAAGATGGGAAACTGATTATAACAGGCATGTGTGAAGAAGGGGAGGGAGGGGCTTATGAGGGGATACAAAGTGAATAAAGTGTAATTAATAAAAAAATTTAAAAAAATAATAAAATGCTACCCACTCTTCTTCTAAGAACACCAATATTATATAAACGTATGTCTTCATATTGAGTTACTTATCTAACAGTGAGAAGTCACTGGATTGATTACCTGTAGATATTTGCCTAAGGGTGGGACCTCTGGAGAAGTTCCTCATTCCCAGTTAGGATGTCTGTTGATATTGCCACTGTTCATGTACTGTTTGGGCAGTCATTTCTAAGACATACAATCTCATTGCAGACTTCATGATCCTCTAGCTCTTGGTCTTTCTGCTCTCTCTTCCACAGTGCAGGAGTTATGAATACTAAGAGAAGGAGAATGAGCTCTCCCAGGGGCAAACTCTTAATCAATTACCCAATGCAAAGTGGTCAATCCTGAAGTCATGTGCACAGAAAGAACAAGATGAATTCCACATTCAGCAGGTTTTATTATATGTTCATGCATATATACATATATGCACATATGTATATATAATGATAATCACTGAAGAAAAAGAAATGCTCAATTTGAGAGAAAATTAAGGGGACTATATGAGGAGCTAGAGGGAGGTGAAGAAAAGTAATATAATTATATTTTAACTAAAAAACAATTTGAAATTTGAATTACATAAATTTAAAACTCCGTATTATCAAAACAAAAAGAATACATACACTGCATTTGAACTCAGACCTTTTAAAAGACATTATTTTGTACAGTAATTAAAAATAAAATCAATTATTACAAATCAGTGCAGAGCTTCAGTTACAGTAGCTGCCCTGTGTTCACAACATGTTATACAGTAACTCAAGTATTCTATCCATGCAGCAGAGTCTGGTCATGTTAAAGGGGAAGAGCCTCCTCTTTACAGGCTCTCCACACTCCAATCCTTCCTTGCTACAATCAGGCAGCTTACACTATGGGGTATATGGCAAATGTAGCAATTGCACAGTGGTTGTTCCTGTCTCTGGCAATCTTCATGTAGCCACTCATGCCCCATCTTTCACCATGACTGAAAGGAACCATTACATTATCAGAAGTGTGTCCATGCACCTCAAAATTGCAAGTTAGACAATCAGGGACTTAGGACATGGATTTGTATGGAGCATGTGACATCTGCTCCTAAGCACAATGTGACTCTGAGAGCTGTGACCAAATAATATTTATATCCCTGTAAGCAGTCGACATGTGGGCTTGTCTTGAAACTCTCCTCTTGAGTAAAAAAATTCTGAGCTGTTCTCCCCTGAAAATATGAAAAGGATCAGTACTATTCCCTTGTTTCCATCTTTGTGACTACAAACCATGCTCACGACCTCAGTGATGAAACGGTCACAAGAAAAAGTCACTGGATAACAGTGGGATACAAGAGACAGCTACTCCCAGGATTCAAATCATTACTTAATGTGTCTCTTAAACAACACTCACTGTAAGACTTTGTGAGGTGTGCTATATGCTAATACTTCTGCACATGTCAATGAATAAGTGTCTTTTTGCCAGTAGCAATATGCAAGAGGATGAAGATGATACCTGAAACACAAGGGACCAGCTATTACAATCTGTAAAAAGAATCAGGTTTTTACTTTGTGGGAACCAATGTACCCACGTAGCTCCTGTTATCCCTTTAGTTTCTTTACCTTCTTCTAAATCCACACAGTAAGGTTGCAGATGCTGAGAAGATAGTCTCATTCCTTGAAATTCTACAGATTCTCCAGAAGGGTTCATTTATCCTGTGTCATTTCTCATTGTGTCTTAGAAGAAATGGGGCCTTACCAGGAAGACTTCCGATGCCTTTATGCACTCAACAAGCTCAGTTATTCAAATGTGGCTGAGCTCTAGGATCTTACCCTGCTGCACTTTACTTGAGGCTTAAATAGAGTTTGTGGCCAGTAAGTCAGTCTTGCCCTTCTTCTGATTGGATATGTTGGAAACTGGATTTGGCCTCGAGGCTCTGGGATCTGAGATCTGATCACAGATCTGATCCCACCTGTACTGAGGGGTTAGGGGTGGGCTTCCTCAGTAGACTGTGTGGAGCTGACCCCATAGACCTTATGAGAGGAAGGTGGACAACCAGCCTTTCCTCCTTGGATCACATGACATTTGATGCTTTTTGTTCACAAGTGGCTCAAGGAAAACATTTTCTGGTAAAGTTTGTGAAATGTTAGTCTAACAATGTCTTTTTTTAATTGTTTTATTTTTTAATAATTACACTTTATTCACTTTGTATCACTCCTTAAGAGCCTCCCTCTTCCCCTCCCAATCCCACCCTCCATCCTCCTTCTTCACACATGCCCCTCCCCAAGTCCACTGATAGGGAAGGTCATCTTCTCCTTCCTTCTGATCTTAATCTATCAGATCACCTCAGGAGTGGCTCCATTGTCATCTAAAGTGGCCTGGTAAGGCTGCTCCCCTCAGGGGGAGGTGATCAAAGAGCAGACCAATCAGATTATGTCAGAGGCAGTCCCTCTTCCCATTACTGTGTAACCCACTTGGACACTGAACTGCCATGGGGTACATCTGTGCAGGAGTTCTAGGTTTTCTCCATAAGTAGTCCTTGGTTGGAGTATGAGTCTCTGGGAAGTTCCCTGTATTCAAATTTTCTGGTTCTGTTGCTCTCCTTGTAGGGTTCCCGTCCTCTCCAGCTCTTACTATTTCCCAGTTCTTACATAAAATTCCATTCACTCTGCACAACAGTTGGCCATCAGGCTCAGTATCTGCTTTGATAGTCTGCAGGGCAGAGGCTTTCAGAGGCTCTCTGTGGCAGGTTCCTAGGTTGTTTCCTGTTTTCTTCTTCTTCTGATGTCCATCCTCTTTGCCTTTCAGGATGGGGATTGAGCATTTTAGTCAGGGTCCTCTCTCTTGCTTAGTTTCTTTAGATATACAGATTTTTAGTAGGTTTATCTTATGTTATATGTCTATATGAGTGAGTATATACCGTGTGTGTCTTTCTGCTTCTGAGACAACTCACTCAGGATGATTCTTTCCAGGTCTCACCATTTACCTGCAAATTTCATGATTTCCTTATTTTTCATTGCAGAGTAATACTCCATTGTGTAGATGTACCACAATTTCTGCATCCATTTTTAGTTGAGGGGCATCTGAGCTGTTTCCAGCTTCTGACTATTACAAATAAAGCTGCTACAAACATGGTTGAGCAAATGTCCTTATTGTGTACTTAGCCTCTTTTGGATATATGCCTAGGAGTAGTATGGCTGGATCTTGAGGAAGCGCTATTCCTAGTTGTCTGAGAAAGCACCAGATTGATTTCCAGAGTGGTTGTACAAGTTTACATTCCCACCAGCAGTGCAGGAGAGTTCCCCTTTCTCCACAACCTCTCCAGCATGTGTTATCAATTGAGTTTTTTATCTTGGCCATTCTGATGGGTTTAAGGTGAAATCTCAGCGTTATTTTGATTTGCATTTCCCTAATGGCTAATGATGTTGAGCATTTCTTAAATGTTTCTCTGCCATTCGGTATTTCTCTCGAGACGGTTCTCTGTTTAGCTCTGTTCCCCATTTTTTAAGTGGATTATCTGGTTTGCTGCTTTTCAGCTTCTTCTTTTGTTCTTTATATATACTGGATATTAGTCCTCTGTCAGATAAAGGGTTGGTGAAGATTCTTTCCCAGTCTGTAGGCAGTCGCTTTGTTTTGATGACAGCGTCCTTTACTTTACAGAAGCTTTTCATTTTCATGAGGTCCCATTTATTGATTGTTGCTCTTAGAGCCTGTTCTGTTGGTGTTCTGTGCAGGAAGTTGTCTCCTGTAACAATGAGTTCTAGGGTATTACCTACTTTTTCTCAAAACCGATTTAATGTCTCTGGTTTTATGGTGAGGTCTTTGATCCACTTGGACTTTAGTTTTGTGCAGGATGATAGCTATAGATCTACTTGCATTTTTCTACATGTAGACATCCAGTTAGACCAGCACCATTTGTTAGAGGCTACCTTTTGTCCATTGTATGGTTTTGGTATCTTTGTCAAAGATCAGGTATCCATAAGTGTGTGGGTTTATTTCTGGTTTTTCTGTTCATTTCCATTGATCCACCATTCTGTTTCTATGCCAATACCATGTAGTTGTTATAACTTTTGCTCTATAGTACAACTTAAGATCAAGGATGGAGATACTTCCAGAAGATCTTTTATGGTAGAGGATTGTTTTAGCAATTCTGGGTTTCTTGTTGCTCCATATGAAGTTGAGAATTTTTCTTTCCAGGTTTGTAAAGAATTGTGTTGGTAATTTGATGGGCATTGCTTTGAATCTGTAGATTGCTTTTGGTAAGATGTCCATTTTTATTATGTTAATCCTGCCAAGCCATGAGCATGAGAGATCTTTCCATCTTCTGATATCTTCTTCTAATTCTTTCTTCAGAGACTGGAAATTTTTTTCATACAAGTCTTTGACTTGCTTGGTTAGGGTTACTCAAAGGTACTTTATGTCTTTTGTGCTATTGTGAAGGGTGTTGTTTTCCTAATTTTCTCTCAGCCCTTTTGTCTTTTGTATACAGGAAGGCTACTGATATTTTTGTATGTCTTTTATTATTATTATTATTATTATTATTTATTATTAATTACACTTTATTCATTTTGTATCCCCCCATAAGCCCTTCCCTCCTACCCTCCTGATCCCACCCTTCCTCCCCTTTCTGAATGCATGCTCCTCCCCAAGTCCACTGATAAGGGAGGTTCTCCTCTCCTTCCTTCTGATCTTAGTCTATCAGATCACATCAGGAATGGCTGCTTTGTCTTCTTCTGTGGCCTGGTAAGGCTGCTCATCCCTCAGGGGGAGGTGATCAAAGAGCAGGCCAATCAGTTTATGTCAGAGGCAATCCCTCTTCACATCACTATGTAACCCACTTGGACACTAAACTGCCATGGGCTACATCTGTGCAGGGGTTCTAGGTTATCTCCATGAATAGTACTTGTTTGGAGTATGAGTCTCTGGGAAGTTCCCTGTGTTCAAATTTTCTTGTTCTGTTGCTCTCCTTGTGTTGACCCTGACCTCTCCAGCTCTTACTATTTCCCACTTCTTACATAAAATTCCATTCACTCTGCCCTTCAGTTGGCCATCAGGCTCAGTATCTGCTTTGATAGTCTGCAGTGCAGAGGCTTTCAGAGGCCCTCTGTGGCAGGTTCCTAGGTTGTTTCCTGTTTTCTTCTTCTGGCTTTCAGAGGCCCTCTGTAGCAGGTTCCTAGGTTGTTTCCTGATTTCTTCTTCTTCTGATGTCCATCCTCTTTGCCTTTCAGGATGGGGATTGAGCATTTTAGTTAGGGTCCTCTCTTTTGTTTAGTTTGTTTAGATGTACCAATTTTAGTGGGTTTATCCTATGTTGTTTGTTTATATGAGTGAGTATATACCATGTGTGTCTTTTTGCTTCTGGGACAACTCACTCAGGATGATCCTTTCCAGGTCCCACCATTTACCTGCAAATTTCATGATTTCCTTATTTTTCATTGCTGAGTAATACTCCATTGTATAGATGTACCACAATTTCTGCATCCATTCTTCAGTTGAGGGGCATCTGAGCCGTTTCCAGCTTCTGGCTATTACAAATAAAGCTGCTACAAAACATGGTTGAGCAAATGTCCTTTTTGTGTACCTCAGCCACTTCTGGATATATGCCTAGGAGTGGTATGGCTGGATCTTGAGGAAGCGCTATTCCTAGTTGTCTGAGAAAGCACCAGATTGATTTCCAGAGTGGTTGTACAAGTTTACATTCCTGGTGGAGAAGGGTTCCCCTTTCTCCACAACCTCTCAAGCATGTGTTGTCACTTGAGTTTTTCATCTTGGCCATTCTGATGGGTGTAAAGTGAAATCTCAGGGTTGTTTTGATTTGCATTTCCCTAATGGCTAATGATGTTGAGCATTTCTTTAAATGCTTCTCTGCCATTTGATATTCCTCTACAGACAGTTCTCTGTTTAGCTCTGTTCCCCACTTTTTAAGTGGATTACTTGGTTTGCTGCTTTTCGTCTTCTTTAGTCCTCTGTCAGATAAAGGGTTGGTGAAGATTCTTTCCCAATCTGTAGGTAGTTGCTTTGTTTTGAGGACAGTGTCCTTCGCTTTACAGAAGATTTTCAGTTTCAGGAGGTCCCATTTATTGATTGTTGCTCTTAGAGCCTGTGCTGTTGGTGTTCTGTTCAGGAAGTTCTCTCCTGTACCAATGAGTTCTAGGGTATTCACCACTTTTTTTTTCTAGCAGATTTAATGTGTCTGGTTTTATGTTGAGGTCTTTGATCCACTTGGACTTCAGTTTTGTGCAGGGTGATAAGTATGGATCTATTTTCATTTTTCTACATATAGACATATAGTTGGACCAGCACCATTTGTTGAAGATGCTATCTTTTTTTCCATTGTATGGTTTTGGCATCTTTGTCAAAAATCAGGTGTCCATAAGTGTGTGGGTTTATTTCTTGGTCTTTTGTTCGGTTGCATTGATCCACCATTCTGTTTCTATGCCAGTACAATGCGGTTTTTATAACTGTTGCTCTATAGTACAGCTTGAGATCAGGGATGGAGATATTTTAAGTATGTGTTTACATTAAATTTTAAAATACCTACTAATTCAATATCTGTTGAATAATACCTGTGTTGCTTGACTCAGAACTTTGGGTCTTCTGCTAACAATGTTCATGTTTTTTAGTTTCCCATATTTCACAATAATCCTGATAATTCAAATCATCAGAAATGACAATTATTGCTATCTGACTGCACATCACATCTGATGAGATGTCTTCCTCCTCTCCACACCAGTTGAAATCTTCTGATCCTTACCTGTCTGCAGCAAATATCCTGAACATCTGCCTAGCCAGAGTCCTGCTCATGTAAGCTGTTTCTCTTTCTCTGTAATATTTTTCTATCTAAAGATTCACATTCTTCTCCTTGTCAATAAAATTCCTGTTACATGAATGTATGCTGTGCTTAGTTCCTCTTCTTCAGTGCTGGAGTGACCTATCTATCATCCATTTTCATAGGCATATCCATGACCCCCACTGAAGTTATGTTGTAGTGTCACAGAATAATTTTTCCAGTTAGAAACATTTTCTGTTTCCAACAATATGCTAGGTGAGCAGGCACCTTCATTAAACAAACATGCTGTAGAATATATCAATACCTCAGTGTATACCTAAATTATATTACTATGTTAACAAACATTTCATTTATTTATTCTTCAATTGAAGAATATTTGCCATCATTTGGCTAGTATGAGTATTGGAGGTAGAACATTTGTGTGCATATGTCTATTTGACCAAATATGTTCATTTATCATGGGGGTAACACACAACAGGATAATTTCTATGAAAAGTCCTTTAGGGAACAACAGATTGGTTTCCACCACTGGTAGTGTACTCTAGTATTAGATATCTGAATCTTTCTCTCTTTCTCTCTCTGTTTCTTTCACCTTCCCTTCTTTCCTCCTCCCCCTCTCTCCTGTTTTCCCCTCTGTTTACCTTTTTCTATTTCATCTTTTATTTCTTCCATTTTATTTCTCTTTCCTCCTTACTTTCTTTTTTGTGTTTCTTTCCCCCTTTCATTCTTTTTTAAAATCAGTTTGTATCCCATGCAATACATCCTAACCACAGTTTCCCCTTTCTTCACCACTCCCCACTACTCCCTACCTCCACTCTTTTTCAGATCTACTCCTCTTTTATTTCCCTTAAGAAAACAGCAGACATTTTCTCTTTCTGACTACTTTGCCATCACCCAATGTTTGTCTGTGAGTCTCCACAGCTGTTTTGAGGTGCTGCTTTGTAGCCTTCTTGGAGGACAACTCTGTCAGGCTCCTGTATGCAAGCTTAGCAGAATATAACTCATAGTGTAAAGGGTTGGCACTCTCTGATAGGGTAGGTCTTTGGATGGGCCAGTCATTGGTTGGGCAGTCACCCAATCTCTACTCTAGCTGATCTATCTTTATCCCTGCACATCTTGTGGACAGTAAATTTTGGGTCTAAGTTTTCATGGGTCAGTTGGTGTACCCCTCCCTCTCCCAGGAGATTAGTCTAGTTTGAGGGTATATGCTTCAGGCTCCAGCCTCTGTTACTAGGAGTCTCTGCCCTGTGCATGCTACCACTACTTCTATGAGTTCATGTGTCAGTTTTGTTGTGTCTGGAAGACACTGCTTCCTTTGTGTCATCCATCCCCTCTAGCTCTTACAATCTTTTTACATCCTTTTCCTCATAGTTCCCTGAGCCCTGAGGGGACAGCTTTGATGAAGATATCCCATTTAGGACTGGGTGTTACAAGGTCTCTGTTACTCTCTGCACCTTGTAAAGCTGTGGGTATTAGTCCTCATCTCCCACAGGATTAAGGTTCTCTGATGATGGCTGAATGACACACTGACTTATGGGTATAGTAAAATATTGTGAGGATTCATTTTATTGTTATGTTCCTTTGGCAGAAGAATAGTACTTATTTGTCCCCTCGGCCCATGTCCTGTCTAGTCTCAGGTTCTTCAGCCCTGGGAAAGTGTCAGGCATGAGCTCTTTCTCATGGAATGGGTCTCTGAGACAATAAGATAGTGGTTGGTTACTCCAGCAATGTTTGTGCAATTATTGCATAATTACGTAACATAGACTGCATGAATTTTAGCTGCTTTGTTGGTCATTTTTCTCCTGTTACCGTGTATCTTCCAGAACCATAAACACCAGTCAGTAGGGATAAAGGCTCTAGTTAGATACCAGCTCAATTTCTCTGTTTAGGGAAATATATTAGTGTTGTCTTCAACACTAATAAACATCAAGTTTGTGGAGAGCAACTAATAACTTTGGAAATGAGTTGTTTGGGGATGTCTTTGAGGCAACTTTGGCTAAGTACTCAATTAGATGTAACCTGTTTCTAGCACTTGAGTTTTCACTTGTTGAATGATGTGTAGTTGGGGTGTTGTCTCTCCCATTATTTGATGACTACATTTTTGGTCCATATATATTTTAGGAAGCAGGTTTTCATATGTGCCCTCAAATAGCCATTCGTGGAGTTGGCCATTCCTCATAGCTCCTCCTTTACACATCTCTTCCATCCTCTTCTCCATGTGTCTTCCTTCTCTGGTCTTCCATAACAATGTATTCTATTTCCCTTTCTTTGGGAGATTGCCCTCCCTGCTTGTTCCTTAATTGATACCTAATTTTTGTGGTTATATGGATTATAGCAGCAGCAAGATAACATCCTCATACTACATGTTTTGATCATATTCATTCTCTCTTCAAACACTTATCAGCTCCTTGCTAGTTTCTTATTAACTCAGATATGGCCCTTTGTTTCTTTAAACCTTTAATGACCAATCTGTGCTAACCAAATATTCTGCCTGTGGAGCGTTCTAGTAGAGAGTCTTAAGGAAAACTACTTCTCCTTCTCTCACCAGTTAATTCCCAGTCACTTTGGGGCTAGAGGTGGGACTCTGGCTTAGGCATGTACAAGCCTTTTTCTTGCTGTTACAGTATATGTGAGTTGATGGGGCAACTGCCCTTCCAAAGACACCAGTCTCCTTGTAGTCATCCATTGCCTCTGCCTCACACTCTTTTCATTTCCACTTTCATGATGATCACTGAGGCTGTAGAATAGGGTGTGTTGTGCTGCTTAGTTTCTGTACCTGGCCAGTAGGTGTCTGTATTAATCATCATCTTTGGCAAATAAAAGCTTTTATAAAAGGATTGAGAGATGGAGAAAGAAGCTTCTAAAGCAGTAAGTTTAAATGTCCAGAATAGTAAGAAACAGCAACTCATGCAGGTGTTCCTATTTCATATCCACTGTTCATTATTTTCAACACATGAACACCATTCTATTATTAGACAAATTGTGCAAAACCTGCACTCCCGGTGCAGGGTCTCCATACCGCTCCCTCCCCCAAAGAGACTCACAGACCGCGGTTCGGTTCGATGCAAAAGCAAGAAGCAGTTTATTCCGATCGCGATGGGGGTCGTCCCTTCAAAGCAGGAGACGACCCCGAGCATACAAAGCATAGAGTTTTTATACCTAAAAAATCAGGCCTTTACATTGACTAGTTAGCAGAAAAGATAGCAGTTATGCAGCTGGCAGCTTACAGTTTCTCAAGGACAGTCCTCCCATCTCTCCCATCTCCCGGTTTTGTGGCTGGCAGCTTACAGCTCCAAGGACAAGTCTTCCCAGTCCCGGGTCCCTTATCTTAAAACAAGCTTGTCCAGTCTTTTGAGGGGGGTCATCTGGTCTGACCCGTGCTCAAGATTTAGTAGCCCTTAATTGCCTGACTTGTTTTGCTTTCTTAGCTGGCCCTTATTTAAGGTCCAGTTGTTTTTCTTTCTAATTTGGGATGGTCCCATTTCTCAATTGTAACCCACTTAACAATTTCTTTTGCAAATACTGATGGAAAATTTAACACTCTGTTTATTCTCAAACAATATTTTAATGAATTTCATGTCCTATATATTTGGTAGTAATAAGCAAATGAAAGTAAACATATTGTAAAATATTTCAACCTTACATGTAGTGATTAGAAATGTCCATTTCCTCAAAATTTATACAGTAAGCCAATTCTTATGATTTTATTTAAATTTTTATATTTTTACAATTTCAGATGGAAGTACTACATTTACATCAGTTTACCCATCCATCTCTCCCCCCAAAACCTCCAATATCCTTCCTACTTATGCTCAAATTTATAACCTCTTTTTATTATTGTTACATAAATACATGTACATATGTATATTTGCATGTCTCTGTCTTTATGAGTATGTATATATACACTTATGTGTGAATGCACACACATATATATTAAATATTTAGTCCATTTGGTGTTGTTTGTTATAAAGGTGTTCGGGGCTGACCACTTGACACTGAATAACCTACCAGGGAATTTATTCCTGAGGGAAATTGATTCTCTATCTCTCAGCAGAAATTGGCTGCCTATAACTTTTGATCTTATGGTGGGGTCTTCTAAAATTTATTATACTCACATTGGTGAATTAATTGGTGTTGTCATTATGCAGATCCTGTTTACAAAACAGTATTGCTGAGATTTCATGGGTGCAGTGGTGTGGTTATTAATATTTATTATTGGTTTATCTTTTAGTTAAACATCAGTTAATTGTAAACCACCTGTCTACCCAAATCACTACACAGAGACTGGGATTTATTTAATCAACCTAGAGCACGATGCTGGGCCGTGATTAATTTATCTTATACCTCTGAGCCCACATGGTTTCCTACCATTCAGATTTCACCCATTTTACTTGCTTTTAGTCAGATCTTAGGTCCGGTCGCATCTCTCCATGCGGTTCCAAGACCTCTCCTCCAGATTCTCTCTTTCCTCTCCTGCTTTCTTCTTCCTCCCCCTCTGGACCAGGATGTCCCACCCTATCCCTTCCATTCAGTATTGAGGCTGACTTTTTTATTCGACAATATAGAGAACAAATGGTGGCATGTTTACACAAACTTGAGACATGTGATGCTGAGAATAAACATCAAAATGCAATGTCCACATTGAAGCCAGATAGTGGGGGTGAGAAATCAACATTAATGAACAATGGTAAATTGTGTACATTCCAAAGAACATTATACCAACAATGCAGCATCTTTACCATATCAGGAAAACTCTCTAGCAGCACAAATTTTATTCTTATGGCTCTTGCAATGTTTCTTCACTATTTTTTTTTATTATTTTTAGAGGCTTAGGTATAGAAATTTCATTATAGATGTATTTATTGGAGATGGTCCATGGTCACTTACTCTCTCCATTTTGACTAATGTAGCTGTCCATAATAGTCTCCATTTTGTGACAGAAGTTTCTTTGATAAAGGGTTGTGAAGGATTATAATTATCTGTGAATAGAATAATATTATTTAGAGCATGGTTATAAATTATATTGGTTTAGGAAAATAGCCATAGCAAATTCTCTTTTAGATTCTCTGACCTCTCCAACCATAGGTAGATAGCTAGATTTACCATATCAAGCCTGAATTCCCTCATACTGGTGGGGACATAAGTCCAATTAGACAGAAGTTGGTTTCCTCGTTAACAAAAGGGTTACTGTTATACTCTTGAGGATATATTACTAGGCCTGTCATTATTATGGTTTGTAGGCATTACAGATGGATGTAATTACTTTTCTCTCTCTCTCTCTCTTTCTCTCTGCACATGTCCACTGTGAGAGTGCATGTGTGTGTACCTGTGTGCCTGCGTATGTGTGTGTGTTTAAATGGAGTTATGTTGCATAAGGTTACTCCCCAGAAGAGTCACAGATTATCTAAAAGAATCCTCAGTGCCACATGAGGAAGATGCTCATTTGAGTCATTGATAAGGTGAGTACAAGAGGATCCCCCAAAAACATAGACACTGGGGCAGGATGGGAGAAGCAGAAAAAGGGGTGAACATAATAAGACAAAGTAAGCACACTGTGATCTGATCTGTTGCTTTAATTTTAATATCTATTTGAAAGTTGTTTTAATGTGAAAGCTATCATTCTTATAAATTCAAAGAGTTATTATTTCTGTCATCATGTTATTAGCACCTTGATCATTATCACTAAACTCCTTCCACCAAACTGACAGTCTGTTCCTGGCATTTCCCAAACAGCCTAGATATATTTTAATTTTAGTGTATTCCTCACAGTAACCTCAAGAAACAAAGCTTACATAAGTGGCTGAAAATCCTCATACAATGTTCTACATTGCTTACCAGGCTGCTGGGACACTATGATTTCAACTTCCAACATAAAATTGTGTATGTAATATATTCTCTGTTCATCTATATCTGGTACACAAAGAACATGTAAAGGATATAAAGCAGTAAAGAGAGAGATGAAGTGAAGTCTACTGAGAAAAATGGTCTTGTTCTGGCTTCAGTGACAACATAAAATATTTATTACAAAAACAATCAAATAATCGTCCTTACTAAGGGTATTATGAAAGGGCTGTTTCTTTATGGAACACTCCAAATTTTCCATGACTTATTCTCCAGGTGCTAGCTGATTCACCACATGTTTAGAGACCTGGCAGTCACTCAATGACATGATAATGAGTGACTTTGGAGAATTCATTTAATTGGTCAAGAAAAGGCTTTTCTTATTTATACTGAAGTTTGCTAAAGAGACTCTGAGCCCTGTCTGTCATTTTTACAGGGACTTCATGAATTTTCTCTTATGTTTCATGGCAAATAACCATTGCAAGACTAATGGTGAGTAGTGGGGAACTTTTTTTTTTTTTACTAACTGTATGTGGAGGCTACAACTCATATGTATTGGTTCTAATTCTTACACACACAAATAAGTTTAAAATGTTACCTTTAACTTCTTCATATTCTGTGAAATAAGTGTGGTATCATATCCCCATAGCGCTATGACAATGGTAATCAATAATGGCCATAAGAATGTTGTTGACAGATGGCCCCAGAGTGTAGAGCACCTAGGAGCAACAATTATGAGATGTGGCCTTCCCAAAGAGAAAATTCACAATGAGCAAAATATAACATAACCCACGATTCCTTCTGACACAATCCTGAGATTTAGTATAAAGCCTGTGCCCACCCCCAACCCATACCATCTTCCCTTCCTTAAGCAGTACTTAACTGCTCACTCCTTGAATTGGGACTTTGATATGGAATCACAATTTCTCCAAATTTTTCACAAGTGGTTCCTCCTGAATTTTCTCACATTCTTTCAAGAACCTTCTAGATAAAATAATGTCTTTACTGTTCTCTTTTTGTCTGAGACCTCCATAGTCTTCACCTCCCACACTATTGAGGAGCCACAGCAAGTACTTCCCAAGGAGTTTGTGAGACTTTTTGAGGCTAAAATCAGCTTCTCACAGCATGTTGATCACAGAGAGGGCAGTTAAATTCTATTGGAGACTCACCTCATAGGCTCTGTGAAGAAGAGGAAGTGGGATCACAGTGCAGGGGTAATACAAATTCCTCCCTATTATGGAAAGATGATTCCAGTAAAGATGTTCACATAACATCTAACATACATGTATAGGAGTGAATTCACATATCCCTTGATAGTATCTATAGGCATTTATCTTTATTTTGTTTGCTACATTTTTCATCTATATACACATTCTTCCATCTCAAACACATATCCCCCAACCTTACATTTTGTAGAAGATATGATCTGTGGATAAGAATTTGCAGAATAGATGCAGACACTCTTGAATGACTTCAACTTGGGCACACACAGAGAACACTATTTTGGAAGCTCTATCAGAAAATATCCATCATTGAGTCCCAGTGACCCATGAATCTGGCTCCTGTAGTGAGGTCATCTAAGAAATAAACATAATAATAAATATGAATAACAAATAAATAAAATATAAATAACTAAATAAACAGGAAAATGAGTATAAACAGGAAAAAGGCACTGGGACAAAGGTAGAAATAGTTGATATTAGGTCAGTAGTTTCCATGGGTTCTGGCTTTAAAAATGAGTTACAGAGTTTCTTCAAATATCAAGCTGTTTTAGTGGCTCTCATTACAATTCTGTGTTCAAAATCTTGGTGATTTGAGTTTTGGGGACTACCCTTTCTATGAGCAGTTATGTGAGAGATACAAGCAGAGCCAAGTTCAGCTACTAGATACCTTAGTCAGTGGGTGTTCTATTGCTATGAAGAGACACCATGACCACAGCAATTCTTATAAAGAAAAGCATTTAATTGGGGCTGGCTTACAGTTTCAGATGTTTAGTACATTACCATCATGTTGGGAAGCATGGTGGTATGTAGGCAGGCATGGTAGCTGAGAGTTCTATCTCCAGGCCCAAAGGCAGCAAGAAGACAGAGACTCAGTTGTACTGAGTTGGTGACCTACATATTTATTCTTACTATTCACGGGGTTGGTAGGTTTAAATATTATTCACATAATTTCTCTACACACTCTCATATCTTTTTGCTTTCTCATTGAAATAGTCTTCACCTGTCAAATGAACACAGTGAAAAACGTTTCATCAGAAGTATAACCCAAAATATGGTAACTGTTCACTGAGAAGCCACAAGGAACATCTTCCACTTTCTAATATGTTGACTAAGCCACAACACTGCCCTAGTAAGACTAATCTGAGTTTATCACCGCTGCTCTGACTCCCTGGTCACAAAGAGTCATCTCACTTGTAAGGATATACAAGCTGTTCTTTTGCAACAAGGAGGCTCAGGCATCAGAATGACCTCACCTAGGAGAATGTAAATGTCCAAATCTAAAGGGCCATCACTGATGAGGTTTTCAACCCAGAGACATACTTACTTTCATCCCTTGAATCACACACAAAGGCCAGGACATTTTCCACAGCAGACACCTCTACATACTCGAGGATTATTATCTGGAACTTTCAAAGAGTCATTTAAAATTTCCTTTCTTAATTCACTTTTGCTTTGATGTGGTATGTGAGCTCCATTGTCTTAGATCACTTCATAATGTTATTTCTCAGCCACGCATCCCTTTTGTCAGGCTGTTTAAGCTCTTCACTGTAGTGGACAATACCCTTCTTTCCTGTTTATGTAATTGCTGTAATGAATTGAAAAGATGATTTGTCATTGGGAAGTACATTTTACAATGTACTTCTCATATGTAATATAATTGTGTTATAGGTGCTTTCTCTTTGTTTTAAGGCTCTGTTCATGATAAATAATTTAACTTATTTGTTGGTGTGTAAATTTATTTGGTTACATATGTTTTCTCTTCTCCCATAGTGATTAAGTTTACAAATTAAAAGTGTAATAGTTTCTGTGAAGATTTTATTGACACTCTTCCCACACCATTCTAGGTAATACTATGGGACTAATATTGTCACACAGCTCATGGCTGGAGTAAAATGCCACAGCAGTGTGTGGTGGCATGGAGTTTCACACCCTATTCCTGCATTGAAATAGACTCCAGTAGCTCTTCTGGAAGTTACACATGAGACTGTTCATGCTGTCACTGGGCTAGCCATTATATTGGTGATGGGGTTTTCCGAGACAATTAAATGGAACATATGTCCTGCTAGAAACTCCCTGAACAAGTAATCACCATTAACCAACATCATTCATTCCAGTGCCTGACTCTTGCTTTAGAAGGCTAGCTGTGTATCTAACAAAACAAGTGCTAAAACAATAATTAAAGTCATGTTACTTCTTCAGTATTATACTGGTGAACTCAAGTCATGCTTGTTTACCTTTAAGTCCACACTGTGTGTTTGCATGATTATGACTAAAAGTAAGCATGAGCCTCTCTTGCAGTTCAGTACTGAAGCTTTCCTCCTCACAGTCCACCTGCTATCACTTCTTGCTTTTCTTTTGCTCATACAAAGTAAACCTCTAGAAAGAACTTTTTTTTCAGATTCTGCAAAGTGCAAACTCCTGCATTATTTGTATTTCTCATCCCAGAAATGCCTGTGCCCCACACTCTCTGGATGTCCTGGAACCAGATGCTGCATGCCCCAGAGACTTAGGGTGGAAACAAGCAGGACTGACCAAAACCAAAACAAAACAAAATTTCTATGAAGCCAATGAAATGATTTCTAGTGATGTTTTGTCATACTCAATGATCAGTGCCTGGCCCTGTCATCATCAGGGAGGGTTCGAATGGCAGCTGATGGGAGCAGATGTATAGATCTTCACCAACATATTAGACAAAAACATAGATCCTTCTTTAAATTTCAGTTTATTTATTCACATCCCAAGGATTCTTCCTACATCCTCTCCTCCCAGTATCGCACTTCCCATGCTTCCTTCTTTTCCTTTTTTCTTCCTCCCAGAAAAAGGAAGCCCCCTCCCTTGAATCAGCCCTCCCCAGCACATCAAGCCATATCAGGACTGAGCATATCTTTATCCCTTGAGGACAGGAGCCTAACTTCTCTGTCATCTGGGAGGGTCCAGCTACTAGTGGGTCTAGACTTGTTTTATCTTTTGCAGCCATGCATGGGGCAGAGCTCTGAGGATCCTGAGGAAGTGAAAACATAATTCTTTTTTTAATTTAATTTAATTTAATTTAATTTAATTTAATTTAATTTTAATCACAGGACATTCACTTGTATCCCAGCCATAGTCCCCTCCCCTTTTCCCTCCCAATCCCACCCCCTCCCTCATCTTCTCCCTGCCCTCTTCCAAGTCCACTGATAGGGAAGGTCTTCCTCCACTTGCATCTGACCCTAGCCTATCAGGTATCTTCAGGGCTGGCTGCAAAAGAGAAAACAAGTAACAGGACGGGAGCCTACCACAGAGGGCATCTGGCAGACTCTACCTAGCAGTGTATCAAAGAAGATGCTGAAAACATAATTCTTAAATGTACCCAAGACCTCTACTGCATCGAGACCTCCATATGTTCTCTCAAGTCCCTATGTTAGTACTGACCGACAGTGAGCCCTGGGAATGGTGGTTGTAAGAGTTATAGGAAACCAATGTGTAAACATCTCACAACACTAGGTAACTTATTGTTATGTCTTTGTAAGTCCCATATTAAATGTAAGAGGCATGGTAGGAGGAATCATTTCTACTTCATTCTCTTGACTGCCAGCCTATTAAAGGGATTTCTATTCACAGACACAAGCCAATGGCCGTTGTGTACACACATGGATTTTTCATTTTAAATATTTTAATTGTCTCTTTTTCCAATCACCATGAGACATCTTGATTGATTTTCATTTTTATTCATTTCATTCATAGAAATGATGTCTCACTATGTCGAACAGGCTGAGCTGTATTTGGTAGACCAGATTTTCCAAATTGGAGAAATCTGACTGCCTCTGCCTTCATAGTGATTGATTAAAAGTATACACCACAATTAAAATATATATATATATATATATATATATATATATATATATATATACACACACACCACTATAAGTGGGTGTGTGTGTGTGCATCGCATGTGTGTGTGTGTGTGTGTGTATGTGTGTGTTTGTGTGTGTTGCTGAGTTTTACATGACTATCAAAGAAGATGCTGAGACTTATGGCAAACCTTTGGGCAGAGTGCAGGGAATCTTATGAAAGAAGTGGGAAATAATAGTTAGATCTACAGGGGACAGGAGCTTCACAAGGAAAGCAACAGAACTAAAAAATCCAACCAAGTACCATGCATGGAGATAACCTAGAACCCCTGCACAGATGTAGCCCATGGCAGTTCAGTGTCCAAGTGGATTCCATAGTAATGGAATCAGGGACTGTCTCTGACATAAACTGATTGGCCTGCTCTTTGATCACCTCCCCCTGAGGGGGAAGGGTGGAGCAGCCTTACCAGGCCATATAGGAAGACAAGGTAGCCACTCCTGATGAGACCAAATAGACTAGGATCAGAAGGAAGGAAAAGAAGACCTCCCCTATCAGTGGACTTGGGGAGGGGCATGCATGGAGAATGGGGAGGAAGGGAGGGGTTGGTAGGGGAGGAGGAAGGGAGCTACAGGGGGGGGATAGATACAAAGTGAATAAAGTGTAACTGATAAAAAATTTTAAAAAAATGAATTTCAGCACTCATCTAAATTTGACTTTATTATTTTTATTAATTACTTTACCTATCTAGTTTATATCTTAATCAGAACTTCCCCTTCCTCCTTTCCTCCTACTCTCTTCCATCTCACTTCCCTTTCCTCCCTTTCTTCTCAAAAAGGAGAGGACTTCCGGGAATATCAATCAGCCGTGTCATATCATGTTGCAACAAGACTAGATACATCTTCCACTGTTAGGGCTAGACAAGACAGCCCAGTTAGTGCAAAAGGTTCCAAAAGCAGGCAACAGGGTCAGAGACAGCCTGTTCTCTTGCTTTTAGGAGTCCCACATGAAGACCCAACTTACAACTGTTATATGTGCAGAGGGCCTATGTCAGTCCCATACATATTCTCTGTTTGGCTCTCTGCTCTCTTTCGGGGCTCCTGTGGCCCAGGGTAGTTGATTCAGTAGGTTTTTTTGTGGTGTCCTTGACCCATATGGCTGCTTCAATCCTGCCTCTCTCTGTTCCACAGAATCCCCCAAGCTCTGCCTAGTGTTCCTATGGATCTCTACATTTGTTTCCATCACTTGCTGGGTCAAGCTTCTCTGATGACAGTTATGCTAGGCTCTTGTCTGCAAGTATAGCAGAATATCATTTACAGTGTCAGGATTGAGCATCTTCTCATGGCATGGGTCTCAAGCCAGAATAGTCATTGGTTGACCAGTTCTTCAATTTCTGCTCCATCCTTTACATCTGTTAGCAGGTCAGATTGTGGGTCTAAGGTTTTATGGATAGGTTGATGTCCCAATCCTTCCACTGGAGTCTTGCCTGGTTACAGTGACATCATGAAATTTGCAGGCAAATGAATGGAGGTAGAATAAATCATTCTGAGTTAACTCCAACCTAGATAGACAAACATGGTATGTACCCACTTATAAATGGCTTTTGGTAAGAAAATACAACATAACTATGCTAAAATCCACTTGCCCCCAAAAGATAAGTAAAACGGGACCATTTGAATCTCACTGATAAAGGGAAATAAATTTGACATTAAGGGTGAGGAGAGGGAGGAGATTGAAGGAGGGACGGGTGAGGATGGGAACATGAGGGATGAAGTGAAAGGAGAAAGACAAAGAGAGTACTGACAAAGACATCTGGAATGAGGGTGTGCATTTTTGGAATTAGGTAGAAACCTAGGACAATGAAAATTCCAAGATATATGAGGGTACCCTAGCTAAGACTCCTTCTCCATTTCCATTTTCTATATTCTGTCTATATCTGACAGAGGGCTAATATCCAGAATATATAAAGAACTCAAGAAGTTAAAAAGGAACAAATCAAGCAATCCAATAAAAAAATGGGGTATAGACCTATACAGAGAATTCTCAATAGAGGAATATCGAATGGCAGAGAAACACTTAAAGAAATGCTCAACTTCCTTAATCATCAGGGAAATGCAAATCAAAACGACCCTGGGATTTCACCTTACACCCATCAGAATGGCTAAGATCAAAAACTCAAGTGACAATACATGCTGGAGAGGATGTGGAGAAAGGGGAACCCTCCTCCATTGCTGGTGGGAATGTAAACTTGTACAACCATTCTGGAAATCAATCTGGCGCTTTCTCAGACACTTAGGAATAGTTCTTCCTCAAGATCCAGCTGTATCACTCCTAGGCATATATCCAAAATATGCTCAAGCACACAACAAGGGCATTTGCATAATCATCTTCCTAGCAGCTTTATTTGTAGTAGCCCCAACCTGGAAACAACCCAGATGTCCCTCAACTGAGGAATGAATACAGAAATTGTGGTACAATTACACAATGAAATACTACTCAGCAATAAAAACAAGAAAATCATGAAATTTGTAGGCAAATGGTGGGAACTAGAAAAGATCATCCTAAGTGAAGTATCACAGAAGCAGAAAGACACACATGGTATATATTCACTTATAAATGGATATTAGACATATAATATAAGATAAACATATTAACATCTTTACACCTAAAGAATCTAAGTGAGGAGGAGGACCCTGGGTAATATGATCA
This sequence comes from Meriones unguiculatus, assembly GCF_030254825.1. Lineage (NCBI taxonomy): Eukaryota > Metazoa > Chordata > Mammalia > Rodentia > Muridae > Meriones > Meriones unguiculatus. The sequence goes on along the minus strand of NC_083365.1, from coordinate 2,654,384 downwards.
ATCCTCAATTAGAAAGGCAAATGGGACAGATATTGGAAAAGGGAGAAAACAGGGAACAGGACAGGAGACTACCACAGAGGGCCTCTGAAAGACTCTTCCCTGCAGGGTATCAAAGCAGATGCTGAGACTCAGAGCCAAACTTTGGGAGGAGTGCAGGGAATCTTATGAAATAAGGGGGAGAAAGAAAGACCTGAAGAGGAGAGGAGCTCCATAATGAGAGCAACAGAACCAAAAACTCTGGGCCCAGGTGTCTTTTCTGAGACTGATACTCCAACCAAAGACCAGGCATAGAGATAACTTAGAACCCCCACACAGATGTAACCCCTGGCAGCTCAGTCTCCAAGTAGGTACCCTAGTAAGGGGAACAGAGACTGTTTCTGACATGAACTCAGTGGCTGGCTCTTTGATCATCTCTCCCCTGGGTGGGGAACAGCCTTACCAGGCCACAGAGGAAAGCAATGCAGCCACTTCTGATGAGACCTGATAGGCTTAATGGACTTGGAGAAGGTCATGGGAGGAGATGAGGGAGCAAGGGTAGGATTGGGAGGCAATGAGGGAGGCGTCTACAGCTGGAATACAAAGTGAATACATTGTAATTATTATAAAAAAATAAAATATTAAAGATATAAATAAAATTATAGCATACTTGAGGTGTGGCTTGTTAGTTTGACTAATGCTTTTAAGATCATTATATATACCGTAGAATTTTTTAATATTTCACTTTCTAGCTATAATATTCCACTGATTTAATGTGCATTTCATTCTGGTCTGAGTATTGGTACTTGTGTTCATATAAACACTGAGTTTGAATAAAACATGAAAGCTTGTGTTTGCATAAACAAACATTTTCAGGTATATTCAGGGCTGGTTAAAAAGTCCTCCTCTGTGGCCTAGCAGGACTGCTCCTCCCTTGGGGGGTGGGGAGGTCAAAGAGACTGCCATTGAGTTCCTACCTGATAAAACAGGGCCAGATGAAAGGGGAGGAGGTCCTCCCCAATCCGTGGACTTGGAAAGGGGCAGGGAGAAGCTGAGGGAGGGAAGGTGGGATTGGGAGGGAATAAGGGAAAGGGATACAGCTGGGATACAGAGTTAATAAAATGTAACTAATACTAATAAACATTAAAAAAATCAAGAAAAGAGAAAGAAAGCAAATTATACAGCAAAAAAATAAAACACAAAATTTTACATTTTGCACAGATAAGCAAACAAAAGTAATGCAATTTGTTATATTCATGATTAAAGTTATTTTATATTAATTATTAATTGATGTAGTAATTACAACTTTAACTATACATTTCCACTAAATTAACCAAAAAATAAAGTATTATAAATAAAAAAGTCAAAGTTTAAAAAAAACATTTTTATTTGTTCTGAGGTTATATGTATGTATATATATATGTACATATATATATATATGTAGGTCATGTGACCTTTTCTTATGAACATCAGACTGGTTTCCACTATTGCTATTTTGTCTATATACTAGAAGCATAAGTGCAGATTTAGTACCAGTCTGATAACAACTCTCTCTCCACGAAGTCTCTATCCTTTTGTTTGTTCATTTGCTTGTTTCTTCCATTCTTTATTTTTTCTATTTTATCTGTTTTCCTCCATCATTTTATGCTTTGCTCAAGACTATGTTGGAGGATGTTTTCAGTGTAAAAGAGTCTCATCCTTGGTGCTGACTATGCAGCCAATGGGATTTACTGGAACAGTATGTGAAAATTGCTTTATTCAAGCCTGATTTGCCTTAAAGAGACAGTGAAGTTGTCAGAACCCTGCAAAATCAGCTCTAACCAAGACACCATCCAGCTATATGTCTTTCTCCATATATAACATATTCACATTAACACGATGATTAGAAGACCCCGCCTCCCGATTCCACCACTATAGAGGAAGCCTAGAACATTAAGACACTACAGAAATGGTCCTGGAGCTATGTTGTTTTCTCTAATTAGTTTGTGGACAGTTTCATGGGAGTTATTAGCTCACACTCACCTGACTCCACCTTTCCTTCTCACATCTGAACATCATTAACTACAAACCTTTCCGTGACTTTTTAGAAAACATTAAGTCTAATTGTTGCTCCACAAATATTTGTGGATGCGTGATATTTCACTGGTGTGGTTGGCTTATCAAGGGCTACAGTCTTAGAGAACAATGATTCTGCCTCTTCCAGTAGCTAAAACATGTCAGTAGCTCCATGTCTAGGAATGGGATTTCATGCCTAGCTGCCTTGTCCATGCTGGGATTTGTTTTGCTTATCTTACACAGGGCTACTGTGTACTCTCACATTAATGGTGAGTTGATTCATGCAGCGACCCCTCTGTGTCCAGAAGACACTGTTTCCTTGTAGTTATCAACTCCCTCTGGCTCTCACACTGTATCCTTCCACCCTTCCACAGTGATATCTGAACATGGAGGAAGGGTAATTGTCTGTTTCTTTTCCAGCTGAGCACCTTGCAGTCTCAGTCTTATTAACTAGTTAGATGTGTTTGTGTTAATCACCACCTTCTTCAAGTTGAAGCTTCCATAAATGGGTTGAGAGGTGTATTAATATGGGTGTGTAATAATTCATCAGGACTTCATTTAGTACGGTTTTTAGTAACATTATAGAAATGTTCACTCCTGGTGCCTGTGATCTGTCTAGTCAAAGGTTTTTTTAGCTGAATGATAGTGCCAATTGTTGATTTCACCTTGTGAAGCAGGATTTGAGTCCAATCAGAGAGTGATTGATTAGACCCATGAAATTCATGTCACTATTGCACCAGTGAGGGTTCAAAGCTGAGTAAAACTGATGGCTACTTTTTTACAGTATTGAAAGCTATCCAGTAGGAATAAAGACTTTAGGTCAGTACTAGATTCATTTTTCGATGTTCTGTGACAGATATATGATGTTTTTTTTAATAGGGTCTTGCTATCAAGTTCTGGTGGGTAACTAATACTATTGGCTGTGACCGCTACAGTTTTGGGGTGTCTAGTGAACTCCTTTGTCTAATCCCCCTAAAAAAGTAACCCATTCCTTTCTCTGTCTCTGTTTCTATCTGTCTCTATCTACTGATCATCTATGTATCTACCTTCCCCGTCTCTCTTCTCTCTGTTTCTCTAGAACTCTTTATTTACAATGCATAAACATCATTCTGTTGTTAGATACTTTAACTAATCCCATTTAACAATTCATGTTAACAAAGCAATTGATTGCTTATATCTCTTCATTTAAAGGGCCTTTATAAATTTTGTTCCATCCATATTGACAATACAAATGGTTTTGTCATTGAAGGAATTTTATTTAACCAATAATACTCGTTGCTATTGTTATGGTGATGGTAATGATGATTATGATGTTGATGATAGAAAAATAAAATTGTTACTTTGGCTCACTACTCTAGAGGGATAAAAGTTCATCATGGAACACAGTCATAGAAGAAAGAAAAGAAAAGCTAAGAGCCCACAATTAGCATAACACAAAACAAAAAGCTGAAAGGAGAATGAGGCTATATAATCAGAAAACTGTCCCCAGTGACATCATTTCTCTATCAAAATTGTACCTATGAAACCTCTCTAACTGGAACCCAATTTTCAAATACCAAAGCTGAATGAGGGGATGTTTATCATCAACAAAATATGTTTTTTGTGAGTTTTTGTTGTTGTTTTCTTTGCCTCCCTGGTGCTCTTTTAGAACTGTTTCATTGGTAATTTGCTCATTTTTCCCTTTCTGTATCAACACATATTCTTTTCATTTATCTTTAGGTAGTTGCAGAGATCTTGTTGTTCTTCTCATTTCAAATTACTTTGAAAAATATATTGTTGCATATTGGGGGAGAGAATATAGAATACAGGAAAGATGGGGTATGACACAAAGCATTCAAAGTAACTGCCTCCTAGTTTCCCTTTAGCCCTTGAAGCAATTCAGCCATCAGAATACCAGACTGTTGGTCTAATTAACAACAAAGCCTTAGCTAAATTCCTGCCTGTGCTGTGGTTCTTGGTCTTATTACTTATGAAATGGAAATAATCCTCCTAACAGGAATAATCCTCCTAACAGGAATGTCATGAAAATAAATCATGTGTACAAAAATTGCAGAGCATAGTTAGTGGCTTGGACACAGCACAGTGAGTGCTCTAAGCTGTAGATATTATTATTAATCACAGTCCAGATTTCCATTTGCTCCTGAGTTTATGGAGACGTCATAACTTAATTATTCTGGGGAGGACTGGAGCTCAACAAGGAGAGCAACAGAACCAAAAAATCTGGGCCCAAGTGTCTTTTCTGAGACTGATACTCCAACCAAGAACCATACATGGAGATAACCTAGAACCCCTGCACAGATGTAGCCCATGGCAGCTCAGTCTCCAAGTGGGCACCCTAGTAACGGGAACAGGGACTGTCTCTGACATGAACTCTGTGGCTGTTTTTTTGATCACCTCCCCCTGGGGGTGGTAGCCTTACCAGGCCACAGAGGAAGACAATGCAGCCAGTACTGATGAGACTTGATAGTTTAGGGTCAGATGGAAGGGGAGGAAGACCTCCCCTATCAATGGACTTGGAGAGGAGCATGGGAGGAGATGAGGAAAGGAGGAAAGGATTGGGAGGTAATGAGGAGGGGGATATAGCTGGGATACAAAGTGAACAAATTGTAGTAAATGAAAAATTTTAAGACAATATATTCTGATTAGGGCTTCTCCTTTCTTAACTATGCCTAGACTTCCACACATATCCAAATTACTCTATTTCATTCTATCTCTCATTAGGATAAAAATAAGCATCTAAATAATATTAATAATAATAATTAAATTAAATTAGCCAAAATAATAAAGCATATTAGGACCACAAAAAATAAAAATTAAAAACAGGAGAAAAGGAGTCAAAGAAAAAGCTCATGAAACACATACAATTCCACACACATTCATAGCACAGAAATTCCATAAAAATACAAAATTGGAAAACATAATATATAGGCAAAGTAAAAACTAAAAAATAAAACAACAAACAAACAAAAAAGTAAGCCCTGGGTCAGGGGGATCCAAGATGGTGGTGCCGGGAGAGCACTGTGTTTGAGAAGTGGGACAGCACTCTCTGTGCAGCGACCAGGAGACTGAACTCTGGGTCCTAAAACTACAGCGATCGTGTTTCCCAGGTGAGGGGCGGCTCCAACAGCATGGGAATCAGTCAGTTCCACTCTCAGGCTGCCCGAGAGAAGAAGAAATCCCGGGTAACACAGCACTGGGTCTCCGGCCAGAGACATGCCTGCGTGTCCCGATCACTTTCCCAGGCTGATTGGTGGGTACAAGGATGCCTGAGACTGGGAGTCCCAGTCACAAGAAAACCCCATGGGGAAGCAAAGTTGCGAGTCTGATCACGGGTCACCCAGTCTTTCCCTGGAAGGTCTGGAAGGCCGAGGGTACCCGCCACGATCACAACTGAGCTCCCGCCACGCTGAGAGCTGCGCACACAGCTCACCAGTACAGATGAGCTGCGCGCCCCAGTGCAAAAGAGACTGGGAATCTCTTGTCAGGAGAGGGCCCCACAGGGAAGGAAGAAACCGTGCTGCTGGGGTCACCTAGGCTTTGCCTGGGGAAAGTCTCACAGACCACAGATTGCAAACAGGTGACTACGCCCAGCCATCACAGATCCAGGCCCAAGCAGGGAGCACAGTTATTGGGAACCCAGCTCACACAGAATAGCAGGAGGGCGCATGCTCCACCAGTCCAGAGGCCTGCTTTGAACTACTCCTTACAGACAGAACTGTGTGCCCCAAGACATCAGAGTCTTAGAGTCACTGTCTGGAGAAACTCTCGAAAGGAACAAGGAACGAAGGAAAGGGGACAGACTTAGACAACCCAGTATATCCCCGGAAAAGGTCCCACAGACTGGCCCAACCCAGGGAACTGCTGTGCCCCAGATAGCCTGCTGTTACCAGGAGAGCAGTACTCACCAACCACAGATTACCTCTTGGGTTCTGGGGCACAGAGCCCCAACCTCAGACCTACAAAAGACTGGGAACCCTGAGATCAACACCCAGATACTGCTCTACGGGGCAACCAGTTATCCCTAACAAAACCAACCAAACCATGGGATAGACAGGTTACAGCAACTGATCACTAAATTTACAGCAAGAAACCCAGAAGGAGGGCAGCCTGAGGACTTCTCCCAGTGAGAGGAGAACCCTCTTGACTAATCAGGACCACAGTTACCACCCAGGTCTCTATGCCTGAGGTGAGCTGAAGCAACTCCTGAAAAACACCTGCCATCCAGTGACTATACCCAAAAAGCTGAGAAGACTTCCTTCAGGAAAAACCATCTTCCTGCCAAAGGGATTCTTTCCACCACAGGAGTCCAGGAACAACCAGAAACTAACTTCAAACAACTAAGATAGCCCAATGGGTAGAGGACAGCGTAAAAGTTCAACCAACAAAACCCAGAGCAATATGGCATCACCAGAACCCAGTTATCCAGGGGCAAATAGCCCTAGACACCCCAGCATAATTGAAATTCAAGAAGGTGAGCTAACATCTATGCTCATGAAGAAGATAACAGAGGAAACAAATAAAATATGAAAAGAAATAGAGGAAGCTGCAGCCAATCAGTCTGTAGCCTTTAGAGAGGAAATGCTTAAATCACTGAATGAAATAAAAGAAACAGAGGATTGTTCAAACAAACCGCTGAAGGAATTGATGGTAAAAACATGAAAATACAGTCAGACAGGTGAAGGAAACCAACAAAATAGCTCAAGACCTGAAGATAGAATTGGAAAAGTTAAAAAAAAAACACACAATTGGAAGAAATTGTGGAGAGAAAGAACTTAGGGAAGAAAGCAGGAACTAAAGAGGTTAGCATAACCAATAGGCTACAAGAAATGGAAGAAAGAATCTCAGGTGTGGAAGATTCAATGGAAGAAATAGATGTATCTGTCAAAGAAAATGTTAAATCTAAAAAATTCCTGGCACAGAACTTTCAAGAAATTCAAGACAACATAAAAAGAAAAAAACCTAAGAATAATAGGAATAGAGGAAAAAGAAGATTCCCTGCACCAAGGCCCAGAAAATATTTTCAACAAAATCATTGAAGAAAATTTCCCCAACTTAAAGGAGAGGCCAATAAGAATACAAGAAGCCTACAGAACACCCAATACATTAGAACAGAAAAAAAATCCTCCTACCACATAATAATCAAAACAGTAAGTATACAGAACAAAGAAAAAATAATAAAACCTGCAATGGAAAAAGGCCAAGTAACATATAATGGCAAACCCATTAGAATCACACCTGACTTTTCAACAGAGACTATGAAATCCAGAAGGGCCTGGACAGATACCATGCAGACCCTAAGAGAACACAGATGTCAGCCCAGGCTACTATACCCTGCAAAACTCTCAATCCTCATAGACGGAGAAAACAAGATATTAAATGATAAAAACAAATTTCAACAATAACTACAAAAAAATCCAGCATTACAGAAGACACTAGAAGGAAAAATACAACCCAAGAAAGCTAGCTACACTCAAGAAAACACAGGAAATAAATAACATCACAACAGTAAAATAAAAAGCAACCAAGCACACAACCTGATGACCACAGCCAACATCAAATTCAAAGGATCTAACAGCTACTGGTCATTAATCTCTCTCAATATCAATGGACTTAATTCTCCAATAAAAAGACACAGACTAACAGAATGGATGGGTAAACAAAACCCAGCAATCTGTTGTATACAAGAAACACACCTAAGTCACAAAGATAGACAATACCTGAGGGTAAAGGCATGGAAGACGGCTTTCCAAGCAAATGGACCCAAGAAGCAAGCAGGAGTAGCCATTCTAATATCTAATAAAATAGACTTTCAACCAAAATTAATCAAAAGAGATGGGGAAGGTCACTTCATACTCATCAAGAGAAAATTCTGCCAAGAAGACATCACAATCCTGAACATCTATGCCCCAAATACAAGGGCACCCACATATGTGAAAGAAACATTGATAAAACTTAAACCACATATAGATCCCCACACACTAATAGTGGGAGACTTCAACACCCCACTCTCAACAAAGGACAGGTCAACAAAGCAGAAATTAAACAAAGAAACAATATCTCTAACAGAGGTCATGAATCAAATAAACCTAACAGACATTTACAGAACCTTACACCCAAACACAAAAGAATTTACTAAGCACTGCACTCAGGGTCAGCAGCTTTCGACCCAGAGAAGAGCATGTCTGATTGCATGCGGGTTGATGCCCCAGGTCCCACCTCTGAGAAAAAGGTATCGGACGGGTCTGATGCTCTTTGGGTGGATGACACCTAAATGAACATCAGTACAAAGTCCCAATTTATTTCTAATATCAGAGATCAGACCTCTACTCTTGCCTGATGCGTCTAAAACAAAAAGGGGGAACTGTAGAGAGCTGCGGAATGCTATGCCTTAAAGATGGAGCTGGTTTCCACCTTCTACCTTCCCAATGGTGAGTGCTCTCTGTCACGAACAATTCCACATTTGGCTAAGGCTGAGGATCTGGCTTGCTTCCATGTATGTGGACCTATCTGCATTGCCCACGTAGCATGCCTGGGTTGGATACCCAGAGGCTATTTAAGCTGTGGGCTGGCTTTCCCCAGGGTCCGAGGATTGTTCAAGGTTCCTGAATAAACTGCATTGAAAAAAAAAAAAGAATTTACCTTCTTCTCAGCACCTCATGGAACCTTCTCCAAAAGAGACCATATAGTTGGTCACAAAGTGAGCCTCAACAGATACAAGAAGATTGAAATAATCCCTTGTATCCTGTCTGATCACCATGAAATAAAGCTGGACCTCAACAACAACAGAAATAGCAAAACGTCTACACACACATGGAAACTGAAAAACTTACTACTAAATGACAGCTGGGTTAGGGAAGAAATAAAGAAAAAATTAAAGTCTTCCTAGAACTCAATGAAAATGAAGACACAACATACCCAAACTTGTGGGACACAATGAAAGCAGTGCTAAGAGGAAAGTTCATAGCACTAAGTGCCTTCGAGAAGAAATTCGAGACAGCACATTCAAGCAACTAATGGCTCACTTAAAAACCCTAGAAAAAGAAGCAGACAAAGCAAAAAGAAGTAGACGGCTGGAAATAATTAAACTCAGGGCTGAAATCAATAAATTAGAAACAAATAAAACAATTCAAAGAATCAATGAAACTAAGAGCTGGTTCTTTGGGAAGATCAACAAGATAGACAAACCCTTAGCCAAGCTAACTAAAAGGCAGCGAGACACCATCCAAATCAACAAAATCAGAAATGAAAAGGGGGGAATAACTACAGACACTGAGGAAATCCAAATAATAATTAGGACAGACTTCAAAAGCCTATACACAATAAAATTTGAAAATCTAAATGAAATGGACAATTTTCTTGATTGATTCCACTTACCAAAGCTAAATCAGGACCAGGTAAATCAATTAAATAGTCCTATATCCCCCAAGGAAATAGAAGCAGTCATCGAAAGTCTCCCATCCAAAAAAAGCCCAGGACCTGATGGTTTCAGCACAGAATTCTACCAGACATTCAAAAAAGAGCTAACTCCAATTCTCTTCAAACTATTCCACAAAATCAAAACAGAAGGAACATTACCAAACTCATTCTATGAAGCCACAGTCACCTTGGTACCTAAACCTCCCAAAGACCCAACAAAAAAAGAAAACTTCAGGCCAATCTCCCTTATGAACATTGATGCAAAAATACTTAACAAAATACTTGCAAACCGAATACAAGAACACATCAAACATATCATCCACCATGACCAAGTAGGCTTCATCCCAGGTATGCAGGGGTGGTTCAATATATGGAAATCCATCAATGTGTTCCAACATATTAACAAACTGAAAGAAAGAAACCACATGATAATCTCCCTAGATGCTGAAAAAGCATTTGACAAAATCCAACATCCATTCATGTTCAAAGTTTTGGAGAGATCAGGGATACAAGGCACATATCTAAACATAGTAAAGGTGATATACAGCAAGCCTATAGCCAACATCAAACTGAATGAAGAGAAACTTAAAGCAATCCCACTGAAATCAGGGACAAGACAAGGCTGCCCACTCTCTCCATATCTCTTCAACATAGTTCTGGAAGTCCTTGCTAGAGCAATAAGATAGTTGAAGGAGATCAAGAGGATACAAATTGGAAAGGAAGAAGTCAAATTATCACTATTTGCAGATGATATGATAGTATACGTGAGTGACCCCAAAAACTCTACCAGGGGACTCCTACAGCTGATAAACACCTTCAGCAAAGTGGCTGGATAAAAAATTAACTAAAAAAAATCTGTAGCACTCCTGTATACAAAAGACAAAAGGGCTGAGAAAAAAATTAGGGAAACAACACCCTTCCCAATAGCCACAAATGACATAAGGTACCTCAGATTGACCCTAACCAAGGAAGTCAAAGACTTGTATGAGGAGGGGAGCCAAGATGGCGGCGCCGGGAATACAGCTCCTCTGAGAAGCAGGACGACACTTTCCGTGCAGAGACCAGGAGACTGAACTCGGGGCCCTGAAACTACATCGATCGTGTTTCCCAGGTGAGGGGAGGCTCCCACGGCGTGGGAATTGGTTGGGTCCACTCACGGCTACCCAGCCAGAACCCGGAAGAAATCCCGGGTGTTGCAGGCTTTGGGTCTCCAGGCTGAAGCCGCAAGTGGGTGTGTCCCAGCCACTTTCCCAGGCTGATCCTTGGGCACAAGGGTGCCTGAGACTGGGAGTCCCAGTCGTGGGGGGACCCCACGGGGAAGCAGGGTTGCGGGTCTGATAGGATGTCACCCAGTCTTTCCCCGGAAGGTCTCTGCTGCCATCACAGCCGATCTCCTGCTGCACGCAGAGAGCTTTGCGCTCAGCTCAGTGGTACAGACAAGCTGCCCACCCTAGTACAACAGGGACTGGAAACCCTTGTCCGGAGAGGACCCCCACAGAGAAGGAAGAAACTGTGCTGCTGGGATCAACTAGGGAAAGTCTAGCAGACTGCAGATTGCAAACAGACAGAACTGAATGCCCCAAGACACCAGAGCAGTACTCACCAGCCACAGATTACAACAGCTGATCACTAAATTTACAGCAAGAAACCCAGAAGGAGGGCAGCTGTCTCCAGGACTTCTCCTGGTGAGAGGAGAGCCCTCTTGACTAATCAGGACCACAGTTACCACCCAGGTCTCTATGCCTGAGGTGAGCTGAAGCAACTCTTGAAAAACACCAGACATCCAGGGACTATACCCAAAAAGCTGGGAAGGCTTCCTTCAGGAAAAACCATCTTCCTGCCAAAGGGATTCTCTCCACTACAAGAGTCCAGGAACAACCAGAAACTAAATTCAAACAACTAAGATAGCCCGATGGGTAGAGGACAGCGTAAAAGTTCAACCAACAAAAGCCAGAGCATTATGGCATCTCCAGAACCCAGTTATCCAGGGGCAAATAGCCCTAGACACCCCAGCATAAATGAAATACAAGGAGACGACCTAACATCTATGCTCAAGAAGATGATAACAGAGGAAACAAATAAAATACGAAAAGAAATAGAAGAAGCTGAAGCCAAACGGTATGTGGCCTTTAAAGAGGAAATGCTTAAATCACTGAATGAAATAAAAGAAACAGTGGATTATTCAAACAAACAGCTGAAGGAATTGATGGTAAAAACATGAAAATACAGTCAGACAGGTGAAGGAAACCAACAAAATAGCTCAAGACCTGAAGATAGAATTGGAAAAGTTAAAAAAAAAAAAACACAATTGGAAGAAATTGTGGAGAGAAAGAACTTAGGGAAGAAAGCAGGAACTAAAGAGGTTAGCATAACCAATAGGCTACAAGAAATGGAAGAAAGAATCTCAGGTGTGGAAGATACAATGGAAGAAATAGATGTATCTGTCAAAGAAAATGTTAAATCTAAAAAATTCCTGACACAGACCGTCCAAGAAATTCAAGACAACATAAAAAGACAAAACCTAAGAATAATAGGAATAGAGGAAAAAGAAGATTCCCTGCACCAAGGCCCAGAAAATATTTTCAACAAAATCATTGAAGAAAATTTCCCCAACTTAAAGGAAAGGCCAATAAGAATACAAGAGGTCTATAGAACACCCAATAAATTAGACCAGAAAAAAAATCCTCCTACCACATAATAATCAAAACTGTAAGTATACAGAACAAAGAAAAAATACTAAAAGCTGGAAGAGAAAAAGGCCAAGTAACATATAGTGGCAAACCCATTAGAATCATACCTGACTTTTCAACAGAGACTATGAAAGCCAGAAGGGCCTGGACTGATATCATGCAGACCCTAAGAGAACACAAATGTCAGCTCAGGCTACTATAACCTGCAAAACTCTCAGTCCTCATAGACGGAGAAAACAAGATATTCAATGACAAAAACAAATTTCAACAATACCTACAAACAAATCCAGCATTACAGAAGACACTGAAAGGGAAAATACAACCCAAGAAAGCTAGCTACATTCAAGAAAACACAGGAAATAAATAACCCCACTTCAGTAAAACAAAAATCAACCAAGCACACACCCTGATGACCACAGCCAACATCAAATTCAAAGGATCTAACAGCCACTGGTCATTACTCTCTCTCAATATCAATGGACTTAATTCTCCAATAAAAAGACACAGACTAACAGAATGGATGGGTAAACAAAACCCAGCAATCTGTTGTATACAAGAAACAGACCTAAGTCACAAAGATAGACATTACCTGAGGGTAAAGGGATGGAAGATGGATTTTCAAGCAAATGGACGCAAGAAGCAAGCAGTAGTAGCCATTCTAATATCTGATAAAATAGTCTTTCAACCAAAATTAATCAAAAGAGATGGGGAAGGACACTTCATACACATCAAGGAAAAATTCCACCAAGAAGACATCACAATCCTGAACATCTATGCCCCAAATACAAGGGCACCCACATTTGTGAAAGAAACATTGAGAAAACTTAAACCACATATAGATACACACACACTACTAGTGGGAGACTTCAACACCCCACTCTCAACAAAGGACAGGTCAACAAAACAGAAATTAAACAAAGAAACAATATCTCTAACAGAGGTCATGAATCAAATGGACCTAACAGACATTTACAGAACCTTACACCCAAACACAAAAGAATTTACCTTCTTCTCAGCACCTCATGGAACCTTCTCCAAAATAAACCACATAGTTGGTCACAAAGCAAGCCTCAACAAATACAGGAAGTTTGAAATAATCGCTTGTATCCTTTCTGATCACCATGGAATAAAGCTGGACCTCAGTAACAACAGAAATAGCAAAAAGCCTACACATACATGGAAACTGAACAACTTGCTACTAAAAGACAGCTGGGTCAGGGAAGAAATAAAGAAAGAAATTAAAATCTTTCTAGAACTCAATGAAAATGAAGACACAACATACCCAAACTTGTGGGACACAATGAAAGCAGTGCTAAGAGGAAAGTTCATAGCACTAAGTGCGTTCAAAAAGAAATTTGATACAGCGCATTCAAGCAACTTAATGACTCACTTAAAAACCCTAGAAAAAGAAGAAGCAGACACACCAAGAAGGAGCAGATGGCTGGAAATAATCAAACTCAGGGCTGAAATCAATCAATTAGAAACAAATAAAACAATTCAAAGAATCAATGAAACCAAGAGCTGATTCTTTGAGAAAATCAACAAGATAGACAAACCCTTAGCCAAGCTAACTAAAAGGCAGCGAGACACCATCCAAATCAACAAAATCAGAGATGAAAGGGGGGACATAACTACAGACACTGAGAAAATCCAAGCAATCATTAGGACTTACTTCAAAAGTCTATACGGAACAAAATTTGAGAATTTAAATGAAATGGACAATTTTCTTGATTGATTCCACTTACCAAAGCTAAATCAGGACCAGGTAAATCAATTAAATAGTCCTATATCCCCCAAGGAAATAGAAGCAGTCATCGAAAGTCTCCCATCCAAAAAAAGCCCAGGACCTGATGGTTTCAGCACAGAATTCTACCAGACATTAAAAAAAGGGCTAACTCCAATTCTCTTCAAACTATTCCACAAAATCGAAAAAGAAGCAACATTACCAAACTCATTCTATGAAGCCACAGTCACCTTGGTACCTAAACCTCACAAAGACCCAACAAAAATAGAGAACTTCAGGCCAATCTCCCTTATGAACATTGATGCAAAAACACTCAACAAAATACTTGCAAACTGAATACAAGAACACATCAAACATATCATCCACCATGACCAAGTAGGCTTCATCCCAGGTATGCAGGGGTGGTTCAATATATGGAAATCCATCAATGTGATCCACCATATTAACAAATTGAAAGAAAAAAAAACACATGGTAATCTCCCTAGATGCTGAAAAAGCCTTTGACAAAATCCAACATCCATTCATGTTTAAAGTATTGGAGAGATCAGGGATACAAGGCACATATCTAAAGATAGTAAAGGCAATATACAGCAAGCCTATAGCCAACATCAAACTGAATGAAGAGAAACTTAAAGCAATCCCACTGAAATCAGGGACAAGACAAGGCTGCCCACTCTCTCCATATCTCTTCAACATAGTTCTGGAAGTCCTTGCTAGAGCAATAAGATAGTTGAAGGAGATCAAGGGGATACAAATTGGAAAGGAAGAAGTCAAATTATCACTATTTGCAGATGATATGATAGTATAGGTGAGTGACCCCAAAAACTCTACCAGGGGACTCCTACAGCTGATAAACACCTTCAGCAAAGTGGCCGGATAAAAAATTAACTCAAAAAAATCAGTAGCACTCCTGTATACAAAAGACAAAAGGGCTGAGAAAGAAATTAGGGAAACAACACCCTTCACAATAGCCACATATGACATAAGGTACCTCGGAGTAACCTTAACCAAGGAAGTCAAAGACTTTTATGAAAAAATTTCAAATCTCTGAAGAAAGAACTAGAAGAAGATATGAGAAGATGGAAAGATCTCCCATGCTTACAGGATTAACATAGCAAAAATTGCCATCTTACCAAAAGCAATCTACAGATTCAATGCAATCCCCATCAAATTACCAACACAATTCTTTACAGACCTGGAAACAAAAATTCTCAACTTCATATGGAATAACAAGAAGCCCAGAATAGCTAAAACAATCCTCTACAATAAAAGATCTTCTGGATGTATCTCCATCCCTGATCTTAAGTTGTACTATAGAGCAACAGTTTTAAAAACTGCATGGTACTGGCATAGAAACAGAATGGTGGATCAATGAAACCGAACAGAGGACCCAGAAATAAACCCACACACTTATGGACACCTGATCTTTGACAAAGATGCCAAAGCCATACAATGGAAAAAAGATAGCATCTTCAAGAAATGGTGCTGGTCCAACTGGATGTCTACATGTAGAAAAATGAAAATAGATCCATACTTATCACCCTGCACAAAACTGAAGTCCAAGTGGATCAAAGACCTCAACATAAAACCAGACACATTAAATTGGCTAGAAAAAAAGTGGGGAATACCCTAGAACTCATTGGTACAGGAGACAACTTCCTGAACAGAACACAACAGCACAGGCTCTAAGAGCAACAATCAATAAATGGGACCTCATGAAACTGGAAAGCTTCTGTAAAGCAAAGGACACTGTCATCAAAACAAAGCGACTGCCTACAGATTGGGAAAGAATCTTCACCAACCCTTTATCTGACAGAGGACTCATATCCAGTATATATAAAGAACTAAAGAAGATGAAAAGCAGCAAACCAAGTAATCCACTTAAAAAATAGGGAACAGAGCTAAACAGAGATTTCTCAATAGAGGAATATCAAATGGCAGAGAAGCACTTAAAGAAATGCTCAACCTCATTAGCCATTAGGGAAATGCAAATCAAAACAACCCTGAGATTTCACCTTACACCCATGAGAATGGCCAAGATCAAAAGCTCAAGTGACAACACATGCTTGAGAGGTTGTGGAGAAAGGGGAACCCTTCTCCACTGCTGGTGGGAATCTAAACTTGTACAGCTACTCTGGAAATCAATCTGGCGCTTTCTCAGACAACTAGGAATAGCACCTTCTCAAGATCCAGCCATACCACTCCTAGGCATATATCCAAATGAGGCTCAAGTACACAAAAAGGACATTTGCTCAACCATGTTTGTAGCAGCTTTATTTGTAATAGCCAGAAGCTGGAAACAGCCCAGGTGCTCCTCAACTAAGAATGGATGCAGAAATTGTGGTACATCTATACAATGGAGTATTACTCAGCAATGAAAAATAAGGAAATCATGAAATTTGCAGGTAAATGGTGGGACCTGGAAAGGATCATCCCGAGTGAGTTGTCCCAGAAGCAAAAAGACACACATGGTATATATTCACTCATATAGAATACAACATAGGACAAACCCACTAAAATCTGTGCATCTAAAGAAACTAAGCAAGAGAGAGGACCCTAACTAAAACTTTCAATACCCATCCTGAAAGGCAAAGAGGATGAACATCAGAAGAAGAAGGGAACAGGAAACAACCTAGGAACCTACCACAGAGGGCCCCTGAAAGCCTCTGCCCTGCAGACTATCAAAGCAGATGCTGAGCCTGATGGCCAATTGTTGGGCAGAGTGAATGGAATTTTATGTAAGAACTGGGAAATTGTAAGAGCTGGAGAGGACAGGGTCTCCACAAGGAGAGCAACAGAACAAGAAAATTTGAACACAGGGAACTTCCCAGAGACTCATACTCCAACCAAGGACTATTCATGGAGATAACCTAGAATCCCTGCACAGATGTAGCCCATGGCAGTTCAGTGTCCAAGTGGAATACATAGTAATGGGAAGAGGGACTGCCTCTGACATAATCTGATTGGCCTGCTCTTTGATCACCTCCCCCTGAGGGGGGAGCAGCCTTACCAGGCCACAGTAGAGGACAATGCAGCCACTTTAATGAGAACTGATAGACTAAGATCAGAAGGAAGGAGAAGAGAACCTCCCCTATCAGTGGACTTGGGGAGGGGCATGCATGCAGAAAGGGGAGGGAGGGTGGGATTGGGAGGGTAGGAGGAAGGGGCTTATTGGGGGATACAAAATGAATAAAGTGTAATTAATAAAATTTAAAAAAAAATCCCTGACAAAGCTTTATGAAACAAAGGACCTCCAAAATGCCTTTGGTTTCATTTTTTATTGGCTGTCTACAGCTCAACATGGTAATTTTAATTATGTGTGCTTTGTGTACCTACTGAGAATCCATTGGAGAAAACTAATATTTCATTTGGGAGCAGTTATCAATTGGAGATAATGTCAGGGTTATGGATGAGGCTCTGTCCACTTCTCCTCTGAGCAGTGGGACTTCACCTGCACCCGAGCAGTACATACCCTGAGCAAGCAGCCACAGTCTCTCTGAATTCATGTGTGCATCAATGCTGCTGTGTTCAGAAGGTGCTTTTTCCTTAGTGTCCTCCATCTCCTGTGACTCTTACAAATCTTTCTGCCTCCTTGTCCACCGAGTTCCATGAACCCTGAAGACAATTGGGATTGAATGTTATGGTCTCTCCTTGCACTTTGTTCAGCTGTGTGTTGCTGTATTTATTCCATCTACTCCAGCAGGAAGCTTCTCTCATGATAGCTGGACAAGATGCTGATTTAGGGGTATAACAAAATTTCATAAGGAACCATGTTAATACTATGTTCCTTTAGTGAATACTTAAACTACTCAGTGGTATTTAGTTTTCTGTTTGGTTCCTGGACTATCAAACCCCAGATTCTTAGCTACTCTGGAACTCTTGGCCATGGGTTCCATCTCGTAAAGTAGGCCTTAAATCAAATCAAATGTGTGTTGGTTACTCTCACAATTTTTGTGCCACTATTGTGATACATCTTGCAGGAAGATCAAGATTGTAGATCTAGGGTTTTTTAGTTCAATTAGGCTTTACACTTTTCCTTTGATAACATGTGGAATACTGGTGTTTGGTACCATGAACACTAGTCAGTAGGGGTGAAGGCTCTAGGTAGGCTAGCTCAACATCTCCATGCACAGTAAGTTGTTTAAGTGTTTTCTGCAGCAATAGGGTCTAACCATCAGTCTGTGAAGAGGAACCAATAACCTTGTCATCATCCTGTGATCCCTGGAAGTGACAACTGAGAGACTCTTTACCCCAAAACTCTGTTATATGTAGCCTATTCCTAAAACTGAAGTTTCATAGGGTAGGATGGCCCACTCTTGCTATATTAATCCTACTGATCTTTCCGACTTCTTATATCTTCTTCGATTTCTTTTTTCAGTGTCTTTTTGCTATTTAAGACAAGATAAAGTGCGTTGCTTTTCTTTAGAACCCCCCCCAAATTTTCTATGTCTGAACTCCACAAAGCCTTCCCTGCTCATTAATCCTAGATATCATCTGCAGTAAGCATCCATGGCTTTTCTGAATACAGATGTAGAAAAAACAAACAAACAAACAAACAAACAAACAAACAAACAGTGATGCTAGAGACTAAAGCTCCATATGATGGACCCTGGTGCTTCTCTTAGTTCAGGCACAAGAAACCATACCACAGTCCCACAGCAAATGACAATCAGTCAGCCAAGAAGTCCCATAGATTGTATCTATCCAAGATTCTGGTACTTTGTTACTATGTAATAACTTGATCAACCAATTATTTGATATACACTGGTATCCAGTTCCCCTCTGTATGTGATGAAAGTTACCATAGTTTTCGTTAGAGAAATAAACAAACTCCTAAGCCTCTCTATAGAGAAACTCTTTCTCTATCATACACCAAGTTAGCATTACCTTGACCCAACCTTCTACGTAAAAGTCAGTAATGAAATGATATGCTTTCAGGAATAGAAGCATCATACATATCTAGGATACCAATAAAAACAGCAAGATCCAGGACAATGGTCTTCAGAAAAGCAAATGCCTCAAACCACATTTATCTTGGAAGTTCATCCCAAGGACATTAAGCTGGATATCACTCATATGCCTCCCAACTATATTGGTCAGAGCACACTTTCTAGACACATGCCTGGGAACAGCAAGACAGTGGTGACATATACACTTGAGGCGTCTATATATAGACATTGAGGTGCTTAGAAAATGTGTCTTGATCTGTTTTTAAACCTGTATCTGGCCTGAATATCATCTGGGTAAAAATGTCCAGCAGATGGCTGTCTTAAACATAGCCATCATACACTTAGGTGTACTCTGTAGAACAAAAGAAAGCCCTCAGACATGCTAAAAATAAGTTCGAGTCTTCTTTGCCCTATGAACCAACCCAGAAGTAACTAAAACCTGAAGGATGGATTCTCAAGTTTTAGTTGCAGAGTATTCGCACATGGGTAAGGTTCTAAAAAGGAAAGCTAAGAAATAGAAGAGGGGATATTTTTCTTTTTTTATAATAATTTTTATTTTTTATATTAATCACAGGTTATTTACTTTGTATCCCAGGTGTAGCCCCCACCCTCATTCCCTCCCAATCCCACCATCCCTCCCTCATCTCCTCCCTGCCCCTTTTCAAGTCCACTGATTGGGGAGGACCTCCTCCCATTCCATCTGAACCTACCTTATCAGGTCTCTTCAAGACTGGCTGCAATGTCCTCTTCTGTGGCCTAGCAAGGCTGCTCCTCCCTTGGGGAAGAGGGGTCAAAGAGCCAGCCATTGAGTTCATGTCAGAAACAGTCCCTATTCCCCTTACTAGAGAATCCACTTGAATACTGAGCTACCATGGGCTATATCCGAGCACGGGTTCTAGGTTATATCCATACATGATCCTTGGTTGGAGTATCAGTCTCATAAAAGACCCCTGTACCCTGATACTTGTGGAGCTCCTGTCCTTTCCAGCTCTTACTAACTTCCCCTTCTTTCATATGATTTCCTGCACTCTGCCTAAGGTTTGGTTATGAGTCTTAATATCTGCTAGGTAGAGTCTTTCAGAGGCCCTCTGTGGTAGGATCCTGTCCTGTTCCTTGTTTTCTCCTACATCCAATGTCTATCCCATTTGTCTTTCTAAGTGAGGATTGATCATTTTACCCGGGCTCTTCTTTCTTGTTTATCTTCTTTAGGTGTATCGATTTCAGTATATTTATCTTTTCATATAGGTCTATATAAGTGAGTATACACCATTTGTGTCTTTCTGCTTTTGGAACCACTTTGTAAATCAATCTGGCACTTTCTCAGACAATTAGGAATAGTGATTCCTCAAGATCCAGCTATACCACTCCTAGGAATCTACCCAAAAGATGTGCAAGTACACAACAAGGACATTTGCTCAACCATGTTTGTAGCAGATTTATTCCTAATAGCCAGAACCTGGAAACAACCCAGATGTTCCCTCAGTTGAGGATGGATACAGAAATTGTGGTACTTTTACACAATGGAATACTACTCAGCAATTAAAAACTAGGAAATCATTAAATTTGCAGGCAAATGGTGGGACCTAGAAATGATCATCCTGAGCCAGGGAATATTTTTCTTACAAGATGTCACCACTCATTGAAAGATACTCTGATATCAATTCTGACTTCCAGAAATTTCAAAATTTTCCTTCTTCAGGAGAGTCCTGTATCTTTTATTCAAAGGGCAAACAAGTAAGAGATTCATCTACATCCCTACCCTTAAGGGTTGTTTCCTGACAGAAAACTACCTAGAAGAAAGAGTGGCATGACATCTCCTTTCCACTGGAATAAATAAAGAATTCAAAATGTCTTGGAGAGGTATGCCAATAACCCAGATCAAAATGCCATATTACCTGAGCACCTAAACCAGGTATGTAAATTACACTGGGCAGATGGGTTGTTGCAGTAGAAAAGACCCCATCTCAATTGACAAAAAGGAATAAACACTTCTTAGTACAAAGGAGAAAGGGCAGGTAACATCTAAACCAGGATGAAGCTAACCACATTCAAATCTAAATAAAGATCAAACAAGGCTAGCAACAACATCTGAGTAGTAATTTACTTATTGAACCATGAAGAGTCTTAAAATTTCTTAAATGAAACCCTTGAATTTTTCTCAGATATCCCACATTAGATTATGGGAGGCTGTGAGATTGTGTACTTACATAGAGTCATGACACATGAAGAAGATGATCTCCTAAAAAAACAAATTTTAACACAGTTTGACAAAGGCATTCATAGGAAGTATGAAAACCCAATGGTTAGATAAGGCATAACTTTGCATGCTTAAATTCAGGCTACATATTCTTCATCATTTAAACTCTAGAACAGGAGAAGTTAAATGTCAAGGAAATGAATGGGTATAATGAGAAACAGCTTAACAAAGGCTTTCTTCCTGAGAAAAAAATGTAAGCCAAGCATGATTCATCTCTGGCTGGAAGGACACTGTCCTGAGAAACAGATGCCATCTCCCTAGATCCTACCCAAACTTCAAGGAAACAGTTGGAAGGAATTGCTGCTCCTACAGCCAAGTTTTTCCTCATGACTATCTTCCTCACAATGAATGGATTCAGGGCTTCCATTCATTGGTATCTCTTAACCTCAGTTTGCTCACTTTCCAAATAAAAAGACACAAGCTAACAGAATGCATATGATAGAAGGATCCATCCTTCTTATGTATGCAAAAAAAAAAATTAACCTCACAAATAGACATCAGATCAGAGTAAAGTGTCGGAAAAGATTCCAAGCAAACAGACTAAAGGTAAAAGCTGGTGTAACCATTTTAATATCTGACAGAATAGACTTCAAACTTAAATTAATCAGAAGAGATAGGGAAGAAGACTACACACTCATGAAAAAAAATCCACCACCACAAGGACCCCTATCTCCAAGTTTGTCCAGTACTTGTGTTTCTATCCAGACTTCATTTATGATGAACAATGATGCAGAATTATAAGCAAAATAACTCCTTTCCCTCCCAAGTTGCAGTTGGCAGTGGTGTTTCATTACAACAGCAAACTATTATATGCTGGAGCTATAAAAGATGTAAATTTAAGGCATGAATTGGAAAAGATTCAAACTATCCCCACTTGCCAATGACATAGTACAATACATGAGAAATCCCCAAAAGTCTACAAGAACAATTTAAGAAATGATAATTAAATTCACCAATGTGATAGAATACAATCAACTTTCACAAATCAAAAGCATTCCCATACATCAACAACCATGCAGATAATGGGATCATGGACACATTCCCATTCTCAATACCTGCAAGGAAAACAAAATACTTAGGGCTAAACTTGACCCAGAAAGTAAAAGACTTCCACAATGAGATTACATTTCTGAACAGACAGACAAAAATACTAAAAAATGGAAAGACATCCTGTGGTCTTTTGGTAGAATTAGCCCTGTGAATAGAACGGAACGGAACGGAACGGAACGGAATAGAAGAGAAGAGAAGAGAAGAGAAGAGAAGAGAAGAGAAGAGAAGAGAAGAGAATAATAGAATAGAATAGAATAGAATAATAGAATAGAATAGAAGAGAAGAGAAGAGAAGAGAAGAGAAGAGAATAGAATAGAAGAGAATAGAATAGAATAGAAGAGAAGAGAATAGAATAGAAGAGAAGAGAATAGAATAGAAGAGAAGAGAATAGAAGAGAATAGAAGAGAATAGAAGAGAATAGAATAGAATAGAATAGAATAGAATAGAATAGAATAGAAGAGAATAGAAGAGAATAGAATAATAGAATAGAATAGAATAGAATAGAAGAGAATAGAATAGAATAGAAGAGAAGAGAATAGAATAGAATAGAATAGAATAGAAGAGAATAGAATAGAATAGAAGAGAATAGAATAGAATAGAAGAGAATAGAATAGAATAGAAGAGAATAGAATAGAATAGAAGAGAATAGAATAGAATAGATAGAAGAGAATAGAAGAGAATAGAATAGAATAGATAGAATAGAATAGAAGAGAAGAGAAGAGAATAGATAGAATAGAATAGAAGAGAATAGAATAGAAGAGAATAGAATAGAATAATAGAATAGAATAGAATAGAAGAGAATAGAATAGAATAGAATAGAATAGAAGAGAATAGAATAGAAGAGAAGAGAATAGAATAGAATAGAATAGAATAGAATAGAAGAGAAGAGAAGAGAAGAGAATAGAATAGAATAGAATAGAATAGAAGAGAAGAGAATAGAATAGAAGAGAAGAGAAGAGAAGAGAATAGAATAGAAGAGAAGAGAAGAGAAGAGAAGAGAATAGAAGAGAATAGAATAGAATAGATAGAAGAGAATAGAAGAGAATAGAATAGAATAAATAGAATAGAATAGAAGAGAAGAGAAGAGAATAGATAGAATAGAATAGAAGAGAATAGAAGAGAATAGAATAAAAATCCTTTTTTTGTTGTTGGGTTTTTTGTTTTGTTTTGTTTGGGTTTTTTTTGGGGGGGACGAAGTTTCTCTGTGTAGCCTTAGTTGTCTTGAACTTGCTTTGTAGACCTCAAACTCACAGATATCCTCCTGCCTCTGCCTCCAAGCACTGGGATTAAAGGCGTGCGCCACCATGCCTGGCAAGAATATTTCTTTTTACCAAAACTTATTTAGAGATTCAGTTCATTACAATTAAAATCCCAATATTATTCTTCATAGAAATAAACAAACAAAAAACTATCCTACACTTTATATGGAAAGGCAAAAGACCTTGGATACCAGAGAAATCCTGATTACAAAGAACAATGCAAGCCTGATTACCATTTCAAATCTCAAGATATAGTACAGAGCCATAGTAAGAAAACAAAACCAAAGACCAAAGCATGAATACATGAGTTCTGACGCCACAGTGGGGTCATGTGTGGGTTTCATCCTGTGGTTGGTAATTAAAATGTCCCTTCTGCCACTATTGTACCAGTGGGTTGTCTTTCCAGCATAAGCTTTACTGGAGGCCATAAGATTCTGGAAAGATGATGACTACTTTTCTCCTTCAGCAGTGTGCATAACACATTACAGCACTGTGAAAGCTAGCCAGAGGGATGAAGGTCTCAAGCTAGTATTGGGTTGGTATATCATACCTCTGGTACCCAAGGCATCTTCAAAAATAGGATCTTAATTTCTAGTTCTTGAGAGTAACCAATTGAACTGGGAATAACTTATAAGTTCATGGTTCTGTCAGAACTCATTGGCCAACAACAATCAAAGAAGTTTCCCATTCATAACATTTAGCTTCCTATTAGTGATTCTGATATGTCTAGAAGGATTATTGTTGCCTCATTATTGAGTTATTATCTTATTAATTATATATATATTATACAATTATATATAGTATTAGTTAGGGTTCCTATCACTGAGACAAAACACAACAGTGTGACCAAAGAGCAAGTTGAAGAATAAAGGGTTTATTTGGCTTTCACTTCCATATTGCTGCTCATCATGAAACAAAGTCAGGACAAAAATCTAAACATGGCAGGACTGGGAGGTAGGAGCCAATGCAGAGCCTAGGAGAGTATACTGCTTACTGGCTTTCTCCTTGTGGTTTACTGAGCATGCTTTCTTTTTCTTTTTCTTTTTTTTTTTTTTGAATTTCCATTCTGGCTTTCTTTTATTTACTGTAATAAGAAAATGTCCAATAAACTTTCAAGTAAGAAAATTCAAAAGGAACAGTTAAATTCCAAATAATGTTTTGAGTCAACAATAAATCTTAGTCACAGAAAGGATGACAAAGTTTTAAGTAAAAAAGACATTGTAAATTGTCAAATTAAGTGAAAAACATAAAAAGAAATTATTACAGATTTTTTTTTTAATTTTACATTTCACCAGCTCGACAGGGAAGTTTTTTCTTATGCATTCCTGTGTTCAGGTTTTTTTCCTACTTAGCTTAAGGCTCCTAAAGGTTATTGTTTTTGGAGGGTTTTCTATGTAGAATTCAGGCAGAAATATATAGAGAGAAGAAAATAAAATATCTGACATTTATTCATTTGTTTTTGAAACATGGTTGCACATTTCCTAGACTGGCTTCAAATCTCCCATGTACCTTCTGGTGAACCTGAAAAGCTGATCCTCTCACCTGGAATTCTTGTGTGCTGGGGTTGAGAAGATAGATTCCTATCGCAAGGCTCCGTTTACATGGCACTGGGATTTGCTCTCAAGGCTCTGTGAACTAAAGGCTAGTACTAACTAGTGTGCCTTTGGTAAATTATCAACACAAAGCTGTAAAATTTCATAGTTAAGAAGAAACTCACGAGAGAGGGGCAAGATGGCGGTGCCGGGAGGACTCTCATTCTGAGCAGCAGCACAGCAGGATCAGCACAGTGACCAGCAATCAGAACTCTCGGCCATAAAACACAGTCATTGTGTTTCCCAGGTGAGAGGATACCCCACGGTGGAGGATTCAATCAGCTTTTAACTCACCCGGCTAAACCACGGAAGAGATCCCGGTTCTGCCAGACGCTTGGCTGCCGGCAGCCGGCCCCAGCCCCAGCCCAGAGCCACAAGCCAGTGTCTCTGGTCACGGTCCCAGACTGAACCGTGCGCACCACACTATCAGAGACAGGAATTTTCAGTCGAGAGATAACCCCAGGGTACAGGAAACGATTGGGACCGGCCTTAGGTCACCCAGACATCCCCTGGAAAAGACTCGGGCGGGTTCCACGGGCACCCCAGGAGCCAGCCCGGAGCCAGAGCCGGGGACCCAGGTTCCTGCACAGAGCCCTGCCTGCCTGCACGCCTGATTTGCCGCCAGAGATAGAAACGGCAGGTCTGATCTCAGAGAACTCAGCTCACCCCCAACCTGAAAAGGTCCCTGGAAAATTACCCAGCTTAGGGAGGCACTCAGGCTCCCAAAAGCTGCAAAGGCAGACACAGGCAGTTTCTGTGCACCAGACAGCTGACAGAGACTGAGCCACCATCACACAGCTGTGCTCCAGGCACAGGCAGTTTCTGCGGCCAGCCAGCTGGCGGACACTGAGCAGTGTGCACCAGGGCAAAAAAAGACACTGGGAGTCCGTGTCTCCAGAGAATCCACAGGGAAGGAAGGAAACTGTACTGACCTAAATCACCCAATCCTTCCCTAGAAAAAGTCTAGCAGTCTAGTGGGGCCGAGGCGCCAGCACTCAGCTGTGCTCCAGACACAGGCACAAACAGTTGAGGCGCGCCTGATGTCCAACTGGGTCACAGCAGCTGATCATTAAATTTGCAACAAGAAACCCAGAAACAGGGCAGCTGCCCTCAGGACTTCCCTGGGTGAAAGGAGAACCCTCTCGACTAACAAAGACCACAGTTACCACTCAGGTCTATATCCCTGAGGCGAGCAACTCCTGAAAAAACACCAGCCATCCAGGGACTATACCCAAAAAGCTGAGAAGACATCCTTCAGGAAAAACCAGCTTTCTGCAAAGGGGACTCTCTCCACCACAGGATCCCCAGGAACCACCAGAAAATAACCCCAAACACCTAAGATAACACAATGGGTAGAGGCCAGCGTAAAAGCTCAAGCAACAAAAGACAGAGCAATATGGCATCTCCAGAACCCAGTTACCCAGGGGCAAGTAGCCCTGGACACCCCACCATAACTGAAATCCAAGAAGATGACCTAACAAGTATGCTCATGAAGATGATAACAGAGGAAACAAATAAGATTCGTAAAGACATAGAGGAAGATAAATTCAAACAGAATATTGCCATCTGTAAAGAAATAGAGGAAGCTGCAGCCAAACAGTTTATGGCCTTTAGAAAGGAAATGTTTAAAACACTGAATGAAATGATAGAAACAGAGTTGAAGGAACTAAAAGAAAAACAGGAAAGTACAATCAGACAGGTGAAGGAAGTAAACAAAACAACTCAAGACCTGAAGATAGAATTAGAAAAATTAAAGAAAACACAAATGGAAGAAATAATGGAAAGGAAGAATCTAGGGAAGAAAACAGGAACTACAGAGGTAAGCATAACCAACAGACTACAAGAGATGGAAGAAAGAATCTCAGGTGTAGAAGATACAATGGAAGAAATCGATGTATCTGTCAAAGAAAATGTTAAATCCGAAAAATTCCTGACACAGACAGTCCAAGAAATGCAAGACCATATGAAAAGACAAAACCTAAGAATAATAGGTATAGAGGAAAAAGAAGACTCCCTTCTCCAAGGCCCAGAAAATATTTTCAACAAAATCATTGAAGAAAATTTCCCCAAGCTAAAGGAGAGGCCAATTAGAATACATGAGGCCTACAGAACACCCAATAAATTTGACCAGAAAAGAAAATCCTTCCGCCACATAATAATCAAAACAGTAAGTATACAGAACAAAGAAAAAATCCTAAAAGCTGCAAGAGAAAAAGGCCAAGTTACATATAATGGCAAACCCATTAGAATCACACCTGACTTTTCAACAGAGACTATGAAAGCCAGAAGGGCCTGGACGGATATCATGCAGACCCTAAGAGAACACAGATGTCAGCCCAGGCTACTATACCCTGCAAAACTCTCAGTCCTCATAGATGGAGAAAACAAGATATTCAATGACAAAAAAAAAATTTCAACAATACCTACAAACAAATCCAGCATTACAGAAGACACTAGAAGGGAAAATACAACCCAGGAAAACTAGCTACATTCAAGAAAACACAGGAAATAAATAACCTCACTTCAGTAAAACAAAAAGCAACCAAGCACACACCCTGATGACCACAGCCAACATCAAAATCAAGGGATCTAGCAGCCACTGGTCATTAATCTCTCTCAACATCAATGGACTCAACTCTCCAATAAAACGACACAGACTAACAGAATGGATATGTAAACTAAACCCAGCAATCAGTTGCATACAAGAAACACACCTAAGACACAAAGATAGACATTACCTGAGGGTAAAGGGTTGGAAGACGACTTTCCAAGCAAACAGACCCAAGAAGGAAGCAGGAGTAGCCATTCTAATATCTGATAAAATAGACTTTCAACCAAAATTAATAAAAAGAGATGGGGAAGGACACTTCATACTCATCAAAGGAAAATTCCACCAGGAAGACATCACAATCCTGAACATCTATGCCCCAAATACAAGAGCACCCACATTTGTTAAAGAAACATTGATAAAATTTAAAGGGCATATAGATCCACACACATTAATAGTGGGAGACTTCAACATCCCACTCTCAACAAAGGACAGGTCAACAAAACAGAAATTAAACAACGAAACAATGTCTCTGACAGAGGTCATGAATCAAATGGACCTAACAGACACTTACAGAACTTTACACCCAAACACAAAAGAATTTACCTTCTTCTCAGCACCTCATGGAACCTTCTCCAAAATAGACCACATAGTTGGTCACAAAGCAAGCCTCAACAGATACAAGAAGATTGAAATAATCCCTTGTATCTTGTCTGATCACCATGGCATAAAGCTGGACCTCAACAATAACAGAAATAGCAAAAAGCCTACACACACATGGAAACTGAACAACTTGTTACTAAATGACAGCTGGGTCAGGGAAGAAATAAAGAAAGAAATTAAAGTCTTCCTAGAACTCAATGAAAATGAAGACACAACATACCCAAACTTGTGGGACACAATGAAAGCAGTACTAAGAGGAAAGGTCATAGCACTAAGTGCCTTCAAGAAGAAATTCGAGACAGCTCATTCAAGCAACTAATGGCTCATTTAAAAACCCTAGAAAAAGAAGAAGCAGACACACCAAGAAGGAGTAGACGGCTGGAAATAATCAAACTCAGGGCTGAAATAAATCAATTAGAAACAAATAAAACAATTCAAAGAATCAATGAAACCAAGAGCTGGTTCTTTGAGAAAATCAACAAGATCGACAAACCCTTAGCCAAGCTAACTAAAAGGCAGAGATACAACACCCAAATCAATAAAATCAGAAATGAAAAGGGGAATATAACTACAGACACTGAGGAAATCCAAACAATCATCAGGACTTACTTCAAAAGTCTATATGCCACAAAATTTGCAAATCTAAATGAAATGGACAATTTTCTTGGTCGATTTGACTTACCAAAGCTGAATCAGGACCAGGTAAATCAACTAAATAGTCCTATATCCCCCAAAGAAATAGAAGCGGTCATCAAAAGTCTCCCATCCAAAAAAAGCCCAGGACCAGATGGCTTCAGCGCAGAATTCTACCAGACCTTCAAAGAAGAGCTAACACCAATTCTCTTCAAACTATTCCACAAAATAGAAACAGAAGGAACATTACCAAACTCATTCTATGAAGCCACAGTCACCTTGGTACCTAAACCTCACAAAGACTCAACAAAGAAAGAGAATTTCAGGCCAATCTCCCTTATGAACATTGATGCAAAAATACTTAATAAAATACTTGCAAACCGAATCCAAGAACACATTATAGATATTATCCACTATGACCAAGTAGGCTTCATCCCAGGTATGCAGGGGTGGTTCAATATACAGAAATCCATCAATGTGATCCACCATATTAACAAACTGAAAGAAAAAAACCACATGATATTCTCCCTAGATGCTGAAAAAGCATTTGACAAAATCCAACATCCATTCATGTTTAAAGTATTGGAGAGATCAGGGATACAAGGCACATATCTAAACATAGTAAAGGCAATATACAGCAAGCCTATAGCCAACATCAAACTGAATGGAGAAAAACTTAAAGCAATCCCACTAAAATCAGGGACAAGACAAGGCTGCCCACTCTCTCCATATCTCTTCAACATAGTTCTGGAAGTCCTTGCTAGAGCAATAAGACAGTTGAGGGAGATCAAGGGGATACAAATTGGAAAGGAAGAAGTCAAATTATCACTATTTGCAGATGATATGATAGTATACGTGAGTGACCCCAAAAACTCTACCAGGGAACTCCTACAGCTGATAAACACCTTCAGCAAAGTGGCCGGATACAAAATTATCTCAAAAAAATCAGTAGCTCCCCTGTATACAAAAGACAGAAGGGCTGAGAAAGAAATTAGGGAAACAACACCCTTCACAATAGCCACAAATGACATAAGGTACCTTGGAGTAACCCTAACCAAGGAAGTCAAAGACTTGTATGAAAAAAATTTCAAATCTCTGAAGAAAGAATTAGAAGAAGATATGAGAAGATTGAAATATCTCCCATGCTCATGGCTTGGCCAGATTAACATAGTAAAAATGGCCATCTTACCAAAAGCAATCTACAGATTCAATGCAATGCCCATCAAATTACCAACACAATTCTTTACAGACCTGGAAACAAAAATTCTCAACTTCATATGGAATAACAAGAAACCCAGAATAGCTAAAACAATCCTCTAGAATAAAAGACCTTCTGGAGGTATCTCCATCCCTGATCTTAAATTGTACTATAGAGCAACAGTTTTAAAAACTGCATGGTACTGGCACAGAAACAGAATGGTGGATCAATGGAACCGAACAGAGGACCCAGAAATAAACCCACACACTTATGGACACCTGATCTTTGACAAGGATGCCAAAGCCATACAATGGAAAAAAGATAGCATCTTCAAGAAATGGTGCTGGTCCAACTGGATGTCTACATGTAAAAAAATGAAAATAGATTCATACTTATCACCCTGCACAAAACTGAAGTCCAAGTGGATCAAAGACCTCAACATAAAACCAGAGACATTAAATCGGCTTGAAAAAAAAGTGGGGAATACCCTAGAACTCATTGGTACAGGAGAAAACTTCCTGAACAGAACACCAACAGCACAGGCTCTAAGAGCAACAATCAATAAATGGGACCTCATGAAACTGAAAAGCTTCTGCAAAGCAAAGGACACTGTCATCAAAACAAAGCGACTGCCTACAGATTGGGAAAGAATCTTCACCAACCCTTTATCTGACAGAGGACTCATATCCAGTATATATAAAGAACTAAAGAAGCTGAAAAGCAGCAAACCAAGTAATCCACTTAAAAAATGGGGAACAGAGCTAAACAGAGAATTCTCTGTAGAGGAATACCGAATGGCAGAGAAGCACTTAAAGAAATGCTCAACCTCACTAGCCATTAGGGAAATGCAAATCAAAACAACCCTGAGATTTCACCTTACACCCATGAGAATGGCCAAGATAAAAAACTCAAGTGACAACACATGCTGGAGAGGTTGTGGAGAAAGGGGAACCCTTCTCCACTGCTGGTGGGAATGTAAACTTGTACAGCTACTCTGGAAATCTATCTGGCGCTTTCTCAGACAACTAAGAATAGCGCTTCCTCAAGATCCACCCATACCACTCCTGGGCATATATCCAAAAGAGGCTCAAGTACACAAAAAGGACATTTGCTCAACCATGTTTGTAGCAGCTTTATTTGTAATAGCCAGTAGCTGGAAACAGCCCGGATGCCCCTCAACTGAAGAATGGATGCAGAAATTGTGGTACATCTACACAATGGAATATTACTCAGCAATGAAAAATAAGGAAATCATGAAATTCGCAGGTAAATGGTGGGATCTGGAAAGGATCATCCTGAGTGAGTTGTCCCAGAAGCAAAAAGACACACATGGTATATACTCACTCATATAGACATACAACATAGGACAAACCCACTAAAACCTGTGCATCTAAAGAAACTAAGCAAGAGAGAGGACCCTAACTAAAATGTCCAATACCCATCCGGAAAGGCAAAGAGGATGGACATCAGAAGAAGAAGAAAACAGGAAACAACCTCGGAACCTACCACAGAGGGCCTCTGAAAGCCTCTGCCCTGCAGACTATCAAAGCAGATGCTGAGCCTGATGGCCAATTGTTGGGCAGAGTGAATGGAATTTTATGTAAGAACTGGGAAATTGTAAGAGCTGGAGAGGACAGGGTCTCCACAAGGAGAGCAACAGAACAAGAAAATTTGAACACAGGGAACTTCCCAGAGACTCATACTCCAACCAAGGACTATTCATAGAGATAACCCAGAACCCCTGCACAGATGTAGCCCAGGGCAGTTCAGAGTCCAATTGGCCTACATAGTAATGTGAATAGGGACTGCCTCTGACATAATCTGATTGGCCTGCTCTTTGATCACCTCCCCCTGGGGGGGAGCAGTCTTACCAGGCCATAGTAGAGGACAATGCAACTGCTTTTGATGTGAACTGACAGACTAAGATCAGAAAGGAGAGGAGAACCTCCCCTATCAGTGGACTTGGGGAGTGGCATGCATGCAGAGGGAGGAGGGAAGGTGGGATCGGGAGGGGAGGAGGGAGGGGCTTATGGGGGGATGCATAATGAATAAAGTGTAATTGATGAAAAATTTTAAAAAAATTAAAAAAAAACTGTAAGTCAAAGAACAACGTTGTGAAGTAAGTACATGAAAACAAATAACAATGTTATTGAACTAAGTTGAAAAGAAAACAGAAAAATGATATATCTAGTGTAGTAGAGAAGAGCACATGAATGGGTTTCCAAGGTAAGAACAGGAAGTCAAAGCACAGGGTTGTCAAGTAAGTACATAAAAACACATAACATTGTAACTGAACTAGGTTGAAAAGAAAACAGAAAATCAATATAGCTAGCATAGTGAGAAGAGCACATGAACATGTTTTAGATGTTAGAACAAAATCTGGAAGCACAGCATTGTGAAGTAGGCACATTGAAACAGGTAACAGTGTTATTGAACTAAGTTGAGAATAAAACAGAAAAGTGATATATCTAGCATAGTAGCGAGGAGCACATGAACATGTTTCCAAGAAAAGAAAGTGAAAGCACAGTGTTGTGTAGTATATACAAGAAAACAGGAAACAATGTTACTGAAGTAAGTTGAGAAGAAAACAGAAAAGTGATATATCTAGCGTAGTAGAGAAGAGCACATGATTGTGTTTCCGAGGTTAGAACAGAAAAGGAAAACACAGCGTTATGAAGTAAGTACATGAAAACACCTAACAATGTTACTGGACTAGGTTGACAGGAAAACAGAAAAGTGATATCTCAAGCAGTGGAGCACCTAAAACCGTTTCCAATGAAAGATCAGAAAAGCAAAGCACAGTGTTGTGAACTAAAACACGTATGTCTCACCTGCATAACAAGGTTGAGAGGAAAACAGAAAAGTGATATTCAGTGCAGTAGGGAAGAGCACATAAACCTGTTTCCAACAAAAGAAAAGAAACGCAAAGCATAGTGTTGTGAACTAAAACACATATGTCTCACCTGATTAACTACATTGAGAGGAAAACAGAAGTGATCTCTCACGCAGTAGAGAAGAGCACATAAACCTGTTTCCAACATAAGAAAACAAAGGCAATGTAGAGCGTTGTGAACTAAAACACATACGCCTCGCTGGCTTAACTAGGTTGAGAGGAAAACAGAAAAGAGATAAATCATGCAGTAGGGCACATAAACCCATTTCCAACAAAAGAACAGAAACAGAAAGCACAGCGTTGTGAACTAAAACATATACATCTTGCCTGCTTAACTAGCTTGAGAGGAAAACAGAAAAGTGATATCTTGTACAGTAGAGGACATCAACCCATTTCCAATGAAAGAACAGAAACGCGAAGCAAACCATTGTGAACTTAAACACATACATCTGACCTACTTAACTAGCGTGAGAGGAAAACAGTAAAAAAAAAAAAAAAAAAAAAAAAAAAAAAGCAGAGGTAATTTACTCACCCAGAAACACAGAACAACCGCTTTTATCACCCTTACATTCTGTCTACACACTAAGCCTTCCTATTCACAGGCAGTCCTACCACCTATGTATTGCCTGATCTCATAGGCCCTCTACAAACGTGGAACCAAGCTGCTGAAATGTTTGAACAAAATAAAATACTCTCCCCAGAGAAATTTGTCCTAGTGTCTTTCAAGGTTACTATTGGGCCTGGTCAAAGTGTCCTCTAATGCAATCTGCTTTCCTCGCTTGGTGCTAGCTTTGCATTTTCATTCCTCTAAATGGCCTTCCAAGGCATTTCAGGAAACAAGCTACATCTGTGTGCCTTGACACATGTGCAAATTGAATTTCCTCTTTCCATCAAATTCAATCTCAACAAACCACTAATTCGTTGGCCCTTTAAGTGCAGAACACAACAGAGGCACTGATCACACCCAGAGTGTGAGTCAACAGTCCCAGGTCTCTGGGAAGTGGGAAGGGTGAAGGCAGGAGCATGCAGAATCTCCTACCAGCAGTAGCTGATGAACAGTAGTCCAGTAGCTACTCCGTAATTGAGCAGTCTTGACTGCTTGGGTTCCATGATTTACTGAAACTCTGGTGCAGTGTTTTTCAGTTCCTGGAACCCATTGGATCTCACCAGCTGCACTGCCATATGCTTCTCATTACAGCCTGATGGCACAGGAAAGAGATGAGCAGGAAAGGCCAGGCTTTGAAGTGGGGGCAGACAGAGCTAGTCCTGATTTGGGGCAGTTCTAACTGGGAGGGGGTACTGAACAAAAATTTTCCCGTCTACAAAATAAGAATCATCCTGCCTGCCTCCCAGACAAGGCACCTTGGGTCCTTGTGAGAGATAATGGGGGTCTGGGTGGCTCACCTAAGTTTGGACTCTCAAATATTCCTTTGGTAGTTAGTCATTGGGAACCTAGGTCTTTTCCCAGAGAAACAACATCCTACCTAGTGAGGTCCCAGTCTAGGATGACAAACATCTGTCTGTATCCATTCCACATGTGTCCTTGGCCCTGGGGTACCACACTCCTTACAGCCCTGTAGATCAGCACCACCTTGGAATGCCCAGAGGAAGTCTGAGGAACTGACAAGCTGGGCTTCCTTTGTTTGGGGCTGAGCAAAAAGTACATCTTTACCCCTACTATCTTCTAGTATTCTTTTGAAGTCTTTATGGCCTGCATGTCATGGCCAGCGCTTCCCTGAGACTAGAGATGGAAAACCTGCCCTCTTCTCTACATAAAGAAGATTAGTATATGGCATGTAAATGCACAGTTCAGGACAAAGGACCCTGCCAGGAAGGAAAAGTACATCCATGTCTATGGTGGGAGCTGAAGACCCCTGGGAGACCTGAGAGAGACTCTCTGTTGTTCTTTTCTGGATAGGGTCCTTCCAAGTCTGACTTTTCAAATCCCTGATTGAATTCCCAGAAAACTACTCTTCCCAACTCTAACCAGAAAAGCATGTTTATATAAACATGAAATTCTGTCAGTGTAAAGCACTGTGTGGCCCAGTTGCCAGAGCCCCTATTGTGTTACCATGGTGTTCAGGGTTATCATTATACAGTCTTTGCTCCTGGTTTAGAAAACATGACATTCCATTAACTATATAATCTGGGCTCCCTACAGGCCAGAGATGCATCCTGCTAAGAGCCAAAATGAGCAGAGCTTTAATGCCACAGAAAAGTGAACTGACTGCAGAAGGGAAGGGCACTACAGGAGTGTGGAAAGCTGCCACAGACTCAGTTCCCTGTGATTCACTGTTCTGCCTGTAGAAAGCACACCAGGAGCCAAGAGTTCAGAGGCCCAAGCACAAACCTAGTCACCATTCTTTCTCTTCCCCCTTTGCTGTGGTCAGTGACGCACAGCAGTGTCTGGGCAGTTCCTTTCCAGGACAGAGGACTCTGTAGGGATTACCCTGTGGCCTGTTTGCCATGCCTGTCTGGTGGCCTATCCTCCAGCTCTAGACTCAGAAGTCACAACAATTTGCCTGTGGTAGTTGGTAAGCTGGAGGTGTGCACACAACATGGAAACTCTAGCACACTTTTCATTAGGCACAGCGATACCACAGAGAGACAATGATAGGAAGTCAGAGCCCTGGAATTAAATGAGAAAGGAAGGCGTAGCTTCTTTGTTCATAGTGAGAGACTGAGAACGCAGGTCACAGACCACAGCCCCTCTCTGAACATTCCTTAAGAATTCAAAGTCATATTTTTTTCATACTGTGAATATTTATTTTTTTCTTCTTAATAATGTACAAAAAATAAAATAACATATTTTTGGTTTATAGATTCCCCTCTCCCATTTACAAAACTATTAAGTTACATATACTCTTTTTTATGTGGAAGCATAAAAAAACAAGTCTCCCCTTGTTTGTCTTTCAGAAAGGGCCATTCTTAGAATTTGGCACAAACCCACTTTTCCTGTTGCACAGAAAATAAATGTTTTAACTCATTTCATGCTTCCCGGGTTTCTGCACTGGGACATGCCTTAGTCTTTTAGGAACTGATTTCAAGATGGCAGCCCATTGTGTATTTTTGTTGTTGTTGTTGGTTCCAATTTCTAGACACCGAGGAAATTTCAGCAATGAGGGATGTAGAATGAAAACACCTGCTTCATGTGTTCCCCAACCTTTATGGATTACAAAAAAAAAAAAAATCCCTTATTTGGGTGAGCTTAATTCGGGGACAAAGGAGAGACAAGCTTTTCTATCTTGCTCTTTTTGTTCAGGAAATGATGCTCAGCAAAGCTCTGCTAATGCAGCGAGGGACAGATGCAGGGAAGTCCACCAACAGACACTCCTGGACCTGCCGCTGTACCCCTCTTTGTGGTCCTGGCTTCATGTTCCTTGTTCTGGCTACCACAAGGACTGTAGTGACTCAGGACAAAGGCAAAGCCATCTCCAGCTGGTCCTCTGCCTCGGGGGAGATGGGCAGTTTTCCAGAAACTGGAGAGAAGAGCTGGGAGCCTGTCAGATCACTACAGATCTGTCTCCCTGGAATCCTGAGCCACCCTAAGGTCTGCCATTCATGTTTGGAGCTAACCCAAGTGCTGTAACATGGGAAGCACATAGAGCATGTATTTCCAACACTGAGTTTGTCTGCCTTAGATCAGAGCCCCGCCAGTACCCTAGAGGGTCCCCAAGCTGCTGGTTCAGTGGGTGGTGTCTGGGGTGGAGCAGAGGACTAAGCAGAGCCAAGCCCAGGATGCAAACATTTGCCAACACAGAGGGATTTGGAGCCCAGTGGGTCTCAGAAAGGTGCCCCTGCTATTCTTTGGGATCCTCTTGGTCATAGCACCTACTCTCTAGCCCATTCAATCCTCTGTAGCTTTGGGAAGCTGGGCTAGAGTCAGCCTCAGCTACTCTGGCCCTCAGGGGAAGGTGGGACAAGAAGGCCTGGAGAACAGAGCCTCCAGGTAAGACATCAAAGTGCTTCACAGAAAAATTTGGACCTTTTCATGGAAGCTGCCCCATTATCCAGGCTTTGGGGTGGGATGTGCCTGACTATCCGAACTAGTGCTCAGCCCATGATGTCACAAATAAATCTCCAAGCTACCAACCTGTCCTCTCAAAGAGATCTGAGGCCCACCATAGGACATGCTGTTCAGAGAAGCCATTTTCTCTTGCCCTCCCAAGGTCCAGGAGAGGAGGAAACAGCCTTAGCTCTCCAGTGTGCCTCTCAAAGCCAGTCTCAGAAGCATCAGCATTCCCATGCTTTCCACAGCCAGGGTGGACAATCTCTTCCCATCTTCAGAAGCCAAAGGAAGCAATGTCTACTGGTCACAGCCCAGCTGAGCTGCTGGCTCACTTCACAAAGTTGCAGCTGGGTTTGCAAAGGACCACTTGAGATGAAGGACATGTTTGTAAACTATGAGGCACCACAGGGTCCAGCATCCCCAGGTATACCAAGCAGTTCTGCAACAGGCCCCAGGGATAGGGCCCCAAAAATAGAGCCCCAGTGCAAACCTTTTTGGAAACTTTACATAAGCCTCAAAGTGTCCCATACCAATGCTAAAGAAGGCACTGACAGTACAGCCTTTCCTAAACAGCTCAGACACCCTTAGACAACAAATCACCAGGAGACAAAAATGTGATTGCCTCAAGGGAGAGTCATGTTTGAGGGGAGAGGGCTCCATTTGGGGAAACAAGTCCTTGGCATGGCTCAGTGGAGAGTCCATCTTGGCATGCACCAGTCACATGACACCTTAAAGGCCTCTTTCCTATCCTCCTATCAGATAGAGCAGAATGCTCTGAGTCTCCAGGTATGTCCCCTCCAGGGCAACAGCAGTAATCCTGCCCAAACACCACAGGTAAAATATATCACTGTGATATTAGATACAAGTTATGTACATGACTGTCAAGCACACTTTGTGCTCCTTATTACCGACATGGCCCAGTGGCTATTTGCTGAGATACCCTGGAAGCATTTAAACAAAATGACCTTCCTCAGAGCCATCTGTAGGTTCGGGGCCAGAAAATGGGTGTCCTCTTTACTCCACCAATGATGACTGCACCAAGAAGCAGCTCATCTTGTCCATCCACTCAAGAAATGTGGAGAGGTAAGAAAAAAGATATCGCAGTTCCCCAGGCTCTTCGAGATGAGTGGACTAGCTGTGTTTCCCTTGAAGGGGGAACTCTGGAAGTCTCATGTGGAGCTCTCAGTAACTTGTAGAGTCCTGGAGAGCCTGGACTCCAGGCTCTTGGGGGGGAAATGAACAATAAATAAGGGCCTGAAAGGCTCAAAGAAATTAGCCGAGAGGCACAGGCTTCAGTTCTGAGCAAGTGGAAGAGCTGACTGTTGGTCAGTTGGTGGGCCTTGGGCCTCGCCCCCTTCCCAGCACTTGAGATGGGTGAGATGGGTCTCCAAGTTGTAGGGCAGTGAGCCCACCTCTCCCAGGAAGCTCCTGTCAAGGGGACTTGGGCCCAGAGCTCAGATCTCCATAAGCGTGATCTTGAAGAGATCACCATGCTCTCCATGTTGAGGAATGAAGGTGTCCTCATTTGAATAGTGTTCAATGATGTTGTCATCCATGTTCACCAGGCCACCCTTGCTCTTCTTATGAAGCTTTGTGATTTTCTCCACTGGCAGCCCATACTTCTCAGACAGTGATTCCATCAGGCCCTTCACTGTGGGCAAACTCAGCATCAGGGCGTCGGACACCTCATCACTCTCCTTCTGCACCTACAAAAGCACTAGCTTCACATTTTCTTCTTTAATCTGCTTAGATGGTGTTGGACTAAACTTCTCTTCCATGAGCCTGAACATCCATTTATTGAGGACGCTGCCTTCTCGAGTTCATCATCTGTGTTGTAATATACCTGTCCAGTCCTCTGCAGGTCTTGAAAGTGGACATCTGGTTTGAAGAGCACAGACTTGGAGTGCAGGTCAGGCATGGTTTTGAAGTATACGTGATGTCACTTTTCTTCTGTAAAGGTATGGTGGCCAGCTTCCCATCAAAGGAGTTGTTGCACTGGGTTTGGAGGCCTGGCCCTTCTCTTTCTTCCTATTCTGCTTTCTCTCTTCATCTTGGATTTTTCTTTCTGCTCCCTTGTCTAAGAAGACCTTGATCTGGTAGTATGCTCTATCGACGGGTTTATTGCTGCAGTTATTGTAACTGTATGTGTCAATCTGAATCATCAAAGGAAATCCTTTCACACCCTTCTGGGAGGAGAAATCTGTACTCAAGCAATTCATGGTGGTGAAAAATCTTTGCCTCTTTGTTCACATCCCAGTTGAGGGAAACAGCATTGTACGCATTCTCTTCAATGTTTCCAGTGGTGCTAAAGCTCTTCTTGTAGTCAGTGATGTCAAGGACCCTCTGTGCTTGGCAGTGTGCTGCCAAGAATGCCAGTACTTCCAGTATTTCAGCTGTTCATTTCGGTTTCTGTTTTCACTGAAGACCACCATTACCACACTCCCGACTTTGCTGATGGGGTGTTGGAAGCATTTGTTGTCTCCAGTCTCACTGAGTGTTATGGCATAGAATTGTCCTTTTTTGAGGTAGGTCATGGGGCCCTCCCCCTGCTTCTGATGGAGAGATTTGGTGGCTTCCAGGGTGTACTGAAATGTACCACTCCCCGCCTGGTCATCTTCAGCACCAGCAGAAGTACTCCGAAACTTCTCTGAGGCCCCATCCTTGAAGCTCTCACTGTAAGTTCTGCAGGCGTACTGTGCTAGTCGTTCTTGAGATAGGAGCTGTGGCTGGCTATTGAGGGAAGGTCATACTGAGTCTTTTCAAATATGTGCGGAAGTAGTGCACAGGGGTGCCGTGAACACTGGTGTGAAATCCTCAGCTTTCACCACAGTGATGCCTGACATGGGGATGACAGCCAGACTCTCTGTGCTAGACACACTATACTGCTCAAGCTTGGAACTCCCCATGTGCTCTTGGCTCAGGCAGAGGTTCACTGGGGTGGTCTTCAGGACCTGCACTCGGTTCTCTCCTCCACTCAAGTGGCTCTGGACTTCACTGGTGCCGAGACAGTTTCTTTTATCCGGGTCTTCTTGGCTGTCACTTGCTTTGCTCACAGACAGAATTTACTTGTCTTGAGGAACTTGTAGTAGTCATAGAGAAAGCCTAAGGCAGCAGCACTGTCCTCATCCCCATTGATGCGCATCATGGCTTAGGTGGCCACAGTCAAAGGGTTCTCCAGGTAGGACTTCCAGGCTTCATTCTCAGTCAAACAGGCTCTTCGGGTGTTGAAGGGAGGGTCACTGGGCACGGGCACTAAGTCCACTAGTCTTTTATTATTGTCTGACTCTTGTGACACATTTGATCCAATGAACTCGTTTGCCTTTTCCTGGAGCCTCAGCCTCTGGTGAAACTGGACTTTCAAGTCTGTGCAGGTGAAGGTGTGTGAGAGCACAGAGATGGCAGAACAAGAGCTACAGGTAATTCTGCTTTCATCCCTCCTCACCACTCTTGCTTGCCTGTGCCCTCACCTATCCAGAAAGGAGAGATGGGGGGGGGCCTTGAATGGGGCCTGCATTTGGAGGTGGCCCAGTGCGGAGTCCTCCCGGACCATGATAGGGGCAGACACAGCTTCAAAGTCACATTTTGTTGAATATAAAACTGGTATGTTTATGATAGAGAAATTTGGAAAATCGGAAGTTAAAACTCAGCTTCTGGAGAATGCTATCCTAACAGTAACAGTAAGTGTAAAAACACACACACACACACACACACACACACACACACACACACACACACAGGGCTATTAGTTTTGTTTTGCTCTGTTCTGAGACTGGATCTAGTTACTCCTCTCAGGTTGGCCTTGGTCTCCCAAGTGTTGGCATTAAGCCTGCCCTTGCTTATTAAAAAGGTAAAATGCACACAATGTTTGGAAACATAATAGTATAAGTATTATATATTTCTTCTAAAATATCTTGCAAACATGCCCAATGTGCAATGGGTGTCCAGTACTCTGCATACTTCATGTCTTACTTATATTCCATTGTTGGACATTTAGGTAATTCTCAACGTTTTACTACAATCAGCACTACCACAGGCACACAGTAAGGGGCTCCTTTTGAATGCTTTTTTTTTAATATAAAGACTCATTGGATGGAAAATAAGACCCTTAGCTGTGCTAAAAGCACATGACACTTTCTGCTGATGCATCTTCTTGTCTACACTACTCATATGGTGGACATGTGTGACTATTGAATTTAAACAAAATTAAAAGTTCATGTCCTCATTTTTATGGGGAACACATATGGCAAGTAGCTACTGTTCTGGGCAGCAGGAACTCAGCACTTTTATCTTTCTAAAAAATTCTACCATGCAGTTCAAGTCCACAAGACCACCAGTCCACACTGTCCCTAGCAAGACAGGACAAAGGTGGCCAGTGCTAGACTCTGTAATGCCTTAAAAAACTCTGCCAGCCTAATGCACACTATCCTGTTTGAGCCATTTCATTTCTTTAATTATTAGCAATTCGGAATGCTTTTGTTCATGCATTAACTTTCACATATATCTTTCTTTGGAAATTAAGAAGTTAGGCTATTTTCTGACTAGCTTTTCCATACCAAGATCAGTCTTCAGAGAGTAAATTAGATTGCAGAACCTTTTGCAGTTTACTGTATTTCCTTTTGTTTTTACCCTCTGAAGAGCACAGTGCTCGGCTAGCCAAACCTCCCTCTATTCTTCTTCCTGGCTTTTGTGTTCCTGTCATTCTCTGTAAGACACAATCCCGAGACTACACAGATATCCCTCACCATTTGCCAAAAAACATTAAAAAAAATAATGACCTCATTACCCACTTATTTAAGTGCTCATAGGTACTTATGTATTTTTCTACTTTGTCCACATACTCTTTGAACTTATCAAACTGTTTTCAATAGTTTGCCTTCTAGTACATTTCAGCATTTGCAGAGAAATAATGTCTTCACTATTCTTTTCCAAAAGAAAAATTTATACCTTTTGACCTAGTCTTTCTCCTCTCAAAATAATCCTGATGATTCTTTTGAATCATTTCCATCACCTGAAGAAATTTCATTTATAAATTAGACCAAAAGTTCAGTTCAAATTATAGACTTGATATAGATGTGGGACACCTGGATATGTTCATAGCACCAAGGCCATCCTCTGGGGACATGGTGACTTTGCTTATTCAAGTTTCCCCATGGGCCTCTTAGAACTGGTTGGGCTGTGGCTTTTGTTGTTATTGTTTGTTTGCTTGTCTTCTGAGGCAGTCTTAATTGGTAATCCAGATTAGCTTCATACTCACTATGGAGCCCAGGGTTACCTTGAACTCCTGCTTCTTTTGCCTCCACCTCCCAATGTCAGTGCTCTTAAGCATGCACCACCTCCACAGTAGGTTATGGTGCAGAGGAACAAACCTAGGGCTTATGCACTCTAAGTATCCTGCTAACTGAGGGGCAGCACTAGCCCCAAAGTCCCCTCCAAAGGGCACAGTGGGGAGCCCCTTTGGTTCCAGACACAGTCCCAGAGACACCCTGACCCAGGAGAGCCAGCTCCCACCTGCTAAAGTAACAAACAAGTTCCCATTTCTTAGCCCAGGCCTGAATTCTAGTATCCACCTTCTTTTAAATCTGCAAGAAAGAGAGCTCACTTTTTATCCAAAAGAATCTGGAGTTCAACAGTTTTTCTATGGAAAAACCAAACCCCAGCAGCAACTGCAAAACACATTTGGTGTCCAGAAGCCAGCTTATTTTTCAGGACTCTTGTTCCAACTCCCAAATTCTTTCCAGTCTGTGAAATTCGTCTCCCCACCACTGTAACCGCAAGTGCCTCTCCTGGCACTGGCATGGATCTAAAGTAGCCTGGATCTTGAGGGACTTTTTATTGTTGTAGCTGCTTCTCAACAGAGTGCATGAAGCATTCTTGAGTGACTGCGACGTGGCAACGCTGTGGGGATCTGGAAAGTATTGAGGTGACCTTAAGTCCATTTTAGTAAGGAGGCCAATCACGCTGAAATCCCTGGCAGCCCATCAGTCAAGCCAACAGCCCAAAGTTACCTACAGCTCAGTTCTGAAGGCAAAGGGCTCTGGGGGCATTTGCCAGTATCTGAAATAATTTTTGGTTGATAACACTTAGGTGGAAGAGTGGCAGTGAATTTGGCACCTGTTTATAGGGTAAGGAGCAGGACCCATGCTCAGCACACCTTTGGGGGGGGGGGAGAAGTCCGCACAAAGGACCAGCTGGAGTCCCAGAGGTAGAGACTCCGTGGCTTGGACTTCCACTGAGTGCCCAGGGTCATCAGGCATCATGCCATGAGAACAAAGACTGCATTTTGCAGCCAGACATTTGTAAAAGGAGATGGCTGGGGAAGAGCCTTGAACTCATTGGCACAGGAGACACTTTTTCTTCTAAGAGGTTTAGTGTGTCTGGTTTTATGTTGAGGTCTTTGATCCACTTGGACTTTAGTTTTGTGCAGGGTGAAAAGTATGGATCTATTTGCATTTTTCTACATGTAGACATTCAGTTAGACCAGCACCATTTGTTGAAGATGGTGTCTTTTTTCCATTGAATGGTTTTGGCATCTTTGTCAAAAATCAGGTACCCATAAGTGTGGATTTATGTCACAGTCTTCTATTAGATTCCATTGATCCACCAGTCTGTTTCTATGCCAGTACCATGCAGTTTATAGTATTATTCCTCTATAGTACAGCTTGAGATCAGGGATGGAGATACCTCCTGAAGATCTTTTATTGTAGAGAATTGTTTTAGCAATAATGGGTTTCTTGTTGTTCCATATGAAGGTGAGAATTTTTCTTTGAAGTTCTATAAAGAATTGTGTTGGTAATTTGATGGGAATTGCATTGAATCTGTAGATTGCTTTTGATAAGATGGCCATTTTCACTGTATTAATCTTGTCAAGCCATGAACATGGGAGATCTTTCCATCTTCTCATATCTTCTAATTCTTTCTTCAGAGACTGGAAAAAAAAATTTTTCATACAAGTCTTAGACTTGCTTGTTTGGGTTCACACCAAGGTACTTTATGCCCTTTGTGGCTATTGTGGCTATTGTTTCCCTAATTTCTTTCTCGGCCCTTTTGTCTTTTGTATACAGGAGGGCTACTGATTTTTTTGAGTTAATTTTTTTAGTTGGTTTTTTTATTATTTTGAATTAATTTTCTGAGCCACTTTGTTAAAGGTGTTAATCAGCTGTAGGGGTTCCCTGGTTTAATTTTTGGGGTCACTCAGCTATACTATCATATCATCTGCAAATAGTGATACTTTGACTTCTTCCTTTCCAATTTGTATCCCCTTGATCTCCTTTGTCTTACTGCTCTAGCAAGAACTTCAAGAACAATTTTGAAGAGATATGGAGAGAGTGGGAAGCCTTGCCTTGTCCCTGATTTCAGTGGGATTGCTTTAAGTTTCTCTCCATTGAGTTTGATATTGGCTATAGGCTTGCTGTATATTGCCTTTACTATGTTCAGATATGTGCCTTGTATCCCTGATCTCTCCAAGTCTTTAACCATGAATGGATGTCAGATTTTTTCAAATGCCTTTTCAGCATCTAAGGAGATGATTATGTGGTTTTTCTTCT
This sequence comes from Meriones unguiculatus, assembly GCF_030254825.1. Taxonomy (NCBI): domain Eukaryota; kingdom Metazoa; phylum Chordata; class Mammalia; order Rodentia; family Muridae; genus Meriones; species Meriones unguiculatus. Next base: position 2,609,908 of record NC_083365.1, on the reverse strand, counting down.
TCAGTTTGTTCATGTGGTGGATCACATTGATGGATTTCCGTACACTGAACCACCTCTGCGTGCCTGGGATGAAGCCTACTTGGTCATAGTGGATGATATCATTGATGTGTTCGGTTTGCAAGTATTTTGTTGATTATTCGGTTTGCAAGTATTTTGTTGAGTATTTTTGCATCAATGTTCATGAGGGAGATTGGCCTGAAATTCTCTTTCTTTGTTGAGTCTTTGTGAGGTTTAGGAACCAAGGTGACTGTGGTTTCATAGAATGAGTTTGGTAATGTTCCTTCTGTTTCTATTTTGTGGAATAGTTTGAATAGTATTGGTGTTAGCTCTTCTTTGAAGGTTTGGTAGAATTCTGCACTGAAGCCATCTGGCCCTGGGCTTTTTTTGATGACAGCTTGTATTTCTTTAGGGGATATAGGACTGTTTAATTGGCTTACCTGGTCTTGATTCAGCTTTGGCATGTAGACTTGGTCAAGAAAATTGTCCATTTCATTTAGATTTTCAAATTTTGTGGCATATAGACTTTGGAAGTAAGACCTAATTATTGTTTGGATTTCTTCAGTGTCTGTGGTTATGTCCCCCTTTTCGTTTCTGATTTTGTTGATTTGGATAGTTTCTCTCTGCCTTTTAGTTTGGCTAAGGGTTTGTCTATCTTGTTGATTTTCTCAAAGAGCCAGCTTTTGGTTTCATTGATTCTTTGAATTGTTTTATTTGTTTCTAATTGATTTATTTCAGCCCTGAGTTTGATTATTTCCAGCTGTCTACTCCTTTTTGGTGTGTCTGCTTCTTCTTTTTCTAGGGTTTTTAGGTGAGCCATTAAGTTGCTTGAATGCGCTGTCTTGAATTTCTTCATGAAGGCACTTAGTGCTATGAACTTTCCTGTTAGCACTGCTTTCATTGTGTCCCACAAGTTTGGGTATGTTGTGTCTTCATCTTCATTGAGTTCTAGGAAGACTTTAATTTCTTTCTTTATTTCTTCCCTAGTGCAGCTGTCATTTAGTAGCATGCTGTTCAGTTTCCAAATGTGTGTGTAGGCTTTTTGCTATTTCTGTTGTTGTTGAGGTCCAGCTTTATTCCATGGTGATCAGACAGGATACAGGGGATTATTTCAATCTTCTTGTATCTGTTGAGGCTTGCTTTGTGACCAACTATATGGTCTATTTTGGAGAAGGTTCCATGAGGTGCTGAGAAGAAGGTAAATTATTTTGTGTTTGGGTGTAACCTTCGGTAAATGTCTGTCAGGTCCATTTGATTCATGACCTCTGTTAGAGACATTGTTTCTTTGTTTAATTTGTTTTGTTGACCTGTCCTTTGTTGAGAGTAGGGTGTTGAAGTCTCCTACTATTAATGTGTGGGGATCTATGTGTGGTTTAAATTTTATCAATGTCTCTTGTACAAATGTGGATGCCCTTGTATTTGGGCATAGATGTTCAGGATTGTGATGTCTTCTTGGTGGAGTTTTCCCTTGATTAGTATGAAATGTCCTTACCCATCTCTTTTGATTAATTTTGGTTGAAAGTCCATTTTATCAGATATTAGAATGGCTACTCCTGCTTGCTTCTTGGGTCCATTTGCTTGGAACCCTTTACCCTCAGGTAATGTCTATCTTTGTGATTTAGGTGAGTTTCTTGTATGCAACAGATTGTTGGGTTTTGTTTTTGCATCCATTCTGTTAGTCTGTGTCTTTTTATTGGAGAATTAAGTCCATTGATGTTGAGAGAGATTAACGTCTAGTGGCTGTTAGATCCTTTGATTTTGATGTTGGCTGTAGTCATAAGGTTGTGTGTTTGGTTGCTTTTTCTTTTACTGTAGTGAGGTTAATTATTTCCTGTGTTTTCTTGAAAGGAGCTAGTTTTCTTGGGTTGTATTTTCCCTTCTAGTGTCTTCTGTAATGTTGGATTTGTGTGTAGGTATTGTTGAAATTTCTTTTTGTCATTGAATATCTTGTTTTCTCTGTTTATGAGGACTGAGAATTTGCTGGGTATAGTAGCCTGGGGTGACGTCTGTGTTCTCTTAGGGTCTGCATGATATCTGTCCAGGCTCTTCTTGGTTTCATAGTCTCTGTTGAGAAGTCAGGTGTGATTCTAATAATGGGTTTGCCATTATATGTTACTTGGCCTTTTTCCCTTGCAGCTTTTAGTATCTTTTCTTTGTTCTGTATACTTACTGTTTTGATTATTATGTGGTGGGAGGATTTTCTTTTCTGGTCTAATTTGTTGGGTGTTCTGTAGGCTTCTTGAATTCTTATTGGTCTCTCCTTTAAGTTGGGGAAATTTTCTTCAATGATTTTGTTGAAGATATTTTCTGGTCCTTGGAGCAGGGAATCTTCTTTTTCCTCTACACCTATTATTCTTAGGTTTTGTCTTTTTATGTTGTCTTGTATTTCTTGGACAGTCTGTCTCAGGAATTTTTTAGATTTAACATTTTCTTTGACAGATACATCTATTTCTTCCATTGTATCTTCCACACCTCAGATTCTTTCTTCCATCTCTTGTAGTCTATTGGTTATGCTAACATCTGTGGTTCTTGTTTTCTTCCCTAAGCTCTTTCTTTCCACAATTTCCTCCATTTGTGTTTTCTTTAAGTTTTCCAATTCTATCTTCAGGTCTTGAGCCATTTTGTTGATTTCCTTCACCTGTCTGACTGTATTTTCCTGTTTTTCCATCAATTCCTTCAGCTGTTTTTTTGAACAATCCTCTGTTTCTTTTATTTCATTTAGTGATTTAAGCATTTCCTCTCTCTAGGCTACTAACTGTTTGGCTGCAACTTCCTCTATTTCTTTCTGGATGGCCATAAACTGTTTTAATCTTCCTCTATTTCTTTATGCATTTTATTTGTTTCCTCTGTTATCTTCTTTGTGATCATAGATGCTAGGTCCTTTCTTGAATTTCAATTATGCTGGGGTGTCTAAGGCTACCTGTCCCTGGATAACTGGGTTCTGGAGATGTCATATTGCTCCGGCTTTTGTTGGTTGAACTTTTATGCTGGCCTCTACCCATTGGGTTATCTTGGGTTTTTGAAGTTGGTTTGTGGTTTTTCCTGGAATCCTGTGGTGGAGAGAATCCCTTTGGCAGGAAGATGTTTTTTTCTGAAGAAAGCCTTCTCAGCTTTTTGGGTATAATCACTGGGTGGCTGCTGTTTTTCAGGAGTTGCCGCTGCTCACCTAAGGCATAGAGAGACCTGAATGGTAACTGTGGTCCTTATTAGTCAAGAAGGCTCTCCTCTCACCAGGAGAAGTCCTGAAGACAGCTGCCCTGTTTCTTGCTGTGAATTTAGTGATCTGCTGTTGTAACCTGTGTGTCCTGTGGTTTGGTCAGTTTCATTAGGGATAAGTGGTTGCCCCATGGAGCAATATCTGGGGTTTGATCTCGGGGATCCCGGGCTTTTGTAGGTCTGAGTTTTGGGCTCTGTGCCCCAGTACCCAAGCAGTAATCTGTGGCTGGTGAGTACTGCTCTCCTGGTAACAGCTGTCTGGTGCACAGCAGGTACCTGGGTTGGGCCAGTCTGCGAGACCTTTTCCAGGGATATACTGGGTGGCCTAAGTCTGTCCCCTTTGCTTAGTTCCCTGTGAGGATTTCTCCAGACAGTGACACCAAGTCTCTGCTGTCCTGGAGCACACAGTTCTGTCTGTGAGGAATAGTTGGTACAAAGCGAGTCTCTGGGCTGGCGGCACGTGTGCCTGCCTGCTAGTCTGTGGGAGCTGGGTGCCCAACTATTCTTTGTGTTTCCGGCCTAGGGCCAGTTCGCTGATGGGGCTAGTACCAGCCCGTCTGTGAGAGACTTTTCCCAGGTAAAGCCTGGGTATCCCAAGTCAGTACTGTTTCCTTCCTTCCCTGTGGGGGCCTCTCCCGACAGGAACTCCCAGACTGTGTTGCACTAGGGCGAGCAGCTCTGTCTGTGCAAGAGAGCTGAGCCCACAGTTCCTCTGTGTGCTGGTGCTGGCGCTGGCACTGGTTGGTGGCGGGAGCCCAGTTCAACACTGAAAATATTGATGGAAACATGGTGAGGAATGGTAAAGTTTCCCCAGGTGACCACATTCTTTGTGCCTGCAAAAGAGTTAGCTTGGAAAGGGAAGTTCCTGGCAACCATGAGGAAGAGAACCCCTAAACACCACATATCAATGGGATAAGCATCCTATTCCTCCAGTGCAAAGAGTTCTGGGGCACAATAGGGCAGAGTGCCACAGAAACCCCACAGTTCCCGCCCAGGAGTAACTTTGACAGCGAGGCTAAAATCGATCAGCTTGGTGTTCCCCCTGCAGTCCACGAGGATATTTGTGGCTTTGATGTCTCTGTGGACAACTTGATTATCATGGCAATAACTCACTGCATGTATGATCTGGGTAAATATTCTTTGAGCCTCACTCTCCTGTAATGACCCCCATTCCAGGATGCACCACAGCAGCTCTCCCTCTAAGAAGTCCTCCGTCACCAGGTTGGTGGTCTCTTTCGTCTCGACCACGTGAAACAGCTTGGTGATATTAGGATGGTTCAGAGATTTCATAATGCTGATTTCACTGTTAATAATTGAGTTGTACTTCTCATTTCTAAGAATTTTTACAGCCACACAAGTCATACTGGGCACATGGAAGGCCAGTTTGACTTGTGAAAAGTGTCCATGTCCCAGAGTCACCATCATCTTATAGTCAGTGGTGAAGGGGTCCTCCACAGAGTAGCAGGCCTCCATACCCTGCTTCAGAGTCAGGCCCTCCTCCTTCATATGGCTAGAACCAAACTTTCAATGAGAAAGTTGACAGAGTTAAAATCAAGCCCTAGGAGAGTATTTAGAGCTATGAATTCCTACATCCAAAAGACTAGGAAAGGAAGGAAGGAAGGAAAAAAGGAAAAAAGGAAGGAAGGAAGGAAGGAATCAGATACATTTCAGACCACCTAAATTGGTACTTAAATGCTCAGAAAGACAAGAATGAAGTATGTTCCAAAGCAGTGTACAGCAAAATATGACAGATCAGTTTGACAGGAATCAACTGCAAACTGGAAGAACAAACCAAAGGATTCTGGAAACAAGGAGCCACTGATAAGAAAAGACTGTCATCCTCTAACCCTGAGCTCACGTGTACTGTGAGAGAGCAGGCACTGATAAAATTAGATGCAAAAGTAGTTTATAGGACAACAGACACCCCAGAAAACTAGTGTGTCCAGGCTGGGGAGCCAGCCTGTGAGTCCAGGTACAACTAGCTCTGCAGAGGACCTACCTATATTCGGTTCTCAGACCCAGGTCAGGTGGCTCACAATTGTTCCAACCCCAGCTCTAGGAGATCCTACACCACTAGCCTCTGAGAGCATCATTCACGTGTGCACACACCCACACACAAATGCACTCACTGCTACTACATATCACTTAAATAGTGATAATGTCTTTCTATATAACTTTATTAATATGAGGGCATCAGATCCTACAGGTAGTTTTGATCTGGCACGGGAATGCTGGACATCAAACCTAGTTCCAAGAGTACATGCTCTTGAACTGATGGTCCATCTCTGCAGACTACCCCACCCCAAATAAATCTTTCTTTTAAAACCCAGAGGGTCCATCTCAGGAATTGGAGAAAAGTTTCTGTTTATTAAATAAACATAATAAAATGTTCTAAGTTATACAACAGAAGGCACTTACTATATGATGGTCCAAAAGCTTCTAAAAGTCCAAGTATAATCTGTCACGAGTGCAGAAGTCCATTCGCTCTCCAACAACAAGAGCTTCTGCTCTGTAAGACAGGAGGAGTGAGAATGGTATGAGTGTGTGAGGGACAGAATAGAAGGAGAGTCTTTGTTTATTAAATAAACATAGTAAAATATTGTAGGTTAGAGAACAGAAGGAATTTACTATATGGTGGTCAAAACAGCTTCTAAAAATCCAAGTATAATCTGTCATGAGCACAGAAGTCCAATTGCTCTCCAACTAACAAGAGCTTCTGCTCTGTAAGACAGGAGGCCAGGCTCAGCCAGACCCTTAAGTGGATAGATATCACAATGGCTCCTTGTGATGTCAGAGCAAGGAATGGACCAATGATCACTAGGCACATCATCCTGGGTTCCCTCACATTCTATCCTCAGGGACAGGAAAGCTGGTCTTGGGCAGTGGGGCAGTAGGGACCTGAGGAAGCTGGTTACACTCAAATTTCTGTCCCCAATGATTCCCAGGGATCCACCTCTTCCTGATAGGCCCACTGTCCAAGGTCCACAGTTTCCCCCACATGGTGCCACCTGGTTGGATCAATGTTCAAACACTTGATTCTTTGTGGAACTTTTGACACCCAAACCTTAAGGAGGATACAAACACACACACACACTATATCTAGACATGATACAACTAACTGTTTCCTGACTGAGAGTCCTTCAAGGGTCAGCTGATGGACCTTAGAGGAGGTCGTAGTGAAAGTCAGGAAAGTCTCAGAAAGATGAACATGTGGCAGTTAGAAAAGCTAGAAAAGTGGAGGCAGGAGGATCAGTTCAAGTCATCTTTGGCCACACAGGGATGCTGAGGCCAGCCTGTGCTACAGGAGACCCTGCCTCACCAAATACAAAAGCAATAGCAAAGAGAAGATGAGAAAGGACTGCTTTTGTTTTCTGTATGACCAAGGTTCCCAATGCTTCATAAGTTAATGGTTGCTGTTACACATGGGGCATAGCCATAAGTGCGTGTGACAACAATGCTTGAGGATGGAGGGCTGATCAGCCATTTCCATGCTCCTGAAGCTAGGCTGCTGTCACCTCCCACCAAAAGTCATCACTTTTACACATTAAAGGGACCTCACAGCACCCATCCAAGCTACAGCACATACACCAGAGAAACTGGGTGGAAGTTTACAAGAGGTCAAGAAGGATGTTCACTCTTAAGAGAATGTGCATGCCAGCTGAAGGCAGCACGTGTCTACACATCACTCACTTAACCACTGGATAACAAGTCTAGTTAACTAATTCCTCACAATGACTCTTTGTGGTGTCAGAGCAAGGAACGACCTAGCCATGCCTGGGCACCAACCATACTGATTCCCTCAGTTTCTGCCCTCAAGGACAGGGAAGGCGTGGTAGCAGGAAAGGCAGGTAGCCAAAGCAGTAGGGACCTGAACCAGATAGTTCTGCCCAGTTTTCCCTTGCTGCCTGTGACCCTCTTCCTCCTGTAAGACCCCACTTCCCCACACAGTGCCACCTGCTGGGGCCTAGTGTTCAAACACATGACTCTTTGTGGTACATTTGCCATCTAAAGCAACAGCCTCCAGGGTGTTGTCCTTCAGTGTGTGGTAGACACTGATATTCATCCATTAGGGGACAGGTAGCATGCTTCCCTTTTCACTTGCTACCTAACAGTCTAGTGGCTGGCTTTCTGCATACAAAGCTGAGCATATATACACTAAAGGACATCAATTCCTTTCTCATTAGTCTCAGGTGAATGAGAAATGGATAGCGGCCTTGGGCTGATGTTAGGATGCTGTGGTGATTAATCATTGTTGTCTAAATGAGTACACTAGGAATTAACTGATAGGGTGGCTCTCAGGAGTCTATGGGGGTGACCCTAGCTGAGACTCTTAGCAGCAGGGGATATGGAGCCTCATGTGCCCACCTCCTGTAGCCAGGCAGGACTTCCAGTAAAGGGAGCCAGTGGAGGGAAGTCACCCACCCACAAAACCTTCAACCTAAAATGTGCCCTGCCTACAGGAAGTGCAGGAATAAACATGGAGCAAAGATGGAGGGAATAGGCAACCAATGACTGACCCAACTTGAGACTGACCCTATGGGAGAGAGGCAACCCCTTACACTATTAATACTGCTCTGCTCTGCTTGCAGATGGAGACCTAGCATAACTGTCTTCTGAGAGGCTTCATCCAGCAGTGAATGGAAACAAATGCAGAGACCCACAGCCAAACACTAGATGGAGCTTGGGGAATCTTGGGAAAGAGTGAGAGGAAGGAGTGGGGAAGCTGGAGGGGTCAAGGATACCAGAAGAAGCCCTACAGAGTCAACTAACCTGGGCCCATGGGGGCTCACAGAGACTGAATCACCAACCAAAGGGGCATGCTTGTGCTGGACCTTGGCCCTCTACACATATGTAGCAGAGGTGCAGATTGTTCTTCATGTTGGTGCCTTAACAATTGGAGCAAGGGCTATCTCTGACTCTGTTGCCTGCCTTTGGATCCCTTTCCCATAGCTGGTCTGCCTTGTCTGGTGTCAGTGGGAGAGGATGCCCACAGTCCTTTGGCAACTTGATGTGCCAGGGTGGGCTGGTACCCATGAGAGACCTCCCTTTCTTTGAGGAGAATGGGAGTGGGGAATGGTGTGAGTGTGTGTGAGGGAGGGAATATGAAAAGAGTAGGAAAGAGGGCTGCAATCAGGTTGTAAAGTGAATAAAGAAATAATTTTTAAATATATGCTTTAATTGAAACCCAGGCTGTTGGTGTACATGAGAAGGATACTCCTTGGTTGAATTATTGGAGACTCACCCTAAGTCTGGATATTTTGAGGCTTCACCTTCCAAAGGTGGTTGATATCAAGACACAGAAAAAGGAAGGTGTGCTTTTCTGTCTACTTGTTGTAACTCTCACTGGCAAGTTCAAATGTTCTATGCCCTCTGTTAGCTGGTGTCAGAAGCTACTTCTGGATTCCAATGTGCACTGAAAACTGGCAGCTCACTAGGAGCTCTCTGGGACTCCAGCACCAGACTGGGGCTGCTGAGACACCTTCTGTCTTAGTTATTTTTCTATTGCTGTGAAGATACACTATGACCACAGCTGTTTATAAAAGAAAGGAATGTAAATCAGCATTTGATCACAGTTTGAAGGGCTAGGCCAGTACCATCACAGTAGGAAGCATTGCAGGATTCATTGTAGGCAGGCATGGCAGGCATCGCACTGGAGTAGTAGCAAAGACTTTACACCTCCATTTGCAGTCTGAGAGATATAGGGCCTTACTTGCACTTTTGAAACCCCACTGACATACCCGTTCAACAAGTTCACACTTCCTAATCCTTCCTAAGAGTATCTGGGAGCCAAATACTCAAACTCAAATATATGAGTCCTCAATGGGCACCTGCACTCTCATGTGTAATGTCATTCTCACTATCCCAGAAGACAGTGAGTGAATATATTGAAAATAAGCACGAAAAATTGTTGGACGGTGGTGGCATGCTTTTATTTCCAGCATGTGGGAGGCAGAGGCTGGTGGGTCTGTGAGTTTGAGGCCAGCCTGCTCTACAGAGTGACAATCAGGACCTTCAGGGCCACGGAGAGAAACCCTGTCTGGGGGAAAAAAAAAAAGCAAAACAAAGCCAAATGCCACCTGAATTGTCCATACAAAATATGATCCTTCTCAGCTGTGGGTGATGGAGCCATATCCAGGTATTCTGTTTTCTTCCTGACCTTTAGAAACACCTGTTTTGATAAGATATAAAAGAAATAGAAGTTGATTAATTGTGCTGCTGGAGGTTGCCAAGTCAAGATTAAGACACCAGCAGATTCTGGGTGGCATGAGGGCTGCTTTCTCCATCTAATATGTTTCTAGGTTGTGTTTTCTTACATGGATAAGAGAGGAATTGAATTCAGTTTTTCAAGATCTTAAAAAAAAAAAACAAAACAAACTGAGACTTAAGGCCACCTGATGGGCAAAGTGCATGGAATCTTAAGTAAGAAGTGGGAAATAGTAAGATCTGGAGAGGACAGGAACCCCACAAGGGGAGCAACAGAACCAGAAAAATTGAACACAGGGGTCTTCCCAGGGACTCATATTCCAACCAAGGAAAATGCATGGAGATAACCTAGAACTCCTGCACAGATGTAGTCCATGACAACGTAGTATCCAAGTGGGTTCCATAGTAATGGGAAAGGGACTGCCTCTGACATAATCTGATAGGCCTGTTCTTTGATCACCTCCCCCTGAGGGTAGAGCAGCCTTATCAGGCCACAGAAGATGACAATGCAGCCACTCCTGATGGGATCTGATAGACTAAGATCAGAAGGAAGGAGAGGAGGACCTCCCCTATCAATGGACTTGGGAGGGGCAAGCGAGAAGAAGGGGGAAGGAGGGTGGGGCTGGGAGAGGAGGAGGGAGGGGCTTATTGGGGGATTAAAAGTGAATAAACTGTAATTAATAAAAAATAAAAAAATAATAATAAACCTGTACAATATAACTCTTCAAAAGCTATCCTCACTTGAATATAATGTTTCCTTCTCTAAAGCCCATATCTCCTTCTTAAGGTACAATTCCTGTGACTAATGCTAACTCCAAGCAAAAGGAGCCTTTCTAGTCACTTCAGGAGTGGCTCCTTATCATTGGGATCCCCAGCCATGAAACAACTGAGGGAGTTCTTGGCCATGGCAGATCTTCTAGAAGCTGGATTCCCCAGCTCAACGTGGTAGCTAAATATATATTCCTGGATAAGGCCTTGAAGGAACCAGAGGATTGAAGCATTAGAGAAAATCCCAGAAACTGACACAGGCCATGGACATCCTAGAACAGTGCAACTTAGCTCTGGCAATTTCTGACACTGCTAAACCCTTTATATGCTTGTGCATGAGTGATAGGGACTAGCACTAGGAGTTCATTATCTTACTTGTATTGTATGTGTGTGAGTTGTCAGGTCCAAAAGAAACTCTTTCCCTAAATTCCACAAGGGACAAATGGCTCTCTGGAGTGCCTTTTAGCACAGCAAAGTGCATGTCCATCTTCAGGGTCCTTCAGGATCACAAGTACCTGTTACACATTTCAAAGTCCACGTATCCCCCCTAGCCTTTTTCACCTCCTCCCCTACTCTAAACTCCTTCCAGCTCACAGGCTTCCCTCCCCTCCACTACTCATCCTCCTTATAAACCTGCTATTTTGGCTACTTTCTTTCCTTGTGTCTCTGTCTGTCTGTCTGTCTGTCTGTCTTCCTGTCTGCCTCTGTCTTCCTTTCTGTCTCTCCCCTCTCCCCTCTATTTTTTAACTCTCTGCTCCTGCTTCTATCCCTGACAGGTCCAGTCTGCTGGCCATGTTCAATCTACTACTTTCTCTCTGTGTTCTGGACTCTTCCAGATGCCTCTGGATGTTCTCTTCTCCTATGCACAATAAACACTTTTCCCTTAGCCATATCATGGAGGGGTCTGTCTGTATGTATATGTACCATGGGCATGCACGGTGCCTGTGAAGGCCAGAAGAGAGTGCTAGATTCCCTGAAACTGGAGTTACAGATGCTTTTGAGATGCCATATGGATCCTGAGAATTGCACCTGGGTCCTCTGCAAAAGTTGTAAGTGCACTTAAGTGCTGGGCCAGCTCTCCAGTTCCTTAGCACTGGATGTTTCAACACAAGTTTTGGGCCTCCCAGCAACTGGTCACTAACTGTTTTTAAATAATAAAGATTCTTTTCAGGTTTAATAGAGAAGCATTAAGACAGATTTCAGATGGAATATCTTGTGAATTAAGCAAAAAAGGCAAGTTGAGTGTTTTTAGTTTCCAGTGTGTCTGATAGCATTGCCTGTTGGATCAGTGGAAACTTCAGAATAAAATACAAATCCTCTCCAAGTTTTGTTTTCTTTTTTTTATTTTTTTTCATTTTTTTTTAATTTTATTTTTCTCATTAGTTACATTTTGTTAATTCTGTATCCCAGCTGTATCCCTCATTCCCTCCCCAATCCCACCTTCCCTCCCTCATCTCCTCCCTGCCCCTTTCCAAGTCCACTGATAGGGGAGGACCTCCTCCCCTTTCATATGACTCCCTTTTGTCAGGTATTTTCAGGACTGGCTGCAAAGTCCTCCTCTGTGGCCTAACAGTACTGCTCCTCCCTTGGGAGGTGGGGAGGTCAAAGAGCCAGTCATTAAGTTCTTGTTAGAAATAGTCTTTGTTCCCCTTACTATGGGAAACCAAATGATTACTGAACTATCACGGGACACATCCGAGCGGAGGTTCTAGGTTTTATCCTCTCATGGTCTTTGGTTGAGTGTCCATCTCAGAAAAGACCCTGTGCCCAGATATGTCTGGTCCTTGTGGAGCTCTTATCCTTTCCACATCAAACTCCCCTTCTTTCATATGATTCCCTGCACTCTGCCGAAGGTTTGGTTATGAGTCTTAGTATCTACGTTGGAGCACTGCTAGGTAGAGTCTTTCAGATGCTTTCTGCGGTAGACTCCTATCATACGTTCAATGCATATCCCATTTGTCTTTCTAAATGAGAATAAATCATCATACCCCGTGTCCGCTTTCTTGATTATCTTCTTTAGGTGTATAGATTTCATTATGTTTATCCTATCTTTTAGGTCTATATAAGCGAGTATATACTATGTTTGTCTTTCTCCTTCTGGGATACTTCACTCAGAATGATCTTTTCTAGATCCTACCATTTGCCTGCAAATTTCATGATTTCCTCCTTTTTGATTGCTGAGTAGTATTTCATGTGTAAAAATACCACAATTTCTGTATCCATTCCTCCGTTGATGGACATCTGGGTTGTTTCCAGGTTCTCGCTATTACAAATAAAGCTGCTACAAACATGGTTGAGCAAATGTCCTTACTGTGTACTTGAGCAAATTTTGGGTATATGCCTACCAGTGGTATAGCTGGGTCTTGAGGAAGCGCTATTCCCAATTGTCTGAGAAAGTGCCAGATTGACTTCCAAAGTGGTTGTACCAGTTTACATTCCCACCAGCAATGGAGGAAGGTTTTCATTTCTCCACAACCTCTCCAATATGTGTTGTCATTTGAGTTTTTCATCTTGGCCATTCTGATGGGTGTAAGGTGAAATCTCAGGGTCATTTTAATTTGCATTTCTCTAATGGCTAATGACTTTGAGCATTTCTTTAAGTGTTTCTCTGCCATTCTATATTCCTTTACAGAGAATTCTCTGTTTAGCTCCGTTCCCCATTTTTTTAATTGGATTACTTGGTTTGCTGCTTTTCAGATTCTTTAGTTCTTTATATATACTGGATATTAGCCCTCTGTCAGATAAAGGGTTGGTGAAGATTCTTTCCCAATCTGTAGGCAGTCATTTTGTTTTGATGACAGTGTCCTTTGCTTTACAGAAGTTTTTCAGTTTCATGAGGTCCCATTTATTGACTGTTGCTCTTAAAGCCTGTGCTGTTGGAGTTCTGGGTATATGCCTACCAGTGGTATAGGTGGGTCTTGAGGAAGCGCTATTCCTAATTGTCTGAGAAAGTGCCAGATTGACTTCCAAAGTCACAGGAAGTCTCCTGTGCCAATGAGTTCTAGGCTGTTCCCCACTTTTTCTTCTAACAGATTTAGCGTATCTGGTTTTATGTTGAGGTCTTTAATCCACTTAGACTTTAGTTTTGTGCAGGGTGATAAATGTGGATCTATTTTCATTTTTCTGCATGTAGACATCCAATTAGACCAGCACCATCTGTTGAAGATGCTATCTTTTTTTCATTGAATGGTTTTGGCTGCTTTGTCAAAAATTGAGTATTCATAGATACATGGGTTTATATCTGGGTCTCTTCTATTCGGTTCCATTGATCCTCCTTTCTGTTTCTATGCCAATACCATGCAGTTTTTATTACTATTGCTCTGTAGTACAGCTTGAGATCGGGAATGGAGATACCTCCAGATGATCTGTTGTTGTACAGGGTTGTTTTGGAGATTCTAGGTTTTTTGTTTCTCCATATGAAGCTAAGAACCTTTTTTTTCAAGGTCTGAAAAGAATTGAGTTGGTATTTTGATGGGAATCTGTAGATTGCTTTTGGTAGGATGGCTATTTTCACAATGTTAATCCTACCCATCTATGAGCACGGGAGATCTTTCCATATTCTGAGATCTTCAATTTCTTTCTTCAGAGACTTGAAGTTTTTCTCAAACAGGTCTTTCACTTGCTTGGTTAGTGTCACCCCAAGGTACTTTATGTTATTAGTGGCTATTGTGAAGGGTTTTGTTTCCCTAATTTCTTTCTCGGCCCTTTTGTCTTTGGTATACAGGAGGGCTTCTGATTTTTTTGAGTTGATTTTGTATCCAGCCACTTTGCTGAAGGTGTTTATCAGCTGAAGGAGTTCTCTGGTTAAATTTTTGGGGTCACTCATGTAAACTATTATATCATCTGCAAATAGTGACACTTTGACCTCTTCCTTTCCAATTTGTATCTCCTTGATCTCCTTTAGTTGTATTATTGCTCAGGCTAGAATGTATTGAAAACTTTGTATGCAGCATAACTCCAGCACAGAGCATAGGTGAACAGGCAACTGTTCAAGTACTATGTTGAAGAGATATGGAAAGATGGGCAGCCTTGTCTTGTCCCTGATTTCAGTGGGATTGCTTTAAGTTTCTCTCCATTGAGTTTGATATTGGCTGTAGGCTTGTTCTATATTGCCTTTACTATGTTTAAGTATGTGCCTTGTATCCCTGATCTCTCCAATACTTTAAACATGACTGGGTGTTGGACTTTGCCAAATGCTTTTTTGGAGTCCAAGGAGATGATCATGTGGTTTTTCTCCTTCAGTTTGTTTATGTGGTGGATTACATTGATGGATTTCCATATGTTGAACCACCCTTGCATGCCTGGGATGAAGCCTACTTGGTCATGGTGGATGATATCTTTGATGTGTTCTTGTATTCGGTTTGCAAGTATTTTATTGAGTATTTTTGCATCAATATTCATAAGAAAGATAGGTCTGAAGTTCTCTTTTTTTGTTGGGTCTTTGTGCGGTTTGGGTATCAAGGTGACTGCCACTTCATAGAATGAGTTTGGTAATGTTTCTTCTGTTTCTATTTTGTGGAATAGTTTGAGGAGAATTGGTATTAGCACTTCTTTGAAGGTCTGGTAGAATTCTGCGCTGAAACCATCTGGCCCAGGGCTTTTTTTGGAGGGGAGACTGTTAATGACTGCTTCAATTTCCTTGGGGGATATAGGGCTATTCAGTCTTTCTAGCTGATCTTGACTTAATGTTGGTAGATGGAATCTATCAAGAAAATTGTCCATTTCATTTAGATTTTCAAATTTTGTGGCGTATAGGCTTTTGTAATATGACCTAGTGATTGTTTGGATTTCCTCAGTGTCTGTAGTTATGTCACCCTTTTCGTTTCTGATTTTGCTGATTTGGATAGATTCTCTGCTTTTTAGTTAGCTTGGCTAAGGGTTTGTCTATCTTGTTGATTTTCTCAAAGAACCAGAATTTTGTTTCATTGATTCTTTGAATAGTTTTATTTGTTTCTATTTGATTGATTTCAGCCCTGAGTTTGTTTATTTCCAGCCTTTTGCTCCTCTTGGGTGTATCTGCTTCTTTTTTTTTCTAGGGTTTTCAGTTGGGCCATTATGTTACTTGTATGTGACATTTCAAATTTCTTCTTGAAGGCACTTATTGCTATATTTTTTTTCTGAGCACTGCTTTCATTGTGTCCCATAAATCTGAGTATGTGTGCCTTCATTTTCATTGAATTCTAGGAAGTCTTTAATTTCTTTCTTTATTTCTTCCTTAACGCAGCTGTCATTGAGTAGCAAGTTGTTCAGTTTCCATGTGTGTGTAGGTTTTTTGTTATTTCCGTTTTGTTGATGTCCAGGTTTCGTTCATGGTAGTCTGATATAATACAAGGGATTATCTCAATCTTTGTATCTGTTGAGGCTTGCTTTGTGACCAACTATATGGTCTATTTTGGAGAAGGTTCCATGCAATGCTGAAAAGAAGGTATACTCTTTTGAGTTTGGGTGGAAAGATCTGTAGACGTCTATTAGGTCCATTTGATTTAGGGACTCTGTAAGTGCTTTTATTTCCCTATTTGGTATCTGTCTAGTTGACCTGTCCCTTGGTGAGAGTGGGGTGTTGAAGTCACCCACTATTAGGGTATTGCAATCAATGTGTGGTTTAAGCTTTAATGATGTTTCATTTATGAATGTGGGTGCTCTTATATTTGGGGCATAGATGTTTAGAATTGTGATGTCTTCTTGGTGAATTTTTCCTTTGATGAAAATATAGTGCCCCTCTATGTCTTTTTTGATTAGTTTTGGTTGAAAATCTATTTTATTAGATATTAGGATAGCCACTCCTGCTTGTTTTTTGGGTCCATTTGCTTGAAAAACTGTTTTCCAGCCTTTTACTCTGAGGTAGTGTTTATCTTTGTTGAGTAGGTGTGTTTCTTGCATGCAGCAGAATGTTGGTTCCTGTTTCCACACCCATTCTGTTAGTCTGTGTCTTTTTATTGGAGAGTTGAGTCCACTGATGTTGATAGATAATAATGACCATTGAATGTTATTTCCTATTATTGTGGAGTTGACAATGTTACTGTGAATCATTGTTTGTTTGCTTTTGCTTTTTGTTGGAAATTATCTTTAACCTATGTTTTCTTGGGTGTAATTGTTTTCATTGGATTGGAATTTTCCTTCTAGTATCTTCTGTAGGGCTGGGTTGCTGTTCAAATATTGCTTAAATTTAGTTTTATCGTGTAATATTTTATTTTATCCATCTATCTTGATTGAAAGGTTTGCTGGGTAAAGTAGTCTAGGTTGGCATATGTGGTCCCTTAGGGCCTTTATGATATCTCCCCAGGCCCTCTGGCTTTCATAGTTTCTGATGAGAAGTCCGGTGTGATTCTGATAGGTTTGCCTTTATATGTTACTTGGCCTTTTTCCCTTGCTGCTTTTAGTATCTTTTCTTTGTTCTGTAGATTAAGTATTTTGACTATGATGTGGCGTGAGGAGTTTCTTCTCTGATCTAGTCTATTTGGTGTTCTGTAGGCCTCTTGTATGTTTGTAGACATCTCTTTCTTTAGGTTGGGAAAATTTTCTTCTATGATTTTCTTGAAAATATTTTCTGGACCTTGTAACCTGGACTCTTCTTCTTCAATTCCTATTATTCTTATATTTTGACTTTTCATGGCGTCCTTTCTTGCATGGTTTGTTTTTGGTATTTTTCTGATTTTATTTTTCCTTTGAGAGAAGTATCAATTTCTGTGAGTGTTTCTTCAGCACCCGAGATTCTCTCTTCCATCTCTTGTATTCTATTAGTGATGCTTACCTTTGTGATTCCTTCTCTTTTCTCTAAGTTCTTCAGTTCCAGGGTTTACTCAGTTTGTGTTTTCTTTATTGATTCTAATTCTGTTTTCATGTCTTGCAACATTTCCTTCATCTGTTTGAGTGTGGATTCCTGTGTCTCCAAGATGGTCTCTATTTTTTTGTTTGTTTCCTCTCTTAGTGCCTCTGCTTCTGCCTCCAATTGTTTGGCTATATTTGCATGTGTTTTTTTAAGAACTTCTTCGTTATCAGCACCAGAGTTAATAAAATGTAACTGATAAAAAAAATTAAAAAAAAAGAAAAAAAGAAAAAAAAAGAACTTCTTCGTTCACTTCGTGTTTCTATTTGGGAGGCTAAATCTTTAAGGGATTTTTTTGTATCTCTTTAACTGTTTGAATTTCTATGACTATTATAACTGGATAATCATAGCTTTAAAATCATTTTCTTTTTCTGTTTCTGCTGAGTTGGAGTGTCCAATAATTTTGGAGGTTGCCGGTGAAGCCATGATATCTTGATTTGCGTTGGTTGTGTTCATTTGCCGACCTCTGGCCATTTGGTTATCTGTCGTGTTCACTGTCTGTTCCTGGATTCTGCAGGTCAGACTGGTTTTTCTCTGGTTTCTGGAGAATTCTTCAGTAAAATGAAGGTCTAGTGAGGTCTAGTGGTTTCAGTGTTTGCATTGGTTATTCAGCTATACCTGTAGAAGGAAAGTTTGCAGGCGCAGAAGGGCAAATGTGGGGTAGCCTGTGTTTGAGCGTGTGCTTATGGGTGTGTCCTAAGGGAGAGTGTGTTGGTGAATGAAGAGGCCTTCAGTGTGTGAGAGGGGTGCTTTGCAGGCACTGAAGTTGTTGCAGGCACTAAGGGATCGCAAGCGCTGTTGAAGAATGTGTGCGTGTATTGATTTTACAGGTCTGCTGGTCTTTGGTGTCTATTCAGCTGGTTTTCTGCCACTGAGGGGTTGGATGGCCCATATAATCACTGGCTGGGCAGCCCTGTGTAGTCCGTGCTGCCACTTGCAGACTTGGGATCTGGGAAGGGTTGTACTGTGGGTCTGAGTCTCTGTGGCTAGCACTGTATTGGGCATGCGCTCTGGAGGGATGGAGTTTCGGTGGTGCGTGCACTCCTGCAGAGCTGGGTGGTGGTGGTAGTGGGGAGTGTGTTCCGTGGGTCAAGAGCTCGGCGAGAGGGCCCTAGGTGGGGTGTGTTCTCCTCTGAGTGGTAGCGTTCAGCAGGTCGTTACTGCTCTCCGCTGCGGCAGCGGGGTCTGGAGCCCTGCCTCCCTGCCTCTGCCCGTCTTGGGTCCCAGACACTGAGCTTTGCCGCTTTGGTATCCAGGAAGAATTGTATTGTGGATCTGAGTCTCTGTGGTTAGCGCTCAGTGGTTGGAGCTCTGTGATTGGACCTGCGCTTCTCCTGTGAGGAGGTTTCTGGGGTTATTGCACTCTGGCCACTTGGGATGTGAGCTCTGCTACACTTCCTGCTGTGGTCTAGGCATGGGATCGCATCAGCCGGATTGGGGAGGGGACGCTCCTCGGGACCGGAGGGCCCTGAGTGGGACGTGTGTCCAAAAAGGGGATGGGTGTTCAACGGGTGGTTACAGCAGACCGCTGCTGTAAGGGGCCCAGAGCACTGTCTCTGCTGCCTTGATCTCCTGGATATGAGCTTTGTGCCCCGCTGCCTGGTGCTGTGTGCAGGTTTCCCCGAGGGAGGCCCGGACAAGGGAAGCGCCCTATTTCCTTCCTGGAGAAGTCCATGCCCCATCTAAATCTACAAGCACTCCACACTTCTGTGGTGGCCCCTCTCCTTTAGAAAGCCCAAAAGTCCAAATTCTAGCTTTGATTGACTCTCCACTCACCAATTACGGGGATTCATGTCTTCTGCCTCTCCAAAACGGTGCGCTCTGCTCACCGCCATCTTGGAGTCCCCCCTTGTTTTCTTTTACCACAGTAATAAATGTAAGAGCTGGAGGGTGGGAAGAAGTGCTGGGAAATGTCTTCTGGATGTGACAGCACTACTGAACTGAGCTCACTGAAGCTATCGTGACCTACACAAGAGCAAGCCAACAGTATATATAGGTCAACATTCCAATGAGCAGCATGAACTGAACACTGTGGGTTATGAAGAAAGGAAAAAGGAGAGGATGTGAAAGGTTGAAGTGGACATGTTGGGGAAGCCTGGGAGTCAATGAGGTCATTGGGAGTGAACGTGATCAAGACACATAGCTTATATGTATGAATTTGTCAAAGAATAAACAAATGCTAGTCTATTTAAAAAGGCCAATGCAGAGGACACACTTATCAGTGCAAGACTTGGGAGGCAGAGGCCCGCAATTCACTATGAATTGGATGCCAGCCTGGGCTATAGAGTGAGATCCTATCTAAAAATATTTCAAAATATCACATGTATCTATGACTTATGTGTCACCTACCTATTTATTTATTTGCATCATGAAGCTCAGGCTGGCTTTTAACTTCATATGTAGTGGAGACTGGCTTTGCCCTACTAATCCTCTCCTCTACCTTCTAAATCCTGGGATGAAAGCATGTGGTAGCACCCCAAGTGTGGTGGTTTGAATGAGAATGCCCCCCCATAGGATCATGTAGGCCTCATGCTTGCTAAGCAGGAGCCTTCCTTCTGAGAAATATCCTCTTAAAAATTAATTTGTTTAAGCCGGATGGTGGTGGTACACATCTTTTAAATCCCAGCACTCATGAAGCAGAGGCAGGTAAATCTGTGTGAGTTCAAGGCCAGCATGGTCTACATAGGGAGTTCTGTGACATGGAGAGCTACATAGTAAAATCATGTTTCAAAACAAAATCTTGGTTAGGAGTGCTGGGGATGGAAGCTAGGTTTTAGCTATACAGAGTCTCACCTATGCCATATAAGTACTATATCACGAAGCAATACTCTCACGTTTATAGAAAGTAAAGCACAAACTAAAGGTCTGACATTTGAGTCTTCTGACATAGGCATCTGCCCCCTGCTAATATTGAAAATTACTCACAGAAACTCTGACCCTCAGCCCAGGGCTTTTCTACTAGCTTATGTACATCTGGCAAATAGAAGGCAATAGCTAGTACATACAAAGTACATTTCTGTTTTTGAGATAGGCTGGCCTCATACTCCATATGCAGATAAGGCTGACCTTACATTCCACATTTCAAACAGTTAAATTGTATGTATGTATGTATGAATATATAGAGTTACATGATCTATCGATGATCTATCTATTTATTTTTCTATCTACCTATCTAGCTTCCTACCTATAAATCAATTTATCTATCTGTCACCCCTCCATTTCCTATCTACAGATAGGATCTCTTGTAGCCCAGGCTGGCCTATAACTCCATCAGTAGTGGAGGATGACCTTACATTCTTGATCTTCTTGCTTTTACCTTAATCTAAGTGACTAGTACTCAGCCTTAAATGCGGCATCAATGGCACTCCTCCCTTCCCAAGTCTCAGGGAATATGATGGGAGAAGGGGTGGAAAAGAATTTAAGAGCCTGAGGATTGACATGAATGCTGGGAAATGCTGCTTTCAGGCTATTGTTCACATGAACCTACTGAGGGTAGCCCTTCCAGATCTTTCTGTGTCAGCTGCTTGGAGTCACACAGCCCAGGTAATAAGGAGGCCTTCAAAGGCCTCCTTGCTACCTCAAACAAACACAGACAAAGGCAAAACAAATCCAACAACAAACAAAAAACCCCACTCAAACACAACCCTGTTGAGCTAACAAAAGTGGGTTTTACCACTGTTCACAACTGGCTTTCAGACCAATTTGCTTCCTGCAGAAAAGGCTTTTTGCTGAGTAAAATGCTAAAATGGGGACCCAAAGGGGATTTAAAAGGTCTTTAGAAATATGAAAGGCTCCACGTCCTCCTTAATCTCCACACCTGTGTGAAGTGGTTTATAATGAGTAATGGACTAAAGGGACGACAGCAGGGCATTTGTAGAATCTGACAGGTTTATCAACTTGTGTTTTTCTGAAAACCAGAACTTGGAACGCTTTCTGCTCACTGCTGTCTGTTCACTGTTAAGATGTATTTGTAGTTAATCACCATTATGTTCTGGAGGAAGCCAAGTATGTGCAAGAGAAATAAAATTGCTTTGCTCTTGTCCTAGGCTCTGTCTTTCTAGTCCTCCTGACTGCTACTTCTGTTCACAGTTTTGGGAGTATTTTTCTGGAACTATTTTACCTGTATAACATTTTATGTATATATAATGATATATTTGAATATTTGTTTCCTTTGTTGCAGCAAGCTTCCATATAGCACAGGCTAGCCTCTAACCTGTTCCTACTTCTCAAGAACTGGGATTACAGGCATGTGCTACCATGCCCAGCTATGCACGAATATTTATTCTTTTTTTCTGATTATTTTATTTTATTTTTCTTTATTAATTACACTTTACTCATTTTGTATCCCCCCCCGCGTGGTTCCCTCCCACCTCCCATCCCAATCCCTCCCTTCCTCCACCCTCTGCATGCATGCCCCTCCCCAAGTCCACTGATAGGGGAGGTCTTCTTTTCCTTCCTTCTGATCCTAGTCAATTAGGTCTCATCAGGAGTGGCTGCCTTGTCCTCTTTTGTGGCCTGGTAATGCTTCTTCCCCCTCAGGGAGAGGTAATTAAAGAGCAGGCCAATCATTTCATGTCAGAGACAGTCCCTGTTCCTATCACAATGGAACCCACTGAACTGCCATGGGTTACATCTGTGCAGGGGTCTTAGGTTATCTCCATGCATGGTCCTTGGTTGGAATAGCAGTCTCAGGAAAGACCTCTGTTCTCAGATTTTTTGGTTCTGTTGCTCTCCTTATGGAGTTCCTGTCCTCTCCAGATCTTACTGTTTCCCACTTCTTTCCTAGGATTCCCTGCACTCTGCTCAAAGGTTGCCCATAAGTCTCAGTATCTGCATTGATAGTCTGCAGAGCAGAGCTTTCAGAGGTCCTCTGTGTCAGGCTCCTGACTTGTTCCCTCTTTTCTCCTTCTTCTGATGTCCAGCCTCTTTGCTTTTCTGGATAGGAATTGAGCACTTTATCAAGAGTCCTCCCTCTTGATTAGTTTCTTTAGGTGTACAGATTTTAGTAGGTTTATCCTGTATTGTATGTCTATATGAGTGAGTATATACCATGTGCATCCCTCTGCAGCTGGGATTGCTCACTCAAGATGATCTTTTCCAGATCCCACCATTTACCTGCAAATTTCATGATTTCCTTGTTTTTTAATGCTGAGTAATATTACATTGTGTAATACCACATTTTGTGCATCCATTCCTCCACTGAGGGGCATCTGGGCTGTTTCCAGCTTCTGGAAACAGCTGCTACAAACATGGTTGAGCAAATGTCCTTATTGTGTACTTGAGCCTCTTTTGGATATATGCCTAGGAGTGGTATGGCTGGATCTTGAGGAATCACTACTCTTAGTTGTCTGAGAAAGTGCCAGATTGATTTCCAGAGCGGTTGTACAAGTTTACATTCCCACCAGCAGTGGAGGAGGGTTTCCCTTTCTCCACAACCTCTCCAGCATGTGTTGTCTCTTGAGTTTTTGATCTTAGCCATTCTGATGGGTGTAAGGTAAAATCTCAGGGTCGTTTTGATTTGCATTTCCCTGATGGCTGATGAGGTTGAGCATTTCTTTAAGTGTTTCTCTGCCATTCAATATTCCTCTACAGGGAATTCTCTGTTTAGCTCTGTTCCCCATTTTTTAATTGGAGTACTTGGTTTGCTGTTTTTCAGCTTCTTTAGTTCTTTATATATAATGGATATTAGTCCTCCATCAGATAGAGGGTTGGTGAAGGTTCTTTCCCAATCTGTAGGCATTCATTTTGTTTTGATGAATGGTGTCCTTTGATTTACAGAAGCTTTTCAGTTTCATGAGGTCCCATTTATTGATTGTTGCTCTTAGAGCCTGTGCTGTTGGTGTTCTGTTCAGGAAGTTTTCTCCTGTACCAATGAGTTCTAGGGTATTCCCCACTTTTTTTTTCTAGCCGATTTAATGTGTCTGTTTTTATGTTGAGGTCTTTGATCCACTTGGACTTTAGTTTTGTGCAGGGTGATAAGTATGGATCTATTTGCATTTTTCTACATGTAGACATCCAGTTAGACCAGCACCATTTGTTGAAGATGCTGTCTTTTTTCCATTGAATGGATTTGGCATCTTTGTCAAAGATCAGGTGTCCATAAGTGTGTGGGTTTATTTCTGGGTCCTCTGTTCGGTTCCATTGATCCACCATTCTGTTTCTATGCCAGTACCATGCAGTTTTTATTACTGTTGCTCTATAGTACAGCTTAAGATCAGGGATGGAGATACCTCCTGAAGATCTTTTACTGTAGAGAATATTTATTCTTAAGAAGGGAGGAGAGGGTTAAGAAATGCCTTAACAGTTAAAAGTACTTGCTCTTCTTGCAGAGGCTGTGGGTTTGGTTCCAGCACCCATATAGCAAGTAACAACCATCTATAACCAGCTCAAGTCTGGAGACTAAAGTCTGCAATTATGTTTATTTTTTCCTTTTGGGGGACACTGTCCTGCTAGAACTTGTAACCCATCCTTAAGTTATTTCACTTTGGGAATAGGAGTAGTTTTACAACAGCCTGGCTCACATTGAATTTGGGTGGGTCATTAATGTTGGCACATTCAAGACAACCCAGATTCTCACAGATAGAAATGCTGATTATTTGTGTAGGAATTGACTGTAAGAAAGACCCTGGCCATCTGGCTCACAAGAGCTTCAACAGGGCAAAGAACATGGCTCCATTCAGAAGCTGCCCTGGTGTGGGTCTCTGATGGAGCTGCTCTCTCTGGTGCTTCTACACTCCTACGTACACGCATAGAGAAGAGCTAAAATTCTCCAAACACAGAAAAGTGATAGAGCACTGAGGGTCCTCATGCCCTGGTCTGATCAGTGCATGGTGTGTAAAAGTATTGTGATATCACACTGTCTAGTATTGTGTGTTTCTCTGGAGATATTAATTACACTGTTGTGTTTGTACTGAGGCATGAAACTGTCTGCAATTGTATGTACTGAGATATCACATTGTCTACTGTTATGTATATGTACTGGGACATCACATGCCTGACCTTGTGTGTCTGTACTGAAACATCACATGCCTACAGCTATACCAAGCTGAGTATATTTGATCCCCTATGATCTTGGAAGCTAAGCAGGATTGGGCTTAGTTAGAACTCAGAAAATAAAGCCTTATTACATTCAACCCCCAAAATGTGCAATTATTTTACATGTTAACTTAAAGCTAAAACAAGTGTTTCAGTGACACCACCCACTCACTGCCTGCGAGTTCAGTTAAAACTCTTCAATGGTTTTGCAAATTTGTTCGAGGCCAATGTGCTGGCTTATTCTCTACCACCCCCGAAGCCACCCACAGTCAGCACTGCCATTACCACCCCCAAGATAAACTCTGCTCTTCTCCAACCTCAGGGGTGAAGGCTGGAATCAGGCTTCCTCTCCCCTGGATCACCCACCTCCCTCAGGGTCTTTCAGCCATCTGGTCAGCCCACCTTCTTACAAAGCACCCTCCCCTGACCCCTACCCCCCTCCACAGCTTTTACAGGGTCCATAGGCAGTACAGAGTCCTTCTGTTAGTATTTTGTAGTATGAGGTTGCTGTTTCACAAGGTGCTTGAGTTCTGGTTCTTATATTACCAAGTAGGCCACGGTGACCCCAGAAAAGTTTACACAGGTATGCAGAGTTGAGAGGACGGTTAGAAGAACTAGTTCTGTTTCCACCATGAGGGTTCTCTGGGGATTGAACTCAGGGAGTCATGTTTGGCAGCAACCACCTCTACCTACTGAGCCATCCTGCCAACCCATCCAAACATTCTTTAACGGAAGTTCCTCCCCTGTGGACTAACAACTGAGTGGGATAACCCTCTATTTTCCTAATTCTTTCCATTTTTCAGTAAAGAAAGTCCATACGCATTTAAGATAAGAATTCCCAGCCTGAAGTAAGACTGTTTTTCATAATTCTGAAAACATCTACTTACAGGTATCCATGTTCTAAAGCACTCCTGGTGTGTGGGTTTCAGGATCCACATTGGCTGATTGCAGTGGGGAGTCTTGGGAAAGATCTCAGAGCTGACTTGTATTGCAAGTGTAGCTCCTGCCTGACTTTCTGTTTTGTAATGATTTACTTTGTAACTTGTTAGATGCTTTAAAAAAAAAAAACAGGTGTTGCCTTGGCTGATGGGCTGCCTTATTTGGCTGGGTGGGCTGGGAGCCAGTCAGGCCCAGACTCTGAGAACACAGGCTGATTGGGGTTTTGGCTTGCTGCCAGGGCAGAGTCCTCTTTGACTTGTAGGATAGAGTTGGCACAGGAGAAAGAAAAGAAGCACAATTAAAAGGCTGAAGGCAGACCTAGGGCACGGTAGACTCAAAGATATGTGAAGGTGTGTTCTCTCATGCAGAAGAACAACCAAGTGTGCATGGCGGAGGAGGCAGGAGTGGGGGATGCTGGGCCATCATTCACAGGAAACATGTGGTCCTTACTGTCTTTGATCAAAGCCAACTGAGAACAGACAGACACACAAACAGGTGCAGAGACGTGTCAGGCATGGAAGATGTGGAAGACTACGGAAAGTTACTATGTGGGGCGTGGGGCAGGGACATCAAACCAATGTTCTGAACGCTGAGGAGCCTGGAGCCTTCATCAGGCTCAGGGCCTCTCTGAGGGGCCCTCAGAGGCATTGAGTTAAACAGGGAACCCCTGGAGCAGGTGAGGGGCAAAGCCAACTCTGCATTTGTTTGAATCTTTTTCTTCTTGGGAGCAGAGGTAAGACTGGACAGCTGGATGAACACAAGACTTGTGGAGAAGCAGTAGTTTTGGGAACCACTGGATTGTTTCTCATCTGCTGGTACGTTTATCCAATTCAGACACACTGGACTTCTCTCAGAGCAACTTCAGAACTAAATCCAGGCCTTCTTTTTGCACCAAGCTGATGAAAGATCCCAGAAGATGTCCATTGTGTCTTCCACTTCACGAAGCAGGAGACCTAGGACAAGGAGCAACTGACCAGGGACCCCCAACACTCATAGTTTTAACATTGTTTTTCATTGTTTTTAATGATTGCAAAAATTAACACACTGATTCTTAAACAAAAAAAAATTTAGGAAAATTGTAAGAGCTAAAAGGAAGGAAAACCAAGGCCTGTTCATAACAAACCTCTGCTTGTGTATTTGTAGGTGATCCTTATTGTCAGTTGGACATGTATAGACTGTCATACTTTTTCAGCGCAACTATGTGTGCATTTTCCCCTAAAAGTGGGCAGGACTCTTCTCACTGATTTGTAATCTTATGTTATTCACTTAATAACTTACAATACTGTGCCAGTAGAAAAAAAAAAAAAAAAAAAAACAGCAGTGAGCCACATGGGAGAGCTCTTATTTACGATAGTAGCTGGTTTTTACTTCTGGGCACACTTCTCCAACTAGCCTTACATATTTGCATACTCTAACCAAGGACCATTCATGGAGATAACCTAGAAACCCTGCAGAGATGTAGCCCATGGCAGCTCAGTGTCCAAGTGGGTTCCATAGTAATGGGAACAGGGTCTGTCTCTGACATGAACTGATTGACCTGCTCTTTGATCACCTTCCTCTGAGTGGGGAGCAGCCTTACCAGGCCACAGAAGAAGACAATGCAGCCACTCCTGATGAGACCTCATAGACTAGGATCAGAAGGAAGGAGAGGAGTACCTTCCCTATCAGTGGACTTGGGGAGGGACATGGGTGGAGAAGGGGGAGGGATGGTGGGAGTGGGTGAGGAGGAGTGAGGGAGCTACATGGGGCTACAAAGTAAATAAACTATAATTAATAAAAATAAAAATAAAAAAATAAAAACACTCATATTCTTAACGAGGAACAAGGATTCACTTGAAAAAGAAAATTGTACTTGCCAAACTAAAATCTTTACAAAGCATTCTAACTTAATTGAAACCTGTGTTGACACCTTGGTGACTTAATGTTACCAGGAAAGTTAAACAAGAGAAATGTGCTCTGGTGCTCTGTGCTATGACCACCAAACCTCAGCAGAAGATGTTGAATTATTCACACAGCCAGAAGTTTGTTCTTGTCCTAGAGAAACTTCCTACTTAAGGGATAGGTATTCTGCAGACGCCTCAGCCATGCTGAATGCACTCCCTGCCCATTGCTCCTGACGTCAGCATGTTTCCAAACAGGAGGAGAGCCGGGCTCATATCTGAGTTTCATTGAAATCCTTCAAGCCAACGCAGTAAACTATCACACCAAGGTCTCAAGATCTGTTAGCCTGTGTTGAGGAGACAGAGGATGTTAAAGGGAGTCATAGAGACAGGTGTCTTTTCCTTGATTTCAAGACTGCCACCAATGATGCAGTATTCCCTGAGCACCTACTGTGTGGCAGTTGGACATGTGGTCAAAAGTCCTAGGGAATTGTAATGCTGCCATTAATAACTTCCAGTATATGTCCCACCCCCATCCTGTATCATTTTCCTTCTGTGTAAATGTCTGCCTGGGTCTGAGAGAGCCTGTGTCTGTAATGAGACTTCAATACATCTGTGGGCTCATGCATTGGGATATAGGTCATCTACAAGTGACTACACCTCTCTCTCTCTCTCTCTCTCTCTCTCTCTTTCTCTCTCTCTCTAGCCATTATCAACTACCAATAGCTTCTGAGCTAGGGGGTGAGGCCTTGGTAATCCCTCCTCCTGGGCAGTGATGTTTGAGAGCATAAAGAAAAGGAAAGGAGGGCTGGAGAGATGGCTCAGCAGTTTGGAGTGTGCAGTGCTCTTTTGGGGGGACACTGGCTGATTCCCAGCACCCACATCAGATGACCCACAACCAGCTGTGACTCAAGTGCCAAGGGCATTCAATGTCTTTGGACTCTGAGGGTACCCTCACTCACATGGTGGCTCACAATCACCCAGAACTCCAGTTCCAGAGCACCTGGCACCCTCTTTGGATTTCTTCAAGCAACATAACACACATACGTATATGCAGACAAAATACTCATACACAGAACATAAATGTTTTTGTAAACTTGTTTTAAAAGATTTTAAAGCTTTTAAAGAAGGAAAAAAATCTTAGTAAAGGGAAGGGAAGGAGAAATACAGAGAGCTACAAAGAGTGTTGCATGAGCTCTGGTCAGCTTGCTTTCCTGGACTGAGGATCTGAACGTTACCCTGGCAGACTAGTTCTTATGCACCTCAAGAAGCTCTTTTTCCTCTATTGCTTTAGTAGAAAAATATGAGGGGAAAAATGCTGCCAACACTTTTTTCTTAAAATGGATATGACATTTCAAAGCTGCTAAAGTAATAAAGTGCCTCAACAAAGACTTAGTAGATTGTTTTTAAAGTAGGAAACAGTTTGCCATGTGTGAGGTGTGAGCATTGACTGTAAAATGAATTATTGTCCGGGAGGGGACGGGAGCTCCACAGGGACCAAATATATCAGGGCACAGGGGTCTTCCATGAGACTGTTTCTCCAACTAAGGACCATGTACAGATATAACCTAGAACCCCTGCCTGGATATAGCCCATGGTAGCTCAGTATCCAAGTGGGTTCTCTAGTAAGGGGAACAGGGACTATTTCTGACATGAACTCAATGGCTGGCTCTTCAACCCCCACCCCTCGAGGGAGGAGCAGCCTTGCTAGTCTACAGAAGAGGGCATTGCAGCCAGTCCTGAAGAGACCTGATAAGCCAGGGTCAGATAGAAGGGGAGGAGGTCCTCACCTATCAGGGGACTTGGAAAGGGGCAGGGAGGAGATGAGTGAGGGAGGGTAGGGTTGGGAAAGAATGAGGGAGGGGGCTATGGCTGGGATACAAAGTAAATAATCTGTGATTAATATAAAAAATAAAAAATGAATTATTGTGATTATTTTTACATATGAAACACTTTCATGTTTTACCAAGAACCACTATTGTTTTACCTGAATAAAGAGCGGGGTCATGCCAGAGAAAGGCCCTGGTCTCCTCACACATGCCAGGCACACACCATGTTCTCCCGGCCCTGGGCTGCATGCTGGGTTCTGTTTCCACACTGAGATAAGGCAGCAGTTACTCAACTTCTGTCTCCAAGTAGAAAAGGTCTTCATGTAGCTCCCCATCTGTCAGTGCGATGATGACACTCGCTGTCTTATATCCTGCTCAAAACAGCAAAGACCCTCTTAGGCTGCCCCACTGCCTCCTGAGATTTTTAACTCTTCATAAACTTCAGTCCCTGAAAATGAAGATGGGGAGAATCTCCAATCTTGTTTTCGTGTGTGGAAGCATCTCCAGCGTGGAGAATGCCTTTGTGGCGTCAGACTTCTGGGTTTCTCAGCCACATCTCAAACGTGTAGGCTGACCTGATGACACAGCTGCTGAGCAGGTCAGGCACTGCAATCAGCTCCAGTGACCAACGGGCCTGTGGCAAATTCCACACTTGGTCTGGATTGGTTATTCTTGAATGCCATAGCTGACCACACATGCCACACTTGGAAGACAGCTTGCTAAAAACATAACATTTATCAGAATTTGCAAGTTGACCAGAAGTGTTTCAGTTGTTGGAAAAAAATCTACTGGAATTCTTCCAATATTATTTCGACTTCCTGTACTCAAAAGTGATTTTGCTGAGCGAGTTTGGAGCCTAGCCTACTTGTTGCAGTTGTTACAATCAAACATGAAGTGGTTATTAGGGGAAAGTCTCCACAGTTGTATGGAATCTCATTGATGAGAATGCTCTCCATGAGGGAGACAAATAATAACCAGAATAATGATGATCATTGTGTCTCTCTTTCTAAGGACATTATTAAGCATACTTTAAGTGTTCATATTTAAGTGAAAGGAAGTTTAAGCCAAACTTGATCTAAATATCAGATCCAACAACAGGAGCCCCACAGAGAGACAAGATAATTACATCTGACATAGAAACCCAAGAGCTTACTAACCCAGCCAAACATTTATTAATTTAATGAATTTGCCATGCAAAGCCATTCATGGGAATTACAGACTGTGGCCATATGGAATCTTAATTGTTTTTATAAAATGTTTCCTAGCAAGGCATGGAGAATTTGGCTTGATATACAACATCTTTCTAGGCATTCCTTCATATTTCTTCTTTGTGATAAATGAATGTAGAGGTTTTATGGACCATGACACACATGTACTTAGAAATGTAAAAGAATTCTCTTCCAGAAGCAAATGCTGAGAGATACAAATGAGATACTGCA
Organism: Meriones unguiculatus; assembly: GCF_030254825.1. Lineage (NCBI taxonomy): Eukaryota > Metazoa > Chordata > Mammalia > Rodentia > Muridae > Meriones > Meriones unguiculatus. The sequence continues at coordinate 2,579,775 of NC_083365.1, read as the reverse complement.
CAATGTTGCTTTATTCTACAATCTTACCTTGACTGCTTTCATGGTAAATCTGCTCACTGGCCTGAAAACACATGAAGATACCATTAGACCATCAGCTACACAACGCTGCTTGCCAGTCCAGGCTCATGAATGCCAGCCCGGAGCTGGTGTTCATATGCTGTCTTGATTCTTAAAGTGACTGCTCCAGGTCTCTCTAAAAATGCCAGTGCTGATGTCCAGGTAAAGAGACTCTCACATTGAAGTCAGCTAACTGCTGACAAGGATGGAGCTCTTCTCTGAGTCTTGGAAAGATTTCCTTTAAAGCCAAAGATTCTGAAATTCCATCTCAGCCATTGAGGCTGCCAGCCACGAAGGTCACCTTGGGAACTAAGGGGACTCATATGTGGCAGAGTTCATGAGTGACGTCTAAGCACTGGCTAAGGAGGAGAAAACATTCCCTTAGTTCTTTTGAATGTAGCTGTTTTGAGATTATGGTGTGCAGAAATTTTTGCTCTCACATTACTGGGCATAATTAGTCTCCTCACTCCACTTGCTGTGTCTCATAAGCCGTCCCCACTCTGATATTCCAACATGATGCTTTATACTTGAGAGTTTCAAGCCTTCTTGAAATTACCTTTTTAAATCCTTCATGCATGTAAGTGTTTCCTCCTGGCAGAACTTTCTGGAGTTCTTCTAAGCCTTGATGGATCTGTTCCCTGAAACCCAAAAGTATCTTGTTAGTCTGACAAGAGTATTTTCACCTTGCTGTTGACAGCCACACACACCTGTTTGATTTCCACGAATAGGCTGTATTGCTCTGATACTTCCCAAATGCAGTAGAGGGAAAAGCCTTTGTTGTACATCACCCACCAGCTTCAGCCACAGCTACAGTAGAATGAGTTGGATTTTGACAATGTAAGGAACATTTTGCAGGAAACCTTCATTTGCTTTTCAGATTTTCTCCTTTGGTAACGTGGACAAAGCTTTCTTTCCATACTGGAAGTGAGCCTTGAAATGTCCCTGCTCCTAATGGGACATACAACCACACTGGTGAAGATGCTTATACGAGCCAGAGAGTGATGAGCACCAAGAAATCAGAAGCCAGGGAAAGGCAGCTCAAAGATGTGGCTGGGAGGCACCTGCACAAATGATGCCAAAGGGAACTGCACAGTCAGCTTTGAAAGCAAAAAAAAAAAAAATCAAGAAAACAAACAAAACAAAACAAAACAAAATATGGAATCCCCACCTCCCATACAAACAGGCAGGGGCAATTAGTGGCTGTCACCATGTGCTCTTCTGGTGTTTGGTCTAGGTTGAGGCAGGAAGAGGAAATGGGACAGAAGATGGGAGAGGGATGGAGTGGCATCTGGGGCCACATGGAGTCTTGCAGACTTCTCTCTCTGGAGGGTAGGATGCAGATGCCCACACTCATGTTTCTACCTCTGCAGCAGTGCTTACTGAGCGCCCCAACCTCACACGGAAACCACAAGCCTTTGGGAAGGGTCAGGATGCCCTTCTTCCTGCTTTGGTTTCAAGGTGGAGATGGAAATGCACAACTTAAACGAGGAAGAAAGAGCCTTCAGGTCAGAAGAGACTCTACCATTCCTGAAGAACATGATACAGAAAGTCCTGCTTGAAGATGCTGCCTTCACCTCTCTGCGTGGATGCTATTCTCCCTGTATCAGAGAGATAAAACTTGGGCTCAAAGAGGGCAAGTCTCTGCTCTCAGAGACCAGAAAGAAGTTAAAGGTGCTGACTCAATTGCCATTGTGCACACTGGCTAGGAACTCTCACAGCCAGGCTCTGCTGAGTACGAGCAGTACAATGCTCCCAAGAACTCCCAGCTTATGACAGCTCTTCAGTGCCACAGCTAAGGACACTGATCACAAAAAGCAGAAGGAACCTGTCCAAGACCTCAAGATTAGCTGGTGGCAAGGGTGAGATTCCACCCTAAGGCCCTGCTGTGATCTGCGCTGATAAAGTTTTTCTTCTGAATGGATGATCCAGTGCATGAAAACCCGTTCACCTCGGCAATTGTGTGGGTAGAAGTTCCAATGAAAACTTATGTGAGAGGAGGCCTGAAAGGAGCTGAAGGGGGTGGATTACCAGGCTGTTGGAACATTTTAATGGCACAGTGAAAGAAAATGCCTGGCACAGGTGCCTGTGGTTGCTGCTCTCACGTGGACTACTCCACACCATGTCACTCAAACTTTGGGAAATGCACAGACTATTCTCTGGTTGTCTCATCAGAACTCAGCCACAAAAACTGGTAGCCCACTCCTCTCCCTGCCTGACTCATCAGCAAACTGTGTTTGTTCACCTTCAGAACTATCTAGAAATGGATCCACATCCCAACCAGACAGCACTAGGGGCTGTGCCACCATCCGACCTCACAAAGGCCACTGGGACAATACCTGTCCTCTGCCTCCTCTACCACACACTCTGGGTGAGGATGCCAGAGTCTTTTGAAGATGAAGATCAAATCGTGTCATTCTTGCCTCTGCCCAAGACCCTCCCATGACAAGTCACTGCCTCCCTGTCCAAGCTCACTTCTCACTAGCTGCCTCCATTGCTCCAACCTCAGTTTCACTTTTAGGACTCCTGTTTTTGACAGACCTTCTGCATCAGAAAGCCTGGCCTTTTCCTGGGCCCAACTCTGTTCCGGTCCCTGCTATGTCTGCTAGGACTTGTGACTGGTTTTTTAACAGACATTCAATAGATTCTTGTGAAGTGGTGGGTAGAGGAGCAGGCATCACTACTGCCAGTCATCTTGAGAAGAGAGACTTCCTTGGCCACATGGGAAGGCCAGGGTGAAGTGGGCCTGGTCACTGGCCCTAGTGTCCTGGAGTATCTGGAGGGAAGGTGTGTGGTGAAGGGAAGTCATTCTTTGTGCTATAATTCTTCCATCACCTCCAATATTTCAATATTTCATCCAAAGGCACAATTTCAACTGGTTGTTTGCTTTTTTCTTTCTTTCTTTCTTTTTTTTTGAGAAGAAAGAAAAAAATTAACTCATGCTTTAGTAAAGGAGACAAAGATAAGAATGGTGTTCCCTAACAAGGCCACCAAAGGTGCAGAGATGGGGGCAGGCACCAGAAGCCACCTAGCAGAGCTCTGTCCTGTGGCTTGGCACTTCCTGAGTTCTCAAAAGCAAAGGCAGGAATGGGAAATCAGAGTCTGTTCCTGAGCATACAGAGATGGTAGGCACAGGATCCTTCAAAATAGCAGGAAGGAGGAGATGCCACGGGGGAAGAAGACTCTTTTCTGAAAATTAGATTGGTTGTTAAAATTAAATATACAATCTTAAGACACACAAACAAAAACATGTCCTGGGAGTTTAAAGCAATACTGGGGGTGGGGGTGCAGAGCAATGCTGGTGACTACAATTCTTAACTTCAAACTATACTACAGAACCATAGTGACAAATACAGACAGGTATGCCAATAGGAAACAATAGAAGATTCAGAAATAAACCCTCACAGTAGAGCCACCTGATTCATGACTGTATTAAAAACAAAACCAAACAGCATACATTAGAGGGCTGGAGAAATGGCTCATTGGTTAAAAAGTTAAAGTTTGGTTCTCAAACCTGACATCAGGTAGCTCAGGATCACCTATAACTTCAGCACATGTGAATCCAATTCCCCCTTCAGGCTTCTGAGGATACCTGCATTCATGTGCACATACTCCCCCAACTCCTGCATACAAAGAATTAAAAATAAAATAAATACTTAAAAAATACACTGGAAATAGAAGCCAGTGTCTTTACAAAAGATGCTGGAAAATTGGTATTCACATGTAGCAGGATGACATTTGATCTCTACCTCTTGCCTAATACATAAATCAACCCAAAATGGACTTAGTTGTAATACCTGAAACTCTGAAATTACTAGAGGAAGAAGCAAAACACTTCAACACATAGAAAGATAGGGTTCTTTTGAAATGGGCTCCAGCATCTCAGGAAATAATAAGAACTGGCTAATGGGATTATATCAAACTAAAAATATTCACAGCAAAGGAAACAGCTGAGCAAAGAGATAGCCTAAGAATAGACTATCTTGGCCAGTCATCAAACAGGAGATCAATGCCTAGAATCTGGGAAGAACTAAAAAACAAACAACCAAACCCACCAAAGTAACAATATAATCAACAAATAGGCAAATGAATTTCACAAATGAAGAAAAACAGAAAGCCAAGACATATGTGAAAAAATGCCCTATACTCTCAGCCACCGGGAAATTGCAAATGAAATTAATTACATTGCGATCTCTTCTCACCATAGATAGAATGAATGGCTGTCACCAAGAAAATGATGGATGCCACTGAAGAGCTCTTCTCCACTGCAGTGGGACTGACAAAGCCACTGTGGAAATCAGTACAAAGTTCCTCAAACAACTGAAAACAAAACCTGCAATGACAAAGCTATTCCACCATCGCTAACACCTGAAGGAGTCCAGTCAGTCAGTGGGCCTCAGGGCTATATGCACAGCCATGTTTGTGGCTGCAAAATTCATGACATCTAGGAGAGAGAACCAGCACAGATATCCACCAAGAGATGTATGTACAAAGATGTGGTATATATGTGCAGACACACACACAACAGATATCATGACGAAGAAAATGATAGAAATGGAGACTATAGAGGTAAGTGACATAAGCTAGATTCAAAAAGATAAAAATCCACGTGTTCACTCCTATGTGGAAGCCAGAGGAGAAAAACTTGAATAATATGAGGGGGCTGTTAGAGCTGAGGAACGGAGTAGAGGGGGAATAGGATGATCAGAAAGCACAACAGAGGGGACATGTGACTAAGGTATGTGACATGCAAGTAAGAAAACATGATGAAACTCATCATTTTAAATTTAGTGAATACTAGTAGAAAAGTAAACGTGATCTTTTTATTGGTCATGAACTAGTGAAGTGTGGAACATTCTTGGTAGCACTAAAGCCAGAATATTATGTTAACACTGAGCTTTAAAAAAGAAAGTTTGAAAAAAAATAGCATGTTGGGGTTGTGGAAAAGAGTCCTTGGCAGGTTTTTCTTCTGCCTAGTAAAGTATGGGAATGAGGGTATTTTTCTTCTAGGCCTGTTTCTTTTCCTTTACCAAGGTTTTCTTGAGAGAATGCTCTCAGTGTCTCTCTCTTTCCCTTGAGAAAGTCCCCAGCTACAGCAACTTCTTAACTGGTCCCATGCCTTGTTACTTGTCTCACCACTCCCTGCCCCTTCTTAGTGCCCAAAACATCCAGACATCTGAAGAGAGGCGGCGGCCTGGGAATTCGTGGTTCTGCTCTGACACTGGGACACCTCGTACTAAGAGGTGCCTCCTTCTGCCATCTTAGAAACTCAGGGAGTATGGAGCCTGACCTTTCATAGGGTTACCACCTCTCCAGAAATTCAGGTATAAGTGCAGCACAACTTCCTGGGAAATGAGTGGCTGGGAATCCTACACAAGAGGCTGTTACTAAAATGCCCTGTTTTCCTTGCTGGTTTCTCTGTCTGCCAGTGTTCCTACTTAGAAGCTGGGGAATTTCGGGCCACACATCTTGTGTTCCTTTTGCAACATATAACTCTTAAGGGGTGAGCATGGGCTGCAACCGTCTGAATGAGTCCAGCTTCCGTGTACCATTCATTCATATGCAGGTACTTTGTTCTCTAGAAAGTACATGCAGCAGCAGAGCAGTGATTTGTTAGGGTGAGGGGATGGTCACAGTGCACTGTGGGCCTGAGGATGACTTTCTGGGGGTGGGAGGTAAGCATGTTGTTGCATTTTGATGATGTCTGCTGATGAAAGCTGCGAAGGAACTGCACACATGAACATGTCAGTATGCGCTTCCAATGTCTCCACTAGGAAATCCTCCTTGGCATTACACAACATCCATTCTTGTTGTTGTTGTTGTTGTTGTTGTGAAAAAATGACCCCATCTGCACACAGATAACCCAGCATGAGGTCTGCACAGTCAATGTCGCAGCCCCCGTGAAGGGGTCTTTGTAGAATTGGACTTTTCTTAAATGACCTGTAGCTTTTCGAATATACACGACTGTTCATTACCCAGCCAAGCTCCAAGCATTTCCAGGTGACCAGTGGCTGCAGCATGACAAACAGAAGCACACAGGTCTGCTGTTGACTCTTGTACCATCAAGTTCTAAAATGAACGGTAACAGTTTGCATATAACCCACAAAATCATGGCTTCCTCAGGCTTCTCTCGGGTTGGCAGAAGGGATGAGTGATGAGGTGCTTGCTTGAGAAAAGCTTTTCCGCCTATTACTGAGTTTCTTTCTACAAAGGACAATATTCCTTTGTCTTGTATGATCTCTACAGCAAGATCTTTTTTTTTTCATTCTTGATAATACCTGTGAGTTATGTTTTCTCTTCACACTTGAAAAGCAATCTTTCAAAAAATGTGTCAGTTCATACTTCTAAAATTTTCAACTCAGAATTTTTTTTAGTTTAATTTTACTTTTTTTTTTATTATTAATTACACTTTATTCACTTTGTATCCCCCCATAAGCACCTCCCTCATCCCCTTCCAATCCTACCCTCCCTCCCCCTTCTTCACACATGCCTCTCCCCAAGTCCACTGATAGGGGAGGTTCTCTTCTCCTTCCTTCTGATCTTAGGCTATCAGATCACATCAGGAGTGGCTGCATTGTCATCTTCTGTGGCCTGGTAAGGCTGATCCCCCCTCAGAGGGAGGTGATCAAAGAGCAGGCCTATCAGATTATGTCAGAGGCAGTCCCTCTTCACATTACTATGTAACCCACTTGGACACTAAACTGCCATGGGCTACATAAGTGCAGGGGTTCTAGGTTATCTCCATGAATAGTCCTTAGTTGGAGTATGAGTCTCTGTGAAGTTCCCTGTGTTCAAATTTTCTGGTTCTGTTGCTCTCCTTGTGCAGTTCCCATCCTCTCCAGCTCTTACTATTTCCCACTTCTTACATAAGATTCTATGCATTCTGCCCAACCTTTGGCCATAAGTCTCAGCGTCTGCTTTGATAGTCTGCAGTTCAGAGGTTTTTGGAGGCCCTCTGTGGCAGGTTCCTAGGTTATTTCCTGTTTTCTTCTTCTTCTGATGTCCATCCTCTTTGTCTTTCAGGATGGGGATTGAGCGTTTTAGTCAGGGTCCTCTCTCTAGCATAGTTTCTTTAGATGTACAATTTTTCATAGGTTTATCCTATGTTATATGTTCATATGAGTGAGTATATACCGTGTGTGTCTTTCTGCTTCTGGGACAGCTCACTCAGGATGATCCTTTCCAGGTCCCACCATTTACCTGCAAATTTCATGATTTCCTTATTTTTCATTGCTGAGTAGTACTCCATTGTGTAGATGTACCACAATTTCTGCATCCATTCTTCAGTTGAGGGACATCTGGGCTGTTTCCAGCTTCTGGCTATTACAAATAAAGCTGCTACAAACATGGTTGAGCAAATGTCCTTATTGTGTACTTGAGCCTCTTTTGGATATATGCCTAGGAGTGGTATGGCTGGATCTTGAGGAAGCGCTATTCTTAGTTGTCTGAGAAAAGCCAGATCGATTTCTGGAGTGGTTGTACAAGTTTACATTCCCACCAGCAGTGGAGGAGGGTTCCCCTTTCTCCACAATCTCTCCAGCATGTGTTGTCTCTTGAGTTTTTGATCTTAGCCATTCTGATGGGTGTAAGGTAAAATCTCAGGGTCGTTTTGATTTGCATTTCCCTGATGGCTGATGAGGTTGAGCATTTCTTTAAGTGTTTCTCTGCCATTCGATATTCCTCTCCAGAGAATTCTCTGTTTAGCTCTGTTCCCCATTTTTTTAATTGGAGTACTTGGTTTGCTGTTTTTCAGCTTCTTTAGTTCTTTATATATACTGGATATTAGTCCTCCATCAGATAGAGGGTTGGTGAAGATTCTTTCCCAATCTGTAGGCATTCGTTTTGTTTTGACAAACGGTGTCCTTTGCTTTACAGAAGCTTTTCAGTTTCATTAGGTCCCATTTATTGATTGTTGCCCTTAGAGCCTGTGCTGTTGGTTTTCTGTTCAGGAAGTTGTCTCCTGTGCCAATGAGTTCAAGGGTATTTCCCACTTTTTTTTTCTAACCGATTTAATGTGTCCAGTTTTATGTTGAGGTCTTTTTTTATTTATTAATTACACTTTATTCACTTTGTGTCCACCCTGTGGTTTTATCCCTCCTCCTGTCCCAATCCCTTCCTTCCTCCACCCTCTGCATGCATGCCCCTCCCCAAGTCCACTGATAGGGGAGGTCTTCTTTTCCTTCCTTGTGATCCTAATCAATTAGGTCTCATCAGGAGTGGCTGCATTGTTTTCTTCTGTGGCCTAGTAATGCTGCTTCCCCTCAGGGGGAGATAATTAAGGAGCAAGCCAATCAGTTCATGTCAGAGACAGTCCCTGTTCCTATCACAATGGAACCCACTTGGATAATGAATTGAATTGCCATGGGCTACATCTGTACAGAGGTCTTAGGTTGTCTCCATGCATAGTCCTTGGGTTGGAATATCAGCCTCAGGAAAGACCCCTGTTCTCAGATTTTTTTGGTTCTATTGCTCTCCTTGTGGTGTTCCTGTCTTCTCCAGATCTTACTGTTTCCCACTTCTTTCATAAGATTCCCTGTACTCTGCCCAAAGGTTGCCCATAAGTCTCAGCATCTACATTGATAGTCTTTAGGGCAGAGCTTTCAGAGGTCCTCTGTGTCAGGCTCCTGACTTGTTCCCTCTTTTCTCCTTCTTCTGATGTCCAGCCTCTTTGCTTTTCTGGATAGGAATTGAGCACTTTATCAAGAGTCCTCCCTCTTGATTAGTTTCTTTAGGTGTACAGATTTTAGTAGGTTTATCCTATATTATATGTCTATATGAGTGAGTATATACCGTGTGCATCTTTCTGCTTCTGGGATAGCTCAAGAGGAGCTAACACCAATACTCTTCAAAGTATTCCACAAAATAGAAACAAAAGGAACACTACCAAACTCATTCTATGAAGCCACAATCACCTTGGTACCTAACCCTCACAAAGACTGCATTATGTTGATGTATTTGATCCACTTAGACTTTAGTTTTGTACAGGGTGATAAGTATGGATCTATTTTCATTTTTCTACATGTAGACATCCAGTTAGACCAGCACCATTTCTTGAAGATGCTATCTTTTCTCCATTGTATGGTTTTAGCATCTTTGTTTAAGATCAGGTGTCCATAAGTGTGTGGGTTTTTTTTTCTGGGTCCTCTATTTGGTTCCATTCATCCACCATTCTGTTTCTATGCTAGTACCATGCAGTTTTTATAACTGTTCCTCTATAGTACAGCTTAAGATCAGGGATGGAGATACCTCAAGAAGATCTTTTATTGTTTTAGAAAATCTGGTTTTCTTGTTATTCCATATGAAGTTAAGAATTTTTCTTTCCAGGTCTGTAAAGAATTGTGTTGGTAATCTGATGGGAATTGCAATGAATCTGTAGATTGCTTTTGGTAAGATGGCCATTTTTACTATGTTAATCCTGCCAAGCCATGAGCATGGGAGATCTTTCCATCTTCTCATATCTTCTTCTAATTCTTTCTTCAGAGACTTGAAATTTTTTTCATACAATTCTTTGACTTCCTTGGTTAGGGTTACTCTGAGGTACCTTATGTCATTTGTGGCTATTGGGAAGGGTGTTGTTTCCCTAATTTCTTTCTCAGCCCTTTTGTCTTTTGTATACAGGAGTGCTACTGATTTTTTTGAGTTAATTTTTTATCCAGCCACTTTGCTGAAAGTGTTTATCAGCTGTAGGAGTTCCCTGGTAGAGTTTTTGGGGTCACTCACGTATACTATCATGTCATTTGCAATTAGTGATAATTTGACTTCTTCCTTTCCAATTTTTATCCCCTTGATCTCCTTCAACTGTCTTATTGCTCTAGCAAGGACTTCCAGGACTATGTTGAAGAGATATGGAGAGAGTGGGCAGCCTTGCCTAGTCCCTGATTTCAGTGGGATTGCTTTAAGTTTCTCTCCAATCAGTTTGATGTTGGCTATAGGCTTGCTGTATATCGCCTTTACTATGTTTAGATATGTGCCTTGTATCCCTGATCTCTCCAAGACTTTAAACATGAATGGATTTTGTCAAATGCTTTTTCAGCATCTAGGGAGATTATCATGTGGTTTTTTTTTCTTTCAGTTTGTTAATATGGTGGATCACATTGATGGATTTCCATATATTGAACCACCCCTGCATGCCTGGGACGAAGCCTACTTGGTCATAGTGGATAATATCTTTGATGTGTTCTTGTATTTGGTTTGCAAGTATTTTGTTGAGTATTTTTGCATCAATGTTCATGAGGGAGAAAATTGGCCTGAAATTCTCTTTCTTTGTTGGGTTTTTGTGTGGTTTAGGTACCAAAGTGACTGTGGTTTCATAGAATGAGTTTGGTAATGTTCCTTCTGTTTCTATTTTGTGGAATAGTTTGAAGAGAATTGGAGTTAGCTCTTCTTTGAAGGTCTGGTAGAGTTCAGCACTGAAACCATCTGGTCCTGGACTTTTTTTGGATGGTAGACTTTTGATGACCGCTTCTATTTCCTTGGGAGATATAGGACTATTTAATTGATTTACCTGGTCCTGATTCAGCTTTGGTAAGTGGAATCAATCAAGAAAATTGTCCATTTCATTTAGATTTTCAAATTTTGTAGCATATAGACTTTGGAAGTAAGCCTTAATGATTGGACTTCCTCAGTGTCTGTAGTTATATTCCCCTTTTCACTTCTGATTTTGTTGATTTGGATGGTGTCTCTCTGCCTTTTAGTTAGCTTGGCTAAGGGTTTGTTGATCTTGTTGAATTTCTCAAAGAACCAGCTTTTGGTTTCATCAATTCTTTGAATTGTTTTATTTGTTTCTAATTGATTGATTTCAGCCCTGAGTTTGATTATTTCCAGCTGTCTACTCCTTTTTGGTGTGTCTGCTTCTTCTTTTTCTAGGGTTTTTAAGTGAGCCATTAAATGGCTTGAATGAGCTGTCTTGAATTTCCTCTTGAAGGCACTTAGTGCTATGAACTTTCCTCTTAGTAAATTCCAAGAAGAAGAAGACATCACAATCCTGAACATCTATGCCCCAAATACAAGGGCACCCACATTTGTAAAAGAGACATTGATAAAACTTAAACCACACAGAGATCGTCAACTCAGAATTTTTACTTGTTTTTTTGTTTTGTTTTGTTTTTCCTACTTACGTTGAGTTTGGCCAGTGCTTCCTTTTCAGCTTCATTAAGTAGAAAAGCTAGTTACTGCTGTTAAGTCCTTTGCACTTCTCTTCCTATGGAATGCCTTTGCGGTTTCCTCTCTCCTCCCACTCACTGTCCAAGAACTGCTGATACTTGAGTTTTTCACTGTGGTTCAGCTGGCAACACCATCTACTCAGTTTTCATTGCATTTTCATCTATTAGGCAACACTGGTTAACTTCCTTTTGATGTTTCTTGTTTGTTTGTTAGTTTGTTTGTTTTTTTTCTTCAATGGTAACTTGCTTTGGCATAATGTTCTTTGGACTTTGCCAAAGTTTAGGATTCTATTTTGTGTAATATTAATATATCCATCTCAATTCTTATGATTAATTAATACTTGTACAACACATATTTTCTATTATTTCCCTTAGCTTATTGCTTTTATTCATGTCATGCATGTAGAAGGCTGCTCTACCAATGCCAACAACCTCCCAGTACCCCTGCTTTTGTGTCCCTTTCCACACTGCTTTGCACTTGGCTCTGTGATTCACTTTAGCCTGGAAGACATCAGCAAACACCATAACCCAGGGCTCTGTGACCTGGGTTTGCCATCTTGAAATGTTGCAGCCTTGTAGGACAGCCTGTGGTCCCAGCCTTCCAAGACTGTCCCACATCCTGATTCTATCTAGAGTTATTTGGAAAGAGTAGCCTCAATGCCTCAGTTGAGAAAAATGCCTTCTTCAAGACTGCCTGGAGGCAAGTTTGTAGTGCATTTTCTTCATTAATGATTGATGTTGGAAGGCCCAGCCCACTGGGAGTGGTGCCACCCCTGGTCACATAGTCCTGAAAGCAAGCCATGAAGTGAGCCATCAGAAGCTTTCTTCCATAGTCTCTGCTTCAGTTTCTGCCTCCAGCTTTCTTCTTTGTGTTCCTGCTGTGACTTCTCACAGTGATACAAATACCTGAGAGTAGTAAGATGAAATAAACCATTTCCTCCCCAAGGTGCTTTTGGTCATAGTGTTTTATCACAGCAATGGAACAAAGACAGAGATGCATTTACCTTTTGAATGGAGGCTATTCCTTCTTTCTCTGGTGTGGCATTCTCGATCTTGTGATTAGAATATGCAGTTCGATTTGTGATGAATGTAACTACTGACACAGTTGGGATGAAGTCCATTGTCTTGTTATTTATCTGTAATGGCCAGTTCTGTTGCTTCTCTTCTTTTACATCCTTTGGTTTACTCTAGTCCCTCCTGCTATGTCACCAAACACCATTCACCTTTCAAAATCTGTTGCTGGTGTTTCTTCCTTCACAATCTCCCTTTTGTTTTTCTGTTTTAGCAACTTACCATTGGAGTTCAATATGCATTTTTATTTTATTAATTTTATGCATTTACCCATATAACAAATTACTTTTGATCATTGTCATTTACTCTAACTAACTTTTTGTTACTATTATGACATACATACTTATGAAAGTATTTATTTATGAAATATGTGTGTATACATTTTAATATGTTATGAAACTCCAAAATATCGTGGACCCCTTACTTCTGTTGAGATGCATCCTAACCCCCAGGAGATGCCTGACATCTCAGAAAGCTCCTAGCCCTCTGGACACTGCCACTTCCTATGCATGCATGCTCAGCTCATGCAGTGCATGACTCTCTGACTCCATCCCTTACTCTTAGTGAGGTGTGATGGCACTGGCCCCAGAAGCTCTCTAGTTTTGGAGCTTTCTGGCATAGTTTGGAACACCTTTTCAGTTCTATTGGCTGCCTTAAATTCACCATCCTTTCCATGCTAGTGCACTGTAAGATCATAGCTTTCACAGTCCAAGGTGTGGCAAGAGGACCAGCATCATATTTTTTTCTTGTCTTCACAGTTCACTGGTTCTTGTCTTAGATCTTCTCTTTGGAATATTCAGATAGCCAGCACCACTGCTCCTGTCTATTGGGGCCATAGTAAATAAAACAAGAACTATTTTAATAAAAGCAAGGTGCTCTCACTACAGCCGTCTCATGGCTGAGACAGGTACTAGCTAGGTGGGTGATGCACATACAGTGGGAAAACATGGTTAAACAGTGACCCTTGGCAAGATGGAGGCTGATTTCACACTTCATCACAGTACTGAGAAATGTACAAGTTTAAAACCTACAAATTGCTTCTAGAATTTTCTACTCAACAGTGAAGGCTATGGTTCCTTGCCAGACCTAGTACCTTCCTGACCACATTCTGTGACAATGCTGGACCTGAGGGAGTAGGTAGAAGTATGCTAGATCTATACTGGATAATCCAACACAGAAGGCATATGTGAGCAGGAAGGATTTGCAAAGACAGAGTTAGAGGACAGTACCAAGGTGTTGAAGGGATGTGGGGCACTGAGAATGCAAGTCACAGTGGGAGTTAAACCCACACACTGCCTTTGAGATCAACTAGTAATGCTATTCACACACCCTGACTGAGCACTTACCCCCTGTGCCATCACAGAGCATAACTATTCCTGCTTCTGCCCAGCACAACCCTCACAAGGAGGAAGGCACAAGGATGTCCACTGCAGCACTGCTTACAACAGGAAAAGAAAGGAAAAGACTGTGGGCAAAGAAGATGGCAGACGGGTCTTTGGTGGTCCACCTTACACCAGGATGTGGTGAATCAGAAGCATCGAGATTAACTCTAAGCAAACAGGACACCTGGATCTATGCGGGAAAAGTCTCAAAAATATGTGCACTCTGCTCATACTTTATAATGTTTAACTTGGGGCTGTGGAGATGGCTCAGTTGATTAAATGCTGGCTACAACAAGTAAAAGGAACCTGAATTTGATTCCCAGGATACAAAAAAAGAGTGGGGCATGGCAGCGCATGCTTGTAACCCAAATGTTGGGAAGGTGGAGAGACTGGTCCCTGGGACTCATTAGGTACAGTTCCAGATAGCAGTGAGAGGTTCTACAAGGCTGATATCTGGCCTCCACACATGTGCACATACATGTATGCATACCTACATACATTCACATGGGTATCGGCTTGCCACCCCCACAAAGACAGAAAACACACACAAAACACATACCTACACAGAAACACACACAATATTTGTTATTAACTAAGGAGTTTAATACGAAAGCATTGTTTCCAGGGATCTAAAAGTGCACACATCCATGAAGATGATGAACTGCAAATTCAAGGTGACACTTAATTCTGTGGAAGGAGACAGAGACTGTGTCCCCCAGGAAGCTTTGCTAGGACATTACATTTTGCAAGCCAACTGGTACAAAATCGGTGTTCATGACCCTTTTCTCTATGCAGCAGTTTGAATGGTTGCTGGAATGAGCAGCAAAGGAAGAACCTGGGGTTCACGTTCAGGACCTGCCAAAGGCAACCCTGAATGCAAGCTTCAGCAGGTCCCCTCACTGGGTATGAGAATATAACCACAGCTGGGGCCAGTGGCATGATGGATAACAAATCTGACTAAGGGAGATTTGGGAGACAGCCATTCTCAGGTTCCTCGGACCATGCTGACATGGTCTTCCTGCTTCCAGCCAGACATCAGAAATGTTCCTGTTCATTTTCGTTCTTTGTGTATTTACTACATTAGAGACAAATAGCATTTCCTGAGTAACTGTAATTTATCAGAATCTCTGATAGGTGTTTTCTATACATTAATTCACAGTAGTCTCAAAGCTGCATCTTGTGTCTAGCACAGGAGAAAGCAGATAATGGAAAGTCCACAGTAGAGCCTAGAGATGAAACTCTGGGAACAGTCATTCTTCTGATTTAATTTGCAGTACCCAAATTGGGTGCATACCAGAGCATTGCAGCCAAAGGCACAAGGGCATAACACCTCCCTCCCCCCAAGCGTGGTCTTCAAACTTTTGAGAAACCACCCACTATAACTTTTATATCAATACAAGCATTGTCATATTACATTTTTAGGTGAAAAATCTTGAGAGAAATATCTTGCTATATCAACAACTTGAAGTTTGAGAGGGGCAATTTTATTTTCTCTTAGTCACAGAAAAATATCATAGGGAGAGTAGAAAACATTGGCTCACAGTGCTTGCAAAAGCATGTCTGTGGATCTGTTTCATGGGTCCAAGGTGGACTCTGTCTACTCAGTATGACTGAGACCCTGGCTGAAAGACTGTAGACAAATGTGCTGTGAAGACATGGCCTATGTATTCTTCTCAGGAATACACCATTAGACAAAGAAGCAATGACTTTTATCTTGCCTTATTCTGAAGAAGTATTCTCTGCCTATATCTGTGTATGCAAGGATAGGCTGGCCAATGTTCAACACTTAAGATAAGCCAGAGAGTACTGGGACTCACTATAAATTCACTGTTGGACACACTGTGATGATGTGAGGTGGGATTTATCAGGGAAGATTTAGAGTGAGCCTTAGCTGGTGATCAAAATTCCTAGCAATAACCACAATAGTAACAAAGTTAACTTAGCACTAAAGACATGTCTGCATCATGAATCTTCCCAGCATTTTAGATAAAGAAGAGGAGGCATATTCAAATTCTTCCAAATACTAAATATGTGAGGCTCCTCTCCCCTTTCATTTTAAAAATTAGAAAGGCAATTAGAAGTGTCCAAGACTCCTCTTCCCTTTTATTTTAAAAATTATAAAGAAATTAGGAGCCCTGTCTGTCAGGAATAGCAACCTGGAATCATTCTGCTCCAAAACCAAGAGCTGTTTCCAGAGCATGCCAAAGTTTGCTGCTGCAGACAGCTCAAGTCACTGAGAGGGGCACAGGCAGAGTCTAGATTTCCATTCACAATACAAGCTGGACATTCTGGGAGTCCCTTCTGCTTGCTGAAGCCTACCCTTTCTTCTCCATGTGTCTCAGTGATGTGGCTCTTCCTGCACTGAGGTCCACTGAGCTCCTAGGGCCATGAGAAAATGCTCAAGCACAGGCTTTTAGGGAGATGTTTCCCTGAAGCAGCCAGGGAGCTGGGCAGTGAACTGGGTGGCCCTGTTTTCTTAAATTTAAAACTGTATATGAGTGAAATTGTGGGAAATTTTTGAGTATAGTCATCAAGCACAAGGACACAAGTGCTGTGCTTTGTGGCCCTAATCCAGGTTCCCTCAGTTATACAGCAGGGTGGCCACCAGTCTTCTCTGCTGGGTATCCCCATCTATAACATGATATAATGAAGGATGTGATTCTAATGAGAGCCTTACAGGTAAGCATTATTTTCTCTTGTAATAGCTGATGAAAGTAGTCTATTCACTCATACACGGCAAGCCCTTATGTAGGCAACCCCCATCTGTTTATATGTATCTACATATGTGGCTTAATATGAGCTGCCTCAGAGATGACAGACCAGAGGGAAGCACACATTAAAGGTGGGTAGAAGGAGAAGGCTGTATGCAGTAGGGAAAGAACAACTGAGTTAAAAATCTCAAATTTGTGAATAAAACGTGGCGCTGAGCAGATGGGTGAAGCAGCACAAACAACCGGGTCCTTCTGGGAATCCTTTTCCTTATTAGTAAAAGGAGGCCAGTGGGTTGAAGAAGATATGATAATCCTTTGACCCACGGCTGTTTTGTTAGACCTTGTGTTTGACTCTTGGACACTTTGGAAGAAAGGTGGAGTTTCCAGTCAAAAGCAGTCCTTTGAGAGTACACATCCAACTCTCACTGCCTTTTCCAAACCATCAGAGATGCAGCTAAACTATCAGGGTAGAGCAAACAGTTTTCATTGCCTGACAGTAAGTAGGCAAGGGAGGATATTAGACTCAAATCTTGGAGACCTGCACGAAATTTTTTATTGATTCTTTGTGAGTTTCACACTATTCATCTTCATCTCATTCATCTCCCCATCCCTTCCTACCTTCCTATCTACCCTCTGTCCCTGCAACCAACCCCCCAAAAGAAAATAAAACAAAGATAAAATAAATTAAAAAAAAAGAAATCATAGAAAACCTCTTGTTGTGGAAGCTGCAGTTTGTCACAGTGTGTCCTATGGTATATTCTTTTGTCTACATAACCCCACTTGCAAATGTTCATTGCACTAACTGGAGGCCTCTTGCCTCTGCTATACCATCAACATGGGTTCCTTACTGGGGACTCCCCTGGGCCTACCTTTTGGTGCCATGTGTCATGGAGATCCCACTGCTTTGGATCAGCAGGGCCAGCTTTTCTGCATGTTCCAACAGTTCATAGATGAAGTAGATTTTGGGGAGGGCCTATTCAAAGTCCCAGATCTGTGCTTGGGTGGTAAATGAGTTGGTCATCCTGTCAGCTCTCCCATATCCACACCATCAGGATGAGCTCTCTAGCACTGCCCTAGCTAGCTTACCCAATACGGTCACCTACAGGGGACAGGGCCAGCTCTCCTGCTTTCATACCCCCTGGGGTTGGATCACTGGAGCTCAAGTCTGCATTTCCATGATCTAGCCCCAGAACTAACTCCATTATGCTGCCCAGTCAAGGCCTAGGGCCCAGTCTCAAGTGCTGCAGAGGTCAAGCTTTCCTGCTCTCATATCCTTGGGTCTGGCTCACCTGTGCTTTCATCATCAGGGCCACCTTCATTGTGTTGCCCAGGCCAGGTGCAGGGCTCGCTGTACCAATTTTTTAGTGGACTACTTTTACCTTTCATTCAAAATTACTTAAGAAAAGAATTGGTCAGATATGGTGATACATGACTTAATTCAGCAATCCAGAAGGTTATTGCTAGTTTTAAGGTAGTCTGATGTATGTAGTAAACTCCAAAGTTCAGAATAAGCCAAACCACATGGTAAGATCTTAGGTATCAAGCTTAGGAATCTATGAGGCAGAACACAGAGCTCTGTGAGGTTGCTTTATTTTAGTTTTTCCAGAAACTAGTTGAAAGATCTTTTAATAAGTGAGTCATTGCCTTATTTTAAAAGTCCTTATTTTATATTATTTTAAGTTAATTTCCTCTCACAGGTTCTAATCCAACTTGTATCATTATTAAGTATGTGTTGTGTATATGTGAGTTATAGGGTGGCCATTTTGCTTTAAGTATTCTTTTGTAGCTCTTCGGTTTGTTTGTTGTTGTTTTTTTTTAATTTGTTTAGTTAGAGTTTATACAGTATTCTGCCTGCATGTTTACCTGCATGCCAGAAAAAGGAAGGAGATCTCATTATAGATGGTTATGGGCCACCATGTGGGAACTGAGCTCAGAACCTTTGGAAAAACAGCCAGTGTTCTTAACTTCTGAGCCATCTCTCCAGCCCCCTCTTGGTGTTTTTTTTCTTTATTAATTACACTTTATTCACTTTGTATCCCCCCCCCCCCGAGGTTCTCTCCCTCCTCCTGTCCCAATCCCTCCCTTCCTCCACCCTCTGCAAGCATGCCCCTCACCAAGTCCACTGATAGGGGAGGACTTCTTTTCCTTCCTTCTGATCCTAGTCAGTTAGGTCTCATTAGGAGTGGCTGCATTGTCTTCTTCTGTGGCCTGGTAATGCTGCTTCCCCTCAGGGAGAGGTAATTAAAGAGCAGGCCAATCATTTCATGTCAGAGACAGTCCCTGTTCCTATCACAATGGAACCCACTTGGATACTGAACTGCCATGGGTTACATCTGTGCAGGGGTCTTAGGTTATCTCCATGCATGGTCCTTGGTTGGAATAGCAGTCTCAGGAAAGACCCCTGTTCTCAGATTTTTTTGGTTCTGTTGCTCTCCTTATGGAGTTCCTGTTCTCTCCAGATCTTACTGTTTCCCACTTCTTTCCTAGGATTCCCTGCACTCTGCCCAAAGGTTGCCCATAAGTCTCAGTATCTGCACTGATAGTCTGCAGAGCAGAGCTTTTCAGAGGTCCTCTGTGTCAGGCTCCTGACTTGTTCCCCCTTTTCTCCTTCTTCTGATATCCAGCCTTTTTGCCTGTCTGGATATGAATTGAGCACTTTATCAAGAGTCCTCCCTCTTGATTAGTTTCTTTAGGTGTACAGATTTTAGTAGGTTTATCCTGTATTGTATGTCTATATGAGTGAGTATATACTGTGTACATCTTTCTGCTTCTGGGATAGCTCACTCAAGATGATCTTTTCCAGATCCCACCATTTACCTGCAAATTTCATGATTTCCTTGTTTTTTATTGCTGAGTAATATTCTATTGTGTAGATATACCACATTTTGTGCATCCATTCTTCAGTTGAGGGACATCTGGGCTGTTTCCAGCTTCTGGCTATTACAAATAAAGCTGCTACAAACATGGTTGAGCAAATGTCCTTATTGTGTACTTGAGCCTCTTTTGGATATATGCCTAGGAGTGGTATGGCTGGATCTTGAGGAAGCGCTATTCTTAGTTGTCTGAGAAAGCGCCAGATAGATTTCCAGAGTAGCTGTACAAGTTTACATTCCCACCAGCAGTGGAGGAGGGTTCCCCTTTCTCCACAACCTCTCCAGCATGTGTTGTCTCTTGAGTTTTTAATCTTAGCCATTCTGATGGGTGTAAGGTGAAATCTCAGGGTCGTTTTGATTTGCATTTCCCTGATGGCTGATGAGGTTAAGCATTTCTTTAAGTGTTTCTCTGCCATTCGATATTCCTCTACAGAGAATTCTCTCTTTAGCTCTGTTCCCCACTTTTTAATTGGATTACTTGATATTTTTTGCTGTTTAACTTCTTTAATTCTTTATATATACTAGATATTAGACCTCTGTCAGATGTAAGGTTGGTGAAGATCTCTTCTCAATCTGTAGGCTGTCATTTTGCTCTGAGAACAGTGTCCTTTGCTGTATAGAAGCTTTTCAGTTTCATGAGGTCCCATTTATTGATTGATGTTCTTAGAGCCTGCACTGTTGCTGTTCTGTTCAGGATGTTGTCTTCTGTGACAATGAGTTCAAGGGTATTCCCCACTTTTTCTTCAAAGCAGTTTAGTGTGACTGGTTTTATGATGTGGTCTTTGAATCACTTGGACTTTAGTTTTGTGCAGGATGATAAGTATGGATCTATTTGCATTTTTTTCTACATGTAGACTTCCAGTTAGACCAGCACCATTTGTTGAAGATGCTGTCTTTTTTCCATTGAATGAATTTGACATCTTTTTTGAAAATCAGGTGCCCATTAGTGCCCATTAGATTTATGTCAGGGTCTTCTATTCAATTCCATTGATCCACAAGTCTGTTTCTATGCCAGTACCATGCAGTTTCTAGTATTGTTGTTCTATAGTACAGCTTGAGATCAGGGATGGAGATACCTCCTGGTGATCTTTTACTGTAGAGAATTGTTTTAGCAATTCTGGGTTTCTTGTTGTTCCATATGAAGGTGAGAATTTTTCTTTCAAGGTCTGTAAAGAATTGTGTTGGTAATTGGATGGGAATTGCATTGAATCTGCTTTTGGTAAGATGGCCATTTTTACTATGTTAATCCTGCCAAGCCATGAGCATGGGAGATCTTTCCATCTTCTTATATCTTCTTCTAATTCTTTCTTCAGAGACTGGAAATTTTTTTCATACAAGTCTTTGACTTCCTTGGTTAGGATCACACCAAGGTACTTTCTGTCCTTTGTGGCTATTGTGAAGGGTGTTGTTTCCCTAATTTCTTTCTCAGCCCTTTTGTCTTTTGTATACAGGAAGCCTACTGATTTTTTTGAGTTAATATTGTATCCAGCCACTTTGCTGAAGGTGTTTATCAGCTGTAGGAGTTCCCTGGTAGAATTTTTGGGGTCACTTATCATATCATCTGCAAACAGTGATACTTTGACTTCTTCCTTTCCAATGTGTATCCCCTTGATCTCCTTCAATTGTCTTATTGCTCTAGCTAGGCCTTCAAGAACAATGTTGAAGAGATATGGAGAGAGTGGACAGCCTTGCCTTGTCCCTAATTTCAGTGGGAATGATTTAAGTTTCTCTCCATTGAGTTTGATGTTGGGTATAGGCCTGCTGTATATCACCTTTACTATGCTCAGGGGTGTGCCTTGCATCCCTGATGTCTCCAATACTTTAACCATGAATGGATGGATATTGGATTTTGTCAAATGCCTTTTCAGCTTCTAAGGAGATGATCATGTGGTTTTTCTCCTTCAGTTTGTTTATGTGGTGGATCACATTGATGGATTTCCGTATATTGAACCACCCCTGCATGCCTGGGATGAAGCCTACTTGGTCGTAGTAGTAGATGATATCTTTGATGGGTTCTTGTATTTGGTTTGCAAGTATTTTGTTGAGTATTTTTGCATCAATGTTCATGAGGGAGATTGGCCTGAAATTCTCTTTCTTTGTTGGGTCTTTGTGAGGTTTAGGTACCAAGGTGACTGTGGTTTCATAGAATGAGTTTGGTATGTTCCTTCTGTTTTTATTTTGTGGAATAGTTTGAAGAGTATTGGTGTTAGCTCTTCTTTGAAGGTCAGGTAGAATTCTGTGCTGAAACCATCTGGCCCTGGGTTTTTTTTTTTTAAAGGTAGACTTTGGATGATAGCTTATATTTCCTTAGGGGATATAGGTCTATTTAATCGGTTTACCTGGTCTTGATTCAGCTTTGGCATGTAGAATCAGTGAAGAAAATTGTTCGTGTCATTTAGATTTTCAAATTTTCTTGCATAAAGACTTTGGAAGTAAGACCTAATTATTGTTTGGATTTCTTTAGTGTCTGTGGTTATGTCCCCTTTTTTGTTTCTGATTTTGTTGATTTGGATAGTTTCTCTCTGCCTTTTAGTTAGTTTGGCTAAGGGGTTTTCGATCTTGTTGATTTTCTCAAAGAACCGGCTTTTGGTTTCATTGATTCTTTAAATTGTTTTATTTGTTTCTAATTGATTGATTTCAGCCCTGAGGTTGATTATTTCCAGCCATCTACTCCTCTTTGGTGTGTCTGCTTCTTTTTTTTCTAGGGCTTTTAAGTGAGCCATTAATTTGTTTGCATGAGATTTTTTGAATTTCTTTTTGAAGGCACTTAGTGCTATGAACTTTCCTCTTAACACTGCTTTCATCGTGTCCCATAAGTTTGGGTATGTTGTGCCTTCATTTTCATTGAATTCTAGGAAGTCTTTCATTTCTTTCTTTATTTTTTCTCTGACCCAGCTGTCATTTAGAAGCAAGTTGTTCAGTTTCCATGTGTGTGTGGGCCTTTTGCTATTTTTGTCATTGAGATCCAGCTTTAGTCCATGGTGATCAGATAGGATACAAGGGATTATTTCAGTCTTCTTGTATCTGTTGAGGCTTGCTTTGTGACCAACTATATGGTCTATTTTGGAGAAGGTTCCATGAGGTGCTGAGAAGAAGGTAAATTCTTTTGAGGTCCATTTGATTCATGACCTCTGTCAGAGTTATAGATTCTTTGTTTAATTTCTGTTTTGTTTACCTGTCCTTTGTTGAGAGTGGGGTGTTGAAGTCTCCCACTATTAATGTGTGGGGGTCTATGTGTGGTTTAAGTTTTATTAAAGTTTCTTTTACAAATATGGGTTCCCTTGTATTTAGGGCATAGATGTTCAGGATTGTGATATCTTCCTGGTGGATTTTTCCCTTGATGAGTATGAAGTGTCCTTCTCTATCTCTTTTGATTAATTTTGGTTGAAAATCTCCTTTATTAGATATTAGAATGGCTACTCCTGCTTGATTCTTGAGTCCATTTGGTTGGAAAACTGTCTTCCAGCCCTTTACCCTCAGGTAATGTCTATCTCTGTGATTTAGGTATGTTTTTTGTATGCAGATTGTTGGGTCTTGTTTACGCATCCATTCTGTTAGTCTGTGCCTTTTTATTGGAGAATTGAATCCATTGATGTTGAGGGAGATTAATGACCAGTGGTTGTTAGATCCTTTGATATTGATGTTGGCCATGGTATTGTGTTTGTCTGTTTGGCTACTTTTTGTTTTGCTGTAGTGAAGTTATTTATTTCCTGTGATTTCTTGAAAGTAGTTACTTTTCTTGGATTGTATTTTTCCTTCTAGTGTCTTCTGTAATGCTGGATTTGTGTGTAGGTATTGTTGACTCAGAGATTCTGCTCCCCCAGCAATTTAAATCCTGTGTTTCTCATGTATGTATGTATTTTTCTGTGTCTGTTTCTTTGTAGAGTTGGACTGATGAAAATTCGGACAGAGGATAGTTAAAATTAGAACTAGTTCTCGGCCCGGGAGTGCACATGGCTGCATGGCAGGACACCAAGCAGTGTGCTCTCCCTCCCAAGGGAGCCAAGGGAACAGGCAAGGCTCATGGGCTTGCTAGGTGAAAGTCCTTATACATGGCTAGGCGGGCATTGGCTCTGTAGCTGCTCCATGACAGGAGCTGCTCTGGCTGCCGAGAGTGAGGAAAAACTCCTCCCCCTTGCCTTCATGCCAGCTCAGCAGGGAACTGATCAGCAGGAGCTCACCATGCCCTCTTGCTCCTCTCTTCCCTCCTCCTACCTAAGGGGCTTGCAACTTACAGATCAAACAGTAATTTAGGAAGAAAACTGCACTTGCTGTAATGTTTAGAATTATAGCTGAGTCTAAATAAAAAAAAAGTTTTGTTTGTCTGTTTAAATATATGGCCATTATATGATTGTTTTCAACTTGTCTTAAATGGTTGATATGTTAAAAAATAATTGGGTATGTTTTAAGGTTAAATTCAAATTCTTGTTTAAAACACGTATATGTGCCTATGTGTTTGTAGGGTCTATGAATGCATATGTTTAAATAACAACAATGTAAATTGCCACATGGTGTGGCTCAGGAAAAGAACAAAGGTTGCAAAATCTCTGAGTCAAAATGATTTTATTTCCTTTTAGAATAAGAAGAAAGTCTTATTCTAAGTTGATATTGGTTCTGAAGGTTGGGTTGCTTTCACTGATAAATTTTGGTCTTAAAATCTGGTTTCAACTTTTAAAATTATGGTTATGCTTTGTGAATTCACTCCTAAAGAAGATACTTTGCTTTGATATTGCAGGGACGAGTTTTAAAAATTGTTTAGATGTTTAAGAGGATAAAACATTTACAGTTTATCAGATTTTTTAAGCAATAACTCTTGGGAAGTCTAACAACGAACTTAAAACAGTTTCCCAACCCTTGGGAAAATTAAAAAAAATTTAATGAGAGTTTTTCTGTTATCTGAAAAGAAAGAGAGAGAGAGCAAGAGATATTAAAAAAATGGCTTGTCTAAAGCAAAAATGTCTGGTTAAGCCAAAAAAAAAAAAAAAAAAAAAAGCTAGGAACCTAAAGGTATGTAGGATGTTGCAGAAGGTTAGTGGATGTATTATAAAAAGCCAGAGAGTTAATATGATTTAAGAAAAAAAAAACTGTATTTAAATATGTTATAATTCATTTAAAAGGCTGGTGATTCTTCATTACAAAATGTTTTTTTATGCTCTTTTAAAGAAAAAAATTCTGGCTGATAGGTTTGGTATGGCTAAAATAATTCATACAGTTTAAAAATGTTCTGTACTGTTCTGTTATGCAGTTGGTTCTAAAACTTATTTGATCACTATGTTAAAACTTTTGGTTGTGGGGGATTATGGATACTCCACAGTGTTTGCTGTGTCATCAATAGCACCTAATGGCTATGTTTGGTATTGTCAGTCACAGCCTGTGCTAACACATGACTAGCCGCCATGATGGTTCAGGGATAGAGAGCATGTGAAGCTGTAGTTTTGCTGCCATATTTCTTTAGGGCTTTCAGCTGAGTTCAATTATACGGGGCCAGCTGCCATGCTGGTCCGGAGATAAAGAGGGTGGAGCCATGAGTTTACCACCATTTTGTTTAGGTCTCTCAGTTATGTTCAGTCCTCTAATTAGTGTTAAGTGCAAAGCTTTTTACTGTTCAATTTTAATACAAAGTGGTAGGATGAGCAAGATTTACTAGCCCCTCTATAAACTGTATCTGATTAAAATGTTTGCTTTGATTTTATTTCAGAAAGAGCAGACTTAAAGCTATGCTAATGACTGCAGTTGGTTAAGGTGTTGAGCTTTACCTAGTGTCTTTGTATAGGTTTTTTTAAGGTTAAGCCTAAAATGGATAACCATAAAGTTTGCCTATTTGTCTTAAAATATATAGTTCTAAAACATGCATCTCAGAAATATGCTAGAACTAGATTAAGTAACATTCTGTTTTATAGGACACGGTTTAAAACAGATGATAAAAACAAAGAGTAACTCAGATATGCTGGCCCTCAAGCTTATCAGAGATCTGATGAATATGGCATTTTAACATATGTAAGTTTATTGTGGCAAAAGTCCCAAAATCCTGGCAGTAACTCCCCAAGGTCTCCGAGAAGATTTGGACAACGACAGATGACTGCAACTCTGGATTGTGGTATGCTAACCACTGGGCAATACTGCCCCAGCTGGCCCACTGGTAGGGCCCAGCCTAAACAGCTGACAAAGTCGGGGACACCTGAAGAGCCATTGTCTCACATGGGAGAGGCAAGGTGAGGTCAATCTCTCCTGTTCCTCTTTCCACAGCAGCAGTTTCTCATCCTCTATGCCTGATGGCTGGACTGCCTCTGCTCAGAAAGCCAGGAGACCACAGGGGCCAGGTACACTGCCCAGGTGATGGACTAACTAGTCATCTCTGTCATTTTGATTGGTACATTTACTTAGCTCATAATTTATCCTTCTCAGGTCTCTGATCACATTGACGGCTAGGCTGAAAGGCTAGGCTTAGTTAACAGTAACTTGGCAGCTAAAGACCAGACAGTTAGGTTCACTATCAGCTCATTGGACAGTTCATTAGTTAGTTAAAACTACTAGGTACTATATCTTTTGTGTAAAAAGAAAAAAAACAGGTTTGCCCTGCTCACAGGCTTTACATCAGTTGCCAATGTCTTATAATAATAGTTAAATTAAAAAAATATAGTTTATATAGGGTCTGAGGATATAGGAGTTCAGGTTATAAAAATCTAAAAAAATGTTGGTCTACATACTGATCAAAGTGTCAATTTAATGGACATCAGTTTAACACTTAAGTAAAAAAAAGAAAAAAGTACAAGCAGTTTCTCACGCAGGCAATTTTACTCAGCCAAAATATACGAGGGTTTACTCAAGGTTGCACAGAGCCTACTGTCTGGTTACTGTTTTTGCACGGAGTTTCTCAGGGTCAGAGCAGTCTGCTGTAAGACCACCAAGGTCAGTCTGTGAGAGACTGGACTTTGGAAAATAGCCAAGAGGCGGAGTTCCGCTGCTCAGATGCCGTTAACTCCAAAAAGGCTGCCACATGGACACACTTAAGTTGTTTATAAAAGATATAAAACAAACAGCTGACTGGTACCCATTCTGTTGGATATAGTTTTTACCTGTTACTCTCAAAATGTTGTTGTATTAGATTTGCTGATATGTTACTTTTCTGAGTTTTTAATATATATATATATTTCCTTTTGTGTACCAAAAATTCATATGAGTTTATAAAAATCAAAAGGTCATGAGACCTAGATCTGGCATAGCTCAAATGGATCCCAGAAGATTTTTTCTCTGCTGTTGGGATTCCTTTTTCCATTTAACAGACAAATCTTAACTTCTGTCTCTAGTCTGAATTTGTCTCAGCAGATTTTCACCTGGTTGACTCTGGGCTGCAAGCTGAAATCTGGACTTGTTGGAAGCTGACATGACTGCTCCCTGTCTCTTCAATTGGATCAACTAACCAGAGACTGTTAAGGACTGCCTCATTGACCAGCCTTTGACTGGCTCCTAGTAATCTTTACCCATGTACTCTCCCCAACTTTTGACCAGCATTTCAGCCTCTTTCAAACTGAGATATCAACGATTCAATATCAGCATGAAGAAATTCCAGAAGACGGATCATCAGCCCATTGTCCCATTCTACAGGCTGAAATGTTGAGTCAAAAGAAAAAAATTTCTTAAGATAAAATTCTCACTCTGAAGCTGCTTCATGATTGAAGCAGTTACAAGGAGAAGGGAGAAATGAAAGCGTTAGGCTAACTTTGTAACCTATATGTCTTCTAAAGCCTATAGTTTTGAGTTTTAGGTCCAGGTTAAGCTAAAGCCTCTTAGTACCTTTCCAGAGAATGAAGGAATGTGACCCTATCTGTGAGGACAGATATAAAAAAAAGGCAAGCAAGCAATGATCTTCACTCAGCAAAAGAAGGACCAGACCCTTGTCTTTGAGATAGCGTTTCTTAGCAATGAACCTAGACTTCTTCTGAGTAGCTTTTGACCTCCAGCCAAAAGTCTGTAGCCCCTAATCTTCAAGGATGAGCTAACCACCCCCACCTTAAATTGCAGCTGCATCCACACTTGGCAGGACTGGCCAAGCTTGAGCACCTAAGACTAACCAATTATATTACTTTATAGCTTCCTCATCCAATCCTAAGTTGCCAAAACTGCAACTTCAAATTTCCCACAATTTTTCTTTTAAAAACCTAAAGGCCTTTGTCCCCCAGTGCCACTCTTTGCTGACCACCAGGGGTGACCCCATTGTGCAATGGTTAATAAACCTCTTGCTTTTGCAATGAGTCTTGGTCTGGGGGAGTTTCTGGGAAGGGTGCGATCTTGAACTCCTGAGCTGTGAGATCCCAGGTCTTACAGTGCCTGATACCTGAGTTTGTGGGAACAGCCTGGTATGTTGATCCAGGGGTAGCAGGGCTGGTTCATGCTTCTGGGAGAGCTCTCTTGGCACCAGAGGCTGCTGGGGTGGACTTAGACATTTGATCCTGTGTTCTGGCCTGGTGCTAGAACATGTCTGGGGCCTGGGTCCATGGTACTGCCATTGGCTTTGGAACATAGAGCCTGGCCTGTAGGGAAAGGCACTGGTCTGGGTGCTGAGGTGTCCAGTGAAGGCAGGTTCTCATTTTACTGTCTTCTTTCTACAAGAAGAGAATCTGTCTAGCCGAACAGTACATATCTGGGGAAGGGATTCATGATAGTGGTGTTCTTTTTATTTTTCAATGTGTCTTTTTCTTTTATTCCTTAAGCTCTTAAGTGCTGTAAGCTCTTGTCTGGATTCTATAGCTTTTATGGGTATTTTTGAATGAATGTTTGTTCAAGCTCATATTATTTCTGTTTTAATTTAAAATACAGCACATATTATAATAATATAATATATAGTGTAATAATGTTCAAAGGCTCTATAAGTTTGTCAGTAAATTGTAATCATGTAAAATGTTCCTGTTGGGCTGGTTGAGATGACTCATTAAGTAAGGGTCCTTGACACCAAGCCTGTCCATTGGAGTTCCATCTCCGCCATCCAGAGGATTTAAGGAAAGAACACAGCACACTCATAACTCTTTCTCTACCCATAAGTAAATAAGGGTGGTTCTTTGTCAAACATATTAGAGAAGTGCTGGTTTATATGGAAGATGTTGGAGAGACCTGACAGCAAACACTATGGTCTTGGACCAGATGCTTTCCAATAAGAAATGAAATGCTCTAAACATGATTGGGCAGTCAACAACATTGAAATGTAGACTGCATTTAGACTATAGTTGTATCAGTATACATTTCTCTTTTTTTTCAATTTCAATTTTATTTTTTTCTTCATAATTCATTCATCATATATCTCAATCGAAGACCCCTCCCTCAACTCCCGCCAGTCTTACCTACCCTCCCTCTTCTCTCTATCCCCTAGTCCACTGAAAGGGGGGGGGTTCTCCACTATTGCCATATGTCCAAAGCTTGTTAAAGTCTCATCAGGACTGCCTGGATCCTCTTCCTTGGTGGCCTGGCAAGGCTGCATCATCCGGAGTAAGTTATCAAAGAGCAATCAACTGAGTTCATGATAGAGGCAGCCCCTGATCCTCTCACTCAGAGATCCACATGGAGACTGAGCTGCCAGTCGGCCACATCTGAACAGGGAGTCTAAGTCCTCTCCATCCATGGTCCTCCGTTGGTGCATCAGTCTCTGCAGGACCCCCTGGGCTCAGATCTTCTAGTTTTGTTGGTCTCCTTTCCCCTCCATGTCCCTCTATTCCTACCCCCTTCTTCCTCCATAAGACTTCCTATGCTCTTCCCAAAGACTGGCCATGCTCGCAGCATCTGCTTCCATCCCCTGTTGGGTGAATCATTTCAGAGGACCCTTTATAATAAGTTCCTATCCTGTTTTCTCTCTTCCACCACTTCTGGTTTCTATCCTGTTTGCTGTTCTGAATGAGATTTAAGCATCCTCCCTAGGGTCCTCCTTACTGTTTAGTTTCTTTAAGTCTGTAGATGGCTACAGCTAATATCTGCCTATAAGTGAGTATATACTATGTCTGTCTTTCTGTTTCTGGGTTATCTCACTCAGGATGATCTCTTCTAGTTCCATCCATTTCCCTGCAAATTTCATGATTTCCTTGTTTTTAATAGCTGAGTAGTATTTCATTGTGTAGATGTACCACAATTTCCGTATCCATTCTTCCATTGAGGGACATCTAGGTTGTTTCCAGATTCTGGCTATTACAAATAAAGCTGCTATGAACATGGTTGAGCAAATGTCCTTATTAAATGGTGGGGCATCATTTGGATATATTCCTAGGAGTGGTATAGATGGATCTTGAGGTGGTGTTATTCCCAATTTCCATAGAAAGCTCCAGATTGATTTCCAAAGTGGTTGTACAAGTTTGTACTCCCACCAGAAATGGAGGAGCGTTCTCTTTTCTCCACATCCTCTCTAGCATGTGTTGTCACTTGAGTTTTTTTTTATCTTATCCAAGAAATTAGACATCAACAAATCAAATAATCCAATTAAAAATGGGGAACAGAGCTAAGCAGAGAATTCTCAAGAGAGGAATATAGAATTGCAGAGAAACCCAACCCCAACAAAAGATCAAAGCAGATGCTGAGACTCAAGGCTAATCTTTTGGCAGAGCACAGAGAGTGTTATGGGGGAAGAAAGGGGTGGGGTTAGGTTAGGGAAATAGGAGTATAAGGTACTGAACTCCTGTCATTTTACCTAATGAGCTATCTCTCTGGCTCCACACTGCTTTTTCAAAGGATCCTTGAAGTTTGAAAGTGAAAGCTTACAAATGATTTAGAAAAATAAAAATGCAGGTTCATAAATATATTTAGAAAGAATAATAAAACAAATACAGTAAATGCTATAAATTGAATTCTGCATAGACTATACGAGTATGTTCTCAAATTTCAAAATTACTTACATAAAATGTACCACAGATTAAATTCAGATTTACTTAAAAAACAAAACTTAAAAATTATTAAACATGTATCTTAGAAACAGTTTTAATGCACCAATTTGTGTTTCATTTGCTTGAAAATGACTGAAATGTTTTGAGCAGCTCCAAGCATCCTCTGTGCTCTGCTGCCCCCTAGTGCCCCTTTTGCTCATGAGCAGCTCATTCTGCAAATGGGGATTTAGAGCATTGGAATCCCCAGGCAAACAGGTTTCAAGTACAACCCTATCACGTAAAATACTTTAATTTTTTTTTATTAAATTTATTTACTTATTCATTTTACATCCAGATGATTTTTTTAGTGGTGATAGTGTGGTATAGTACCACGAAGCCATACCTCATGACATATTTCTCCTTCTGTTTCTCCCTTTTGTTGCTGGGATTGGCCCTCAGCGTGCTGTGTACTGGCTGTACTTCTGAGCTAAAGCTCCAGCCTGCCTGCTCCACCTGTTACAAGATTCTCAAATAACACATGTCAAATATCCAAGAGTATATATCAAATATACTTGCTTTTCTTGACAGCTGTTACTTAATAGTATTATCATAGTGTTCTACTTTGTAGCCAAGCATACTGGATTTGACCCCTAGTCTCTCATTACTGATTCCCAATTCCTAAAAGCATTGAATGCCATTTGTCCTCAAAAACTGCTTCAGTTTATTTGGCAAGAATATTTGACATGAATTGGCATGAACTTTCAGCTAACTTTGTATTGACTGCTTGTATGATTATTCCTAACTTAGTTCCAGAATTATTAACATGAAATGCTGCTGTTTTTTGTTTGTTTGTTTATTTGTTTGTTTTTAAACTGTTGGTTTATTGATTCTTCTTTTCATTCTTGGATTCTCTAAGAATTTCAGCTCACATGTTTAACTCATTAATATTAATTAATACTTTGATAATTTCTTTGATAAGGCTAGGACTATATATGGTAAAGCCTTAGGGATTTGGGAGTTGATAAGGAGAGATCATGGGTAAAATCAGTTATGCTTAGATTAAAAATAGAAGGCTTACTTTGATTGAGAAATGTCTGTATTTCATCTTAGTTTCCTTAAAATTATGGAAAGTTAAACATCAGATTGATTCATTATTCCATCTGTCTGTCTGGTTGTCTATCTCCTTTTGAGACTGGGTTTTGCAATGTTGTTCTAGCTGCCCTGGAGCTTCCTATGCAAACCAGGCTGGCTTTGAACTCAAGATATCTGCTTGCCCTGCCTTCTGAATGCTTGGATTAAAGGTTTTCCACTGCTTCAAGCCCAGTTTAACCACTTTAAAGTGTGCACGTTGACAGTGTTAGTTCTTGCAACCATCTCCAGAACCTTTTCATCTTGTCAAACGTGAGAAGATCTATACTCAAAACAGTAAGCCACCCATCCTCCTCTCCGCAGCCAGCCCCTGGCAGGTGTTATTTTACTTTCTGTCTCTGTGAATTTGAAAACCGTAGATGACTCTTTTAAGTGGAATTATCTGGTATTTATCATTTTGAATTAGCTGATTTCACTAATCTTATATCTTTAAGGTTTATACAGGCTGTAGCATAACACAAAACTTCTTCGCTTTTAAATATTGAGTAATATTCCATTTTTGCTTGTTTACCTAACTTGTAGTGATATTTTTTTTACTAACTTGTAGTGATTTTTGTTTGCTCATTTATCTTTCCATGCACGCATGGATTGCTTTTTTCTTTTTAGCTCTTGTGTATAATGCAGCCATGAAGATGGATGCATTATTATCTCTGTGAGTCCTTGCTTTCAGTTTTTTTGGCTGTAGACCCAGAATTAGAATCTGTGGATAATGTGATAATTGTTTATTTTTTTTGTTGTTGCTGTAATACTGTTTTCCTTATCAGTTATATTTCATGTTATCTGCTTTATTTAATTTTTTTTGCATGTGTATATATGCAAATGCGTACATGCATGCTTGTGTAGCTGGGGTCAGTGTCTTCCTCAGTTGCTTTATTTTTTTTCCTTTTTTTAATTTTATTAATTACACTTTATTCATTTTGTATCCCCCCATAAGCCCCTCCCTCCTCCCCTCCCAATCCCACCCTCCTTCCCCTTTCTCCATGCCTGCCACTCCCCAAGTCCACTGATAGGGGAGGTTCTCCTCTCCTTTCTGAACTTAGTCTATCAGTTCTCATCAGAAGTGGCCTCTACTGTGGCCTGGTAAGGCTGCTCCCCCCTCAGGGGGAGGTGATCAAAGAGCAGGCCAAT
The DNA here is from genome assembly GCF_030254825.1 of Meriones unguiculatus. Classification (NCBI taxonomy): domain Eukaryota; kingdom Metazoa; phylum Chordata; class Mammalia; order Rodentia; family Muridae; genus Meriones; species Meriones unguiculatus. Next base: position 2,547,407 of record NC_083365.1, on the reverse strand, counting down.
CAGATTATGTCAGAGGCCTCTTCCCATTACTATGTAACCCACTTGGACACGGAACTGCCATAGGCTACATCTGTGCAGGGGTTCTAGGTTATCTCCATGAATAGTCCTTGGTTGGAGTATGAGTCTCTGTGAAGTTCCCTGTGTTCAAATTTTCTTGTTCTGTTGCTCTCCTTGTGGAGACCCTGTCCTCTCTAGCTCTTACTATTTCCCACTTCTTACATAAAATTCCATTCACTCTGCCCAACAGTTGACCATCAGGCTCAGCATCTGCTTTGATAGTCTGCAGGGCAGAGGCTTTCAGAGGCCCTCTGGTAGGTTCCTAGTTTGTTTCCTGTTTTCTTCTTCTGGCTTTCAGAAGCCCTCTGTAGAAGGTTCCTAGGTTGTTTCCTGTTTTCTTCTTCTTCTGATGTCCAACCTCTTTGCCTTTCAGGATGGGGATTGAGCGTTTTAGTTAGGGTCCTCTCTCTTGCTTAGTTTCTTTAGATGCACAGATTTTAGTGGGTTTGTCCTATGTTGTATGTCTATATGAGTGAGTATATACCCTGTGTGTCTTTTTGCTTCTGGGACAATTCACTCAGGATGATCCTTTCCAGGTCCCACCATTTACCTGCAAATTTCATGATTTTCTTATTTTTCATTGCTGAGTAATACTCCATTGTATAGATATACCACAGTTTCTGCATCCATTCTTCAGTTGAGGGGTTTCTGGGCTGTTTTCAGCTACTGGATATTACAAATAAAGCTGCTACAAACATGGTTGAGCAAATGTCCTTTTTGTGTACTTGAGCCTCTTTTGGATATATGCCCAGGAGTGGTATGGCTGGATCTTGGGGAAGCGCTATTCCTAGTTGTCTGAGAAAGTGCCAAATTGATTTCCAGAGTGGTTGTACAAGTTTACATTCCCCTTTCTCCACAACCTCTCAAGCATGTGTTGTCACTTGAGTTTTTGATCTTAGCCATTCTCATGGGTGTAAGGTGAAATCTCAGGGTTGTTTTGATTTGCATTTCCCTAATGGCTAATGAGGTTGAGCATTTCTTTAAGTGCTTCTTTGCCATTCGATATTCCTCTCCAGAGAATTCTCTGTTTAGCTCTGCTCCTCATTTTTTAAGTGGATTACTTGGTTTGCTGTTTTTTAGCTTCTTTAGTTCTTTATATATACTGGATATGAGTCCTCTATCAGATAAAGGGTTGGTGAAGATTCTTTCCCAATCTGTAGGCAGTCGCTTTGTTTTGATGACGGTGTCCTTTGCTTTGCAGAAGCTTTTCAGTTTCATGAGGTCTCATTTATTGATTGTTGCTCTTAGAGCCTGTGCTGTTGGTGTTCTCTTCAGGAAGTTTTCTCCTGTACCAATGAGTTCTAGGGTATTCCCCACTTTTTTTTTCTAACTGATTTAATGTGTCTGGTTTTATGTTGGGTCTTTGATCCACTTGGACTTCAGTTTTGTGCAGGGTGATAAGTATGGATCTATTTGCATTTTTCTACATGTAGACATCCAGTTGGACCAGCACCATTTCTTGAAGATGCTATCTTTTTTCCATTGTATGGTTTTGGCATCTTTGACAAAGATCAGGTGTCTATAAGTGTGTTGGTTTATTTCTGGGTCCTCTCTTCGGTTCCATTGATCCACCATTCTGTTTCTATGCCAGTACCATGCAGTTTTTAAAACTGTTCCTCTATAGTACAGCTTAAGATCAGGGATGGAGATACCTCCAGAAGATCTTTTATTGTAGAGGATTGTTTTAGCAATTCTGGGTTTCTTGTTATTCCATATGAAGTTGAGAATTTTTCTTTCCAGGTCTGTAAATAATTGTATTGGTAATTTGATGGGAATTTCATTGAATCTGTAGATTGCTTTTGGTAAGATGGCCATTTTTACTATGTTAATCCTGCCAAGACATGAGCATGGGAAATCTTTCCATCTTCTGATATCTTCTTCTAATTCTTTCTTCAGAGACTTGAAATTTTTTTCATTCAAGTCTTTGACTTCCTTGGTTAGGGTTACTCTGAGGTACCAGTCATGGAAAGTCTCCCATCCAAAAAAAGCCCAGGACCTGATGGTTTCAGCACAGAATTCTACCAGACATTCAAAAAAGAGCTAACTCCAGTTCTCTTCAAACTATTCCACAAAATAGAAACAGAAGGAACATTACCAACTCATTCTATGAAGCCACAGTCACCTTGGTACCTAAACCTCACAAAGACCCATCAAAAAAAGAGAACTTCAGGCCAATCTCCCTTATGAACATTGATGCAAAAACACTCAACAAAATACTTGCAAACAGAATACAAGAACACATCAAACATATCATCCACCATGACCAGGTAGGCTTCATCCCAGGTATGCAGGGGTGGTTCAATATACGGAAATCCATCAATGTGATCCACCATATTAACAAACTGAAAGAAAAAAAAAACACATGATAATCTCCCTAGATGATGAAAAAACATTTGACAAAATCCAACATCCATTCACGTTTAAAGTCTTGGAGAGATCAGGGATACAAGGCACATATCTAAACATGGTAAAGGTGATATGCAGCAAACCTATAGCCAACATCAAACTGAATGGAGAGAAACTTAAAGCAATCCCACTGAAATCAGGGACTAGGCAAGGCCGCCCACTCTCTCCATATCTCTTCAACATAGTCCTGCAAGTCCTTGCTAGAGCAATAAGACAGTTGCAGGAGATCAAGGGGATACAAATTGGAAAGGAAGAAGTCAAATTATCACTATTTGCAGATGATATGATAGTATACGTGAGTGACCCCAAAAACTCTACCAGGGAACTCCTACAGCTGATAAACACCTTCAGCAAAGTGGCTGGATACAAAATTAACTCAAAAAAATCAGTAGCCCTCCTGTATACAAAAGACAAAAGGGCTGAGAAAGAAATTAGGGAAACAGCACCCTTCACAATAGCCACAAATGACATAAAGTTGCTTTATTTTTTTTGAGATAGGGTCTCTCACTTGGAGCTCACTGATTGTCTAGCCTGGGTGTCCATTTCTCTAGCACTGGGATAACAGGTGTACAACACTGTACCTGTCTGTACTCTGTGCTGAGAAATGATTCAGGTTGTTGTTTTCTGTGGCAAGTACTTTACCAACTGACACATCTGTACAGCTCCATGTTTTGGTTTTCTTTTTTTGTTTTTGTTGTTGTTGTTGTTTGTTTTTTGTTTTATTTTTAATCAGGGACATTCTGAGTAACATAGATTAGTCCTGAACTCATGATCATCCTGCTCATTTTCCTGGATACCTTAGCTTTTAAAGAACATAACTTTGTTCATGTTAGAATTCTAGACTGGCACTTTTTCTTCTTTTGAGCAGGGCAAAGTATTCAGATATTTTATGTAGATTTTCTCTGCTCAACAGTGAACCATTTGTTACTGTTAGTTACTATTATTAGTTATTGTTGATGCTCATTTTTTCTGAAAAATTTTTTCTAAAAGCTTATAGCGTCTCTGTTTGGTTTTGCTTTTAAATAGTCCTATTATGCTGTACATCTATAATCTCTTTACAGTCATCCATACTGGACTGTTTAGGGTCTTGAAACTATAGAATGATATATTTTCTATGTTTTTGGAAGTTCTTGGTTGTGGTGTCTTTAAGCCCTCTGTTGCATTACATGCAAAGTTACCTTTTCAGAGGGGTTTAACTGTTTCCATGATGTTACTAAGATGCTATTTGCTCTTTACAGCTATTCTCATAGGTCACATAAATGGAGCTTCCCTGATACATGTGGTACTGTTAATAGGGTGAATATGGTTTATTGTTATATAACTTCACATATGGCAAATGCTAAAAAGTATAACCGCATATATTAGTATTTTTGTAAACTTGATGGAGTACCTGAGAAAATAGCAGGAGAGATGATTGTTGGTTTTAGAGGGTTCAGTCCATCATGATGAGAGAAATGGAGCAGAGAAGAACAGTTCACATTGTTGTGACCAGGAATCAAAGAGAGGTTTTGATTGTACTAATACCCCCTTACCCCCCTTTATTCCATCTGGGTGCTGTTTTACTCTGTGCCCACATTCAGATCAGGCCTTTTGCCTCTTAGTTAACCCTCTCTGGAAGCGCCCTCACAGACATACCCAGAGTGTCCTACTAATCAGCTCCATGTGTGTCTTAGTCTATTGGCAATTACCATTAACTGTCATGCCATATATACAAAGGTTTTGAGAAAACCAACAGTTTTTAATAATATGAAAATGTTGTAGACAAGAGGGTGTTGCCCAGTGACAGTGTGTATGTGAGAGGTCCCCAAAGAAAAAATCTGGAGTGCTAATTGCTCAGTACTCCTGTTAATATCCCATGTGTTTTGTGTTTCTTTCTTTTCCCTTCCTCTCCTCTCTTTTTTCTTTATCTTATTGAAAAAGGATTTTTCTCTCATAGAAAATATCCCAACCACATTTTCTTTTTCCCTTTTTTCTACCCCTCCCAGTTCCTTTTTATCCCAAACAGCTTCCCCTTAGCCTCCTTTTAAAAAAGAGCAGGCCTTCAAGAGACAACAACCAAACAGGACAAAACAAACACATTAAGACAAGGCAGATGCCCTCATTTTGAGGCAGGTCAAAGCAAAACAACAGCAGAAAAAGAGTCCCAAGAGAAGACCAAAAAAGGCCAGGGGCACACATGTTCCCACAGTTAGAAGTCCCAGGAAAACACCAAGATAACAGCCACAACCAGAAGATCTGGTGCAGACCCTTGCAGACCCCATGCATGCTGCTTCAGTCTCTTTGAGCCGGTGTGTGCCTTGATTAGTTGATTCAGTGAGTCACCTTCTCCTGGTGTACTCCATCCTCTCTGACTCCTACTATCCTTCTATCCCCTTCTGCTGGCTCCTCTGAGCTTCAAGGGAGAGGGACCCAATGGTAACCCCCAATTTAAACACTTCCCACATAATGTCTGGCTGTTAGCCACTGTGTCACCTCCCATCTGCTGCCAGAAGAAGTCTCTGATGATGACCAGACAAAGCACTGATTTATGAGTATAGCACAGTATTATTAGAAAAAATTACTTACTTATTTGTGAATATTTTAGACCAGCTGTATTTGATTCTGCTTAGGTCTCTGGGCTAACTCTAACCCTCCCTAACACTAACCCTAACCCTAACAATCCTAAACGTAACCCTAACTCTAACATTAACACTAACACTAACACTAATCCTAACCATAACAACCCTAACCACAAACTCTAACCGTAACCACTACACTGACTCTAACACTAACCTGAACACTGCCTAACCCATACCCAAACCCTAACCTTAACCCTAACAAGCCTAACACTAACCCTAACAACTAAATCTAACACTAACCCTGCCTAACTCTAACCTTAACCCTAACACAAAAACTAATCCTAACCCTAACCCTAACAACTCTAACCCTAACTCTAACCCTAAACTGAACTCCTAATTCTAACACTAACCTTAACCCAGCAGTAACCCTAACACTAACCCTAAACCTAACCCTGCATAACCCTAACCCTAACTCTAAAACCCTAACCCTAAACATAACCATAACCCTAACCTTAACTCTAAACCTAAACCTAAAACCCTAACCCTATCCCTAACCCTGCCTAATGCTAACCCTAAACCTAACCTTAAACCTAACGCTAACCTTAAATCTTACCCTAACACTAACCCTGCCTAACCCTTACCATAGCCCTAACCCTTAACCTTATACTAACAATACCCCCAACACTAACCCTAACCCTGCCTAACCCTAATCAGAACACTAACCCTAATCCTAACCCTAACCCTAACCATAACCATAACCATAACCATAACCCTTACTCTAACTCTTACCCTAACCCTAAAACCTATCCCTAACCCTAAATCCAACCACAATCCTAACCATAACAAACCTAAACCTAACCCTACCCCAACCCTAACAGTTACACTAACCCTAACCCTAATCCTAAAGCAACACTAAATCTAAAACCTTGACAAAAATTCTAACCCTAAAACCTTAACCCTAACCCTAATCCTCACCCAGACACTGCCTAACCCTAACTCTAAACCTAACCATAACCATAACAACCCTAATACTAACCCTAACCCAAACACTGCCTAACCCTAACTCTAAATCTAACCCTAACCGTAACCCTAACAACACTAACCCTTACCTAACCCTAACCATAACCATAACCTTAACAACCCTATCCCTAACTGTAACACTAACACTAAGAGTAACCCTAACCCTAACCCTAATCCTGCCTAACCCTAACCCTAACCCTGCCTAACCCAAACCTAACCCTAACCCTGCCTAACCCTAACCCTAACCCTAAAGCAACATTAACCCTAAAACCCTAACCCTAACCCTAACCCTAATCCTAACCCTGCCTAACCCTAACCCTAACCTTGCTTAACCCTAACTCTAACCCTAACCCTGCCTAACCCTAACCCTAACCCTGCCTAATCATAACCATAACACTAACCCCTAATTCCTAACCTTAACCTGAAATCCTAGCCCTAACCCTAACCCTAAAACCCTGTCCTTAACACTAACCCTAACAACCCTAACCCTACCCTTAACACCTAAATCCTACCCATGAACCCTAATCCTAACTAACACTAACCCTGCCTAACCCTATCCCTAACCTTAACCCCTAACCCTAAACCTAACCCTAAAACCCTAACCGTGAAAACCTAAACCTAACCTTGATCCTAACCCTAACCATGCCTAACCTTAACTCTAACCCTAACAACCCTAACCCTAACCCTAACAACCCTAATCCTCACTTAACTCTAACACTAACCATAACTCCTAACCCTAATCCTAACCATAACACTTACCCTAAGAGTAACCCTAAACCTAACCCTAACCCTGCCTAACCCTAAACCTAACACTAACCCTAACATTAATCTTAACCTTAACCCTAAAACCCTAAACCTAATCCTAACCTTAAACAGTGACCCTAACCTAAACCTATACGTAACCCTAACCTCTAACACCGAACCTTAATCTGTTACCCTAAACCTAAACCTAACCCATACCCTAAAACTCTAACCCAAACCCCAACCCTAACCCTAACCCTAACCAGGCCTAACCCTAACCCTAACCCTAAACCTAACAACCCTAACACTAACCCTAACTCTAACTCCTGACCCTATCCCTACTTAACCCTAAGCCTAATATTAACCCTAACCATAACCCTATTCCTAAAACCCTAACCCTAACTCTAACCTGCCACACCCACTCCAGTGTCACCAGAGTAGCATGTCAATAGAGATTGCTACAGGGTGGGAGACACGCTTTCTTTGGAAATTCGCTCCCTGGAGGTCCCTGGCCGACTCTTCCCGTCTGGCAAAGAGATGTATTCTGAGATTTCTGTGCTTTTTGGGTGCGGTCTTGGGAATGGAATTTTGAATTCTTTAATTTTTCTCTGTGACTCCTGAAAGAGCACAATTAATTCTATAAAGAAATTTATCATTAGTAAATTATTAAAGGCTTTAATAAAATAAAATGTAAAAAGAATAAGCTTAAGAAAAGTAATGAATCAGATGCAGTATCAAAAGGCATTATAAGAATAGTAAAAAGTAATGGGCTCCTTCTTAAGAAAAAATAGCATGAGAAGTACAGCTGGCATGAGTTTACCCCTCCCTTCAGCTTCTTGTTCCTAGGGAAGATCATAAATCTTTAACAGGACATATGGGAGTATGGTTGACAAAGGTGTGTTTAGACTTTGGCAGGTATTTGGAGGACTATTACAGCTCCTGACTTTCCTCTTCACTAGTCAGTGATAATGAAACCACAATTTGAGGTTTTTGTTTCTAGTTTGCATTGATCAGAAAGTTCCTAGGCCAAGATTTCTTGTGGGCACTGCCCTATGTTAAAACATAAACTTTGTATCTTGGTAAAAGTCTAAATGTTCTGGGAAGCATGCCAATTTTAAGGTGCTTTTTTATGAGATCACTATAAAATTATCAGCTTGACTTCAGTAAAATTACAACAGATTCCAAAGCCTCTCTGGTCTCTGTCTGTCAATTCATCGCCGAAACTGTGTCTTCCTATCCAAAGCCTTGTTCTCCCGTGGATGCTGGGAGCTTGACTGGGCTGGTCCGTGGCACTAACCCTAACACTAACCCTTACCCTAACCCTGTCTAACCTTAACCTTATCCTTACACTATTACCCTAACCCTAACAGTAACACTAACCCTAACCCTAAACAATACCCTAACCCTAACCTTAACCCTACCCCTAACAACCCCAACCCTACCCCTATCCCTAAATCCAAAACCTAACCCTAACCCTAACCTTAAGCCTTACCTTAACACTAAAAATTCCTTAACACTAACCCTACCCCTGCCAAACCCTGTCTAACCCTAACCTTACCCTTACACTTTTACCCTAACCCTAACCCTAAAACCATAACACAAAATCTAACCCTAATCCTACACTTTACCCTAACCTTGACCCTAACTATAACCCCTGATCCCTATCCTTAACCAATAACCCTAACCCTAACTCTAAAATTCACCTTAACCCTAAACCCTAACCCTAACAACATTAACCTTAACCCTAACTCTTAAATCTAACCCTAACAGTTACACTAACTCTAACTCTAACCCTAACCTGCCTAACCCTAACTCTAAAACCCTAACCCTAACTCTGCTTAATCCTAACTCTAATCTAAGCCTATCTGTAACCCTAACAACCCTAACCCTCACCTAACCCTACCCCTAACATTAACACCTAAACCTAACCCTAATGGTAGCATTTACCTTAAGAGTAACCCTAACCCTAACCCTGCCTTACCATAACCCTAACACTAAACCTAACCTTAACCCCAAAACCCTAACCCTAACCCTAACCCTTACCTAATCCTAACCTGAACCCTGCCTGACACTAACCCTAACTTTAACAACCCTAACAATAACTTTAATCGTTATCCTACCCCTAACCCTAATCTAACCCTAACCCTAACCTTAACCCTAACCCTAACAACCCTAATCTAACCTTAACCCTAACCCTAACCCTTACAACCCTAATCCTAACACTTACTCCTAACCCTAACTCTAACCCGAACCCTGCCTAACCCTAATCCTAAAGCTAACCCTAAATCCCAAACCCTAACCCTAAACTTAAACCTACATAATCCTACACGTATCCCTAACCCTAACCCCAAATCCTCACCCCATCACTAACCCTAAACAATACCCTAACCCTAACCCTAACCCTAACCCTAACACTAAAACCTTAACTCTAACCCTAACCCTAACCATAACCCTAACCATAACCCGAACCTTAACTCCTAACCTTAATCTTAACCCTAAACATTACCCTAACTGTAACCCTAACCTGGCCTAACCCTAACAGTAACACTAACCCTAACCCTAATCTTAACCCTAAAACACTAACCCTTATACTAAACCTAACCCTAACACTAACCCTAATCCTTACTCTAACCTTAACCTGAATCTGAACCTGAACCCTGCCTAACCCTAACCCTAACACAAAACCAAATTCCTAATGTTAACCTTACAATCCTAAACCTAACCCCAACCCTAACCTTAAGCCTTACCCTTACACTAACAATAACCTTAACACTAATGCTAACCCTGCATAACCATAATCCAAACAATAACCCTAGCCCTAACCCTAAACCCAGAACCCTAACCCTAACAATATCCCTAACCATTACCCTAATCCTAAACATGCCCTAAAACAAACCCTGACCCTAACCCTAACAAACCTAACCCTAACCATTACCCTAACTGTAACCCGTACCCTAACCCTAAAACTAACCCTGCCTAACCATAACCATAATCCTAACGCTAATCCTAACCTTAACCCTAAAACACTAACCCTTAACCTAAACCTAACTCAAACCCTAACCCTAACCCTAACCCTAATAATAACCCTAACTCTAACCCTAACTTTAACACTAACTAACCCAAACCCTAAACCTAACCCTAACACTAACCCTAACCCTGCCTAACACTAACACAACCCTAATCCTAACAAGCCTAACTCTAACCCTAACTCCTAACCCTAACCCCTAACCCTAACCCTAACATTATCCCTGCCTAACCCTAACACTAAACCTAATTCCTAACGTTACCCTAACAACCCTCACCCTAACCCTAACTCTAACCCTAACCCTAACGACTAAACCTAACCAAATAGTAACTCTATCCCTAATCCTAAAACTAACCCTGCCTAATCCTAAAACCCTAACCTAACCCTAAACCTAACCTAACCCTAACCATAACCCTAACCTTAACTCTAAACCTAACCCTAAAACCCTAACCCTAACCTAACCCTGCCTAACTCTAACAACCGTAACCCTACCACTAATTCTAAACTTTACCCTAATTCTAACCTTAACCCTGCATAACACTAATCCTAATCTTAAACCTTACCCTTACACTAACAATAACCATAACACTAACCCTAACCCTGCCTAATCATAATCCGAACCCTAACCCTAACCCAAAAACCCTAAACCTAAACCTATCCCTAACCCTAACGCTACACCTAACCTTAACCCCAAACCTAATCCTAACCCTAACCCTAAACTTTACCCTAACCCTAACCCTGCCTAACAGTAACCCTAACCTAAACCCTAATACTAACACTAACAACCCTAACCTTAACACCTAACCCTGAAACTTAACTCTAAACATTACCCTAACTGTAACCCTAAACCTAACCATAACCCTGCCTAATCATAACTGTAAACCTAAGCCTAACCTTAATCCTAACCTTAACCCTAAAACACTAACACTTAACCTAAACCTAACCCTAACACTAACCCTAACCCTTAACCTAACCCTAACCCTTAACCTAACCCTAACTCTAACCCTAACAAGAACCCTGCCTAACCCTAACACTAAACCTAACCCTAACAACCCTAACCCAAATGCTAAACCTAACCATAACCCTAATTCTCACCCTGCTTAACTCTAACCCTAACCCTAACCCTAACCCAAACCTTAAACCTCACCCTAACAACCCTAACCCCTAACCTCTAACCCCAAGCATAACCTGTAACCCTAATCCTAACCTTAACCTTAACCCTGCCAAAACCTAACCCTAACTCTAAACCCTAACCCTAACCCTAAAACTTTAAACCTAACCCTAAACCTTACCCTAACCCTAACCCTGCCTAAACCTAACCCTAATCTTAACCCTGCAAATGCTAACCCTAAAAAACCTAGCCCTAACCCTAACTCCTAACCCTAACCTTAACCCGAACCATTATCCTAACTGTAACCCTAACCCTAACCATAACTCTTCCTAACCATAACTGTAACCCTAACCCTAATCGTAACCTTAACCTTAAAACACTAACCCTTAACCTAAACCTAACCCTAACCTTTCCCCTAACCCTAAACCAAACCCTGCCTAACCCTAACAATAACCATAACCCTAACAACCATAACCCAAGCAATAACCCGAACCCTAACCCTAATTCTAACCCTGCCTAACTCTAAACTTAAACCTTTTCCTAAACCTAAAAATAACCCTAACCCAAACCCTAACCCCAACCCTCACAACCCTTACATTGGAAACGGGTTTCTGTGCTCTTCTCTACTACGTGAGATATCACTTTGCTGTTTACACCTCAGCCTAGTTAAGTAAGCGAGACCTATGTGTTTTACTTCACAATGCTGTTATTTGCATTTCTGTTCTTACATTGGAGACAGGTTTTTGTGCTGTTCTGTTCTTACATGGGAAACAGGTTTATGTGCTCTTCTGTACTGTACTTTTCTGTTTTCCTCTCAATGTAGTAAAGCAGGCATGACATTATATTTCTGTTCACAATGCTGTGCTTTGCGTTTCTGTTCTTACATTGGAAATGGGTTTATGTACTCTTCTCTCCTGCTCGAGATATCACTTTTCTGTTTGCCTCTCAATCTAGCTAAGCAGGCTACACATATATGTTTTAATTGCAACTGTGCTTTGCGTTTCTGTTCTTTCATTGGAAACAGGTTTATGTGCTCTTCTGTTCTTTCATAGAAATGGGTTTATGTGCTCTACTGCACGAGATATCACTTTTCTGTTTTCCTCTCAACATAGTTTAGCAGGAAACAGATGTGTTTTAGTTCACAATGCTGTGCTTTCGTTTCTGTTCTTACCTTGGAAACGGTTTTATGTGTTCTTCTCTACTGCATGCGAATTCTGTTTTCTTCTGAACCAAGTTAAGAAAGCAAGATGTATGTGTTTTGGTTCAAAACGCTGTGCTTTGTGCTTTTGTTCTTATGTTGGAAATGGGTTTCTGTGCTCTTCTCTACTACGTGAGATATCACTTTGCTGCTTACACCTCAACCTAGTGTAGTAGGCAAGACACGTGTTTTCCTTCACAATGCTGTTATTTGTGTTTCTGTTCTTACGTTGGAGACAGGTTTATGTGCTATTCAGTTCTTACATTGGAAATGGGTTTATGTGCTCTTCTTTACTGTGAGAGATATCACTTTTCTGTTTTCCTCTCAACCTAGTTAAGCAAATGAGATGTATGTTTTTCAGTTCACAATGCTGTGTTTTGTGTTTCTGTTCTTATGTTGTAAACAGTTGTATGTGCTCTTCTCCATTGTGCGAGATATCACTTTTCTGTTTTCCTCTCCACCTAGTTAAGCCGAAGAGACGTATGTGTTTCATTTCACAACACTGTGTTTTTCTTTCTGTTCTTACGTTGGAAAGTGGTTGGTGTGCTCTTCTCTGCTATGGGAGATATCACTTTTCTGTTTTCCTCTCAACATAGTTAAGCTGGTGAAACATATGTGTTTTTAGTTCACAATGTTGTGTTTTGCGTTTCTGTACTTATGTTGGAAACGTATTTTGTGCTCTTTAGTTCTTACGTTGGATTCGGGTTTATGTACTCTTCTCTACTACTTGAGATATCACTTTGCTGTTTACACCTCAACCTAGTTTAGCAGGCTAGACTTATGTGTTTTACCTCACAATGCTGTTATTTGTGTATCTGTTCTTATGTTGGAAACAGGTGCCCTTCTGTTCTTTCATTGTAAATGGGTTTACGTGCTCTTTTCTACTGTGGAAGATATCACTTTTCTGTTTTCCTCTCATCCTAGTTAAACAGGTGAGATGTACATGTTTTAGTTCACAATGCTGTGCTTTGCATTTCTGTTCTTACATTGGAAACGGTTATATGTGCTCTTCTCTATGGTGCGAGATATCACTTTTTTGTCTTCTTCTCAACCTAGTTAAGCTGAAGAGACATATGTGTTTCATTTCACAACACTGTGTTTTTTATTTCTGTACTTACATTGGAAATGGGTTTATGTGCGCTTCTGTTCTTTTGTTGGAAACGGGTTTATGTGCTCTTCTCTACTATATGAGATATCACTTTGCTTACACCTCAACCTAGTTAAGTAAGCGAGACCTATGTATTTTACTTCACAATGCTATTATTTGCATTTCTGTTCTTACGATGGAGACAGGTGCTGTTTCGTTCTTTCATTGGAAATGGGTTTATGCGCTCTTCTCTACTGCACAAGATATCACTTTTCTGTTTTCCTCTCAACCTCGTTAAGCAGTTGAGACGTGTTTTAGTTCACAACACTGTTCTTTGCTTTTCTGTTCTTATGTTGGAAATGGGTTATGTGCTCTTCTGTTCTTACATTGGAAACGGGTTTATGTACTCTTCTCTCCTGCTCGAGATATCAATTTTCTGTTTGCCTCTCAATCTAGCTAAGCAGGCTACACATATGTGTTTTAGTTGCAACACTGTGCTTTGCGTTTCTGTTCTTTCATTGGAAACAGGTTTATGAGCTCTTCTGTTCTTTTGTTGGATACAGGTTTATGAGCTTTTTCCTAATGCACAAAATATAACTTGGCTGTTTTCACCTCAACGTAGTTAAGCAGGGAAGATGTGTTTTATTTCACAATGCTGTGTTTTGCATTTTGTTCTTTCATTGAAAACGGGTTCATGAGCTCTTCTTTAATGCGGAGATATCACTTTGCTGTTTTCACCTCAATCTAGTTAAGCAGGTGAGACGAATGTGTTTTATTTCACAATTCTGTGCTTTGCATTTCTGTTCTTAGGTTGGAAACAGGTTTATCTGTTCCTCTGTTCTACATTGGAAACGGGTTAATGTGCTCTTCTGTTCTTTTGTTGGAAACGTGTTTATGTGCTCTTTTCTACTGTGTAATATATCATTTTTCCATTTTCCTCTCAAGCTAGTTAAGCAGGCGAAACATACTTGTTTTAGTTCACAATGCTGTGCTTTGCGTTTCTGTTCTTACCTTGGAAATGGTTTTATGCACTCTTCTCTACTACGTGAGATATCACAATTCTGTTTTCTTCTCAACCGAGTTAAGAAAGCAAGACGTATATGTTTTAGTTTACATCGCTGAGCTTTGTGTTTTTGTTCATATGTTAGAAACGGGTTTCTGTGCTCTTCTCTACTACGTTAGATATCATTTTGCTGTTTACACCTCAACCTTGTTAAGCAGGCAAGATATATGTGTTTTAGTATACAATGCTGTGCTTTACAGTTCTGTTCTTACGTTGGAAATGTGTTTATCTGCTCTTCTGTTCTTTCATTGGAAATGGGTTCATGTGCTCTACTCTACTGTGTGAGATATCACTTTTCTGTTTTCCTCTCAACTTAGGTAAGCAAATGAGACGTATGTGTTTTAGTTCACTATGCTGTGTTTTGTGTTTCTGTTCTTATATTGGAAATGGCTTCATGTGCTCTTCAGTTCTTTTGTTTGAAATGGGTTTATCTGCTCTTCTGTTGTTATGTTGGAAATGGGTTTATGTGCTCTTATGCTGTTTTTTTGGAAACTGGTTTATGTGCTCTTCTGTTCTTACATTGGAAACTGGTTTATGTGCTCTTCTCTACTGCTCAGAATATCACTTTCCTACTTTGACCTCAACCTATTTAAGCAGGTGAGACATATTTGTTTTAGTTCACAACGCTGTGCTTTGCTTTACTCTTCTTACCTACTAAACACTTTTATGTGCTCTTATCTACTGAGTGAAATATCACTTTTCTGTATCCTTCTCAACCTAGTTAAGAAAGCAAGACGTCTGTGTTTTAGTTCACAACACTGTGCTTTGCGTGTTTGTTCTTACATTGGAAACGGTTTATGTGCTCTTCTCTACTATGTGAGATATCACTTTGCTGTTTACACCTCAATCTAGTTAAGCAAATGAGACGTATGTGTTTTAGTCCACAATGCTGTGTTTTGCGTTTCTGTTCTTATATTGGAAATAGCTTCATGTGCTCTTCAGTTCTTTTGTTTGAAACGGGTTTATCTGCTCTTCTGTTGTTACGTTGGAAACGGGTTTATGTGCTCTTCTGTTCTTTTGTTGGAAACAGGTTTATGTGCTCTTCTGTTCTTTTGTTTGAAACGGGTTTATCTGCTCTTTTGTTGTTTTGTTGGAAATGGGTTTATGAGCTCTTATCTAATGCGCGAGATATCACTTTGCTATTTTCACCTCAACATGGTTAGGCGGAAAGACATATGTATTTTAGTCCACAACGCTGTGTTTTGCATTTTGTTCTTTCATTGAAAACAGGTTTATAAGCTCTTCTTTAATGCTCAAGATATCACTTTGCTGTTTTCACCTCAACCTAGGTAAGTAGGCGAGACAAATGTGTTTTATTTCACAATGCTGTGCTTTGCTTTTCTGTTCTTTTTTTAACTTTTATTAATTACACTTTATTCCTTTTGTATCCCCCCATAAGCCCCTCCCTCCTCCCCTCCCGGTCCCACCCCCCCCCCTTTCTATATGCATGCCTCTCCTCAAGTCCACTGATAGGAGAGGTCCTCCTCTCCTTCTTTCTGATCGTTTTTTTTTCTTCTCAATGCAGTTTATTCAGAAACCTTGAACAATCTTCTGACCCTGGGGAAAGCCAGCCCACAGCTTAAAATAGCCTCTGGGGAGCCAACCCCATCGTGCCTTGTGGGCAATGCAGATAGGTCCACATACACGGAAGCAAGCCAGATCCTCAGCCTTAGCCAAATATGGAGTTGTTTGTGACAGAGAGCACTCACCATCGGGAAGGTGGAAGGTGGAAACCAGCTCCATCTTTAAGGCTCGGCATTACGCAGCTCTCTACAGTTCTCCCTTTTTTGTTTTAGACGCATCAGGCAAGAGTAGAGGTCTGATCTCTGATATTAGAAATAAATTGGGACTTTGTACCGATGTTCATTTAGGTGTCATCCACCCAAAGAGCATCAGACCCTTCCGATACCTTTTTCTCAGAGGCGGGACCTGGGGCATCAACCCACATGCAATCAGACATGCTCTTCTCTGGGTCGAAAGCAGCTGACCCTGAGTGCAGTGCTTAGCCTCGCATCCTGAGCGTAACATTTTAGCTTTTTATGGTAACCAACCATGCTTGGGGAGACTGTCCTGCTTCAATGGCTGTAAAGGCCTGAATGATCATGGCTGCATTACGCTGTTGTGAGACTCTAATTTTGCATATACACCACAGGCAAACCAAGGAGACCAACACCAGAAGGCCTGCTAATGCTCCCATGCCCGCCCATTCCTTCAGATAATTCATGGCTGCAGCAATCCATGATGATAATCCTGTGGCTAGTCCTGCGTCCACTCTGGTAGAATTTGCCGTAACAATGGCAACTAGATTGAGAGGAAAACAGAAAAGTGATATTTTGAGCAGTAGAGAAGAGCACATAAACCCATTTCCAACATAAGAACAGAAGAGCACATAAACCCGCATCCAACAAAAGAACAAAGTAGCACATAAACCCATTTCCAACGTAAGAACAGAAGAGTAGATAAATCCTTTCTTTTGTTGGATGCGGGTTTATGTGCTCTTCTGTTCTTATGTTGGAAACGGGTTTATGTGCTCTTCTCTACAGCTCAAAATATCACTCTTCTGTTTTCCTCTCAACCTAGTTAAACAGGTGAGATGTACATGTTTTAGTTCACAATGCTGTGCTTTGCGTTTCTGTTCTTACATTGGAAATGGTTGTATGTGCTCTTCTGTATTGTGGGAGATATCACTTTTTTGTTTTCTTCTCAACCTAGTTAAGCAGACAAGACTTAAGTGTTTCATTTCACAATACTGTGTTTTTTGTTTCTGTTCTTACATTGGAAATAGGTTTATGTGCTCTTCTCTACTGCTCGAAATATCACTTTCCTGTTTTCATCTCAACCTATTTAAGTAGGTGAGATATATTTGTTTTAGTTCACAACACTGTGCTTTGATTTTCTCTTCTTATCTACTAAACACTCTCATGTGCTCTTCTATACTGAGCTAAATATCACTTTTCTGTATCCTTCTCAACCTAGTTAAGAAAGCAAGACATCTGTGTTTTACTTCACAATGCTGTGCTTTGTGTGTTTGTTTTTACGTTTGAAATGGTTTATGTGCTCTTCTCTACTATGTGAGATATCACTTTGCCGTTTACACCTCAATCTAGTTAAGCAAGTGAGACATATGTGCTTTAGTTCACAACGCTGTGTTTTGCGTTTCTGTTCTTATATTGGAAACAGCTTCATGTGCTCTTCAGTTCTTTTGTTTGAAATGGGTTTATGTGCTCTTCTGTTCTTTTGTTGGAAACGGGTTTATGTGCTCTTCTGTTCTTTTGTTGGAAACGGGTTTATGTGCTCATCTCTAGGGCTTGAAATATCACTTTTCTGTTTTCCTCTCAACCTAGTTAAGCAGGCGAGACATATGTGTTTTAGTTCACAATGCTGTGCTTTGTGTTTTTTTTTTACATTGAGAATGGTTTTAGTGCTCTTCAGTTCTTTCACTGGAAACAGATTTATGTGCTCTTCTCTACTATGTGAGCTATCACTTTGCTGTTTACACCTCAACCTAGTTAAGTAGGCAAGACATGTGTTTTACTTCACAATGCTGTTATCTGCATTTCTGTTCTTATGTTGGAAATAGGTTTATGTGCTGTTCTGTTCTTACATTGGTTTATGTGTTCTTCTATACTGTGAGAGATGTTATTTTTCTCTTGTCCTCTCAATGTAGTAAAGCAGGCATGAAATATGTATTTCAGTTCACAACACTGTGCTTTGCATTTCTGTTCTTTCATTGGAAATGGGTTTATGTGCTCTTCTGCACGAGATATCACTATTCTGTTTTCCTCTCAACCTAGTTAAGCAGGAGAGACATATGTGTTTTAGTTCACAACGCTGTGCTTTGCGTTTCTGTACTTACACTGGAAACGGGTTTTTGTGCTCTTAGGCCTTATGTTGGAAACGGGTTTATGGGCTTTTCTCTATACATGAGATATCACTTTGCTGTTTACACCTCAACCTAGTTAAGTAGGCAAGACATGTGTTTTACTTCACAATGCTGTTATCTGCATTTCTGTTCTTATGTTGGAGATAGGTTTATGTGCTGTTCTGTTCTTACATTGGAAATGAGTTTATGTGCTCTTCTATACTGTGAGAGATGTTACTTTTCTCTTGTCCTCTCAACGTAGTAAAGCAGGCATGAAATATGTATTTCAGTTCACAGCACTGTGCTTTGCATTTCTGTTCTCTCTTTGGAAATGGGTCTATGTGCTCTCCTGCATGAGATATCACTATTCTGTTTTCCTCTCAACCTAGTTAAGGAGGCAAGATGTGCTCTAGTCTACTGTGCTAGATATCACTATTCTGTTTTCTTCTCATTCTGGTTAAGCAGGCGTGACAGACATGTTTTAGTTCACAACGCTGTGCTAGGCATTTCTGTTCTTAACTTGGAAATGGTTTTCTGTGCTCTTCTCTACTGCATGAGATATCACAATTCTGTTTTCTTCTCAACCAAGTTAAGAAAGCAAGATGTATGTGTTTTATTTTGCAACACTATGCTTTGTGTTTTTGTTCTTACATTGGAGACGTGTTTATCTGCTCTTTTGTTATTTTGTTGGAAATGGGTTTATGTGCCCTACTCTACTTTGTGATATATCACTTCTGTCTTTCTCTCAACCTAGTTAAGCAGATGAGACATATGTGTTTTAGTTCACTACACTGTTTTTGTGTTTCTGTTCTTAGTTTGGAAATGGCTTTATGTGCTCTTCAGTTATTTTGTTGGAAATGGGCTTATGTGCTCTTCTGTTCTCACATTGGAAACGGTTGTATGTGTTCTTCTCTATTGTGTGAGATATCGCTTTTCTGTTTTCCTCTAAACCTAGTTAGGCAGATAAGATGTATGTATTTCAGTTCATGACACTGTGTTTTGTGTTTCTGTTCTTACGTTGGAAACAGGTTTATGTGCTACTCTGTTCTTTTGTTGGATGCAGGTTTATGTGCTCTTCTGTTCTTATGTTGGAAACGGGTATATGTGCTCTTCTCTACGTTGTGAGATAAGAGTTTTCTGTTTTTCACTCAACCTAGTTAAGCATGCAACAAGTATGTGATTTAGTTTACAATGCTGTGCTTTCTGTTTCTGTTCTTTTGTTGGAAACGGTTTTATGTGCTATATTGCATGAGATATCAGTTTTCTGTTTTCTACTCAAACTAGTTAAACAAGCGACACATATGTGATTTAGTTCACAACCCTGTGCTTTGCTGCGTTTCTCTTCTTTTGTTGGAAACAAGTTCATGTGCTCTACTGCATGAGATATCAGTTTTCTGTTTTCCATTCAACCTAGTTAAGCAAGTGACCCATATGTGTTTTAGTTTACAACACTGTACTTAGCTTTTCTGTTCTTCTGTTGTAGACGGGTTTATGTGCTCTTCTCTACTTTGTGATTTATCAGTTTTCTGTTTTCCACTCAACCTAGTTAAGCAGTCGACACGTATGTGACTTAGTTTACAACCCTGTGCTTTGCGTTTCTGTTCTTTTGTTGGAAACAGGTTTATGTGCTCTACTGCACTAGATATCAGGTTATTGTTTTTCACTCAACCTGCTTAAGCAAGCAACACATATGTGTTTTAGTTTACAACACTGTAGTTGGCTTTTCTCTTTTTCTGTTGTAGACAGGTTTATGTACTCTTCTCTACATTGTGAGATATCAATTTTTGTTTTCCACTCAACCTAGTTCAGCGGGCAACACATAAGTGCTTTAGTTTACAACACTGTATTTGCATTTCTCTTCTTTCATTGGTATCAGAATTCTGTGCTCTACAGTGCAAGATATCACTTTTATGGTTTATACTAAACTTAGTTAAGCATGCAAAAAGTATGTGATTTAGTTTACAATGCTGTATTTTGCATTTGTTCTTTCATTGGAAATGGGTTTAAGTGCTCTACTGCATGAGGTTTCAGTTTTCTGTTTTCTACTCAACCTAGTTAAGCAAGCGACATGTATTTGTTTTAGTTTACAGTACTGTAATTCGCTTTTCTGTTCTTCTATGTAGACAAGTTTATGTGCTCTACTCTTCTATGTGAGATTTCAGTTTTCTGTTTTCCACTCAACCTAGTTAAGCAGGCAACACTTGTGTGATTTCTTTTACAACACTGTGCTTCATGTTTCTGTGCTTTTGTTGGAAACAGGTTTGTGTGCTCTGCTGCATGAGATATCAGTTTTCTGTTTTCCACTCAACCTAGTTAACCAGGTGACACGTACGTGCTTTAGTTTACAATGCTGTGTTTCCATTTCTCCACTTTCATTGGTACTGGAATTCTGTGCTCTACAGTGCGATATATCACTTTTATGTTTTCCACTCAACTTAGTTAAGCAGGCGACATGTCTGTGATTTAGAAATCACAACACTGTGATTTGTTTTTCTCTTCTTTCATTGGAAAAGGATTTTTGTGCTCTACTACACGCAATATCAGTTTTCTGTTTTCAGAAACAGATTTAGTTTACAACACTGTGCTTTGCGTTTCTGTTCTTTTGTTGGAAAAGGATTTCTGTGCTCTACTGCATGAGATATCAGTTTTCTGTTTTCCTCTCAACCTAGTTAAGCAGGCAAAATTTATGTGTTTTAGTTTACAACACTGGACTTAGCTTTTCTGATCTTCCATTGGAGACGGGTTTATGGGGTCTTCTCTACTTTGCAAGATATCATTTTTCTGTTTTACACTCAACCTAGTTAAGCAAGTGACTCGTATGTCATTTAATTTAAAACACTGAACTTTGAGTTTCTGTTCTTTTGTTGGAAACGGGTTTGTGTGCTCTACTGCATGAGATATTAGTTTTCTAATTTCCACTCAACCTAGTTTCGCAGGCGACACACAAGAGATTTAGTTTACAACACTGTGCTTTGCGTTTCTTTCATTGGAAACTGGTTTATGTGATCTACTACATGAGATATCAGTTTTGTGTTTTCCACTCAACCTAGTTAAGCCGGCAACATGTATGTGATTGAGTTTACACCACTGTTTTTGTGTTTCTCCTCTTTCATTGGTAATGGAATTCTGTGCTCTGTAGTGCAAGATATCACTTTTATGTTTTCCACTCAACTCAGTTAAACAGGCCACACATACGTGATTTAGTTTACAACACTGTGCTTTGCATTTCTCTTCTTATGTTGATAAAGGGTTTGTGTGCTCTACTGCCCTAGATATCATTTTTCTGTTTTCCACTCAATCTAGATAAACAAGCGACACTTATGTGATTTAGTTCACAGCCCTGTGCTTTGCGTTTCTGTAATTTTGTTGGAAACGAGTTTATGTGCTCTACTGCATGAGACATCAGTTTTCTGTTTTCCACTCAACCCATTTAAGTAAGCGACATTTATGTGATTTAGTTTACAACACTACTTAGCTTTTCTGTTCTGTTGGAAACAGATTTATGTGCTCTTCTCTTCTTTGCGAGATAACCGTTTTCTTTTTTCCACTCAACCTAGTAAAGAAGGTGACACGTATGTATTTTAGTGTACAACAGTGTACTTAGTTTTTCTGTTCTTCTGTCCGAGATGGGTTTATGTGCTTTTCTCTACTTTATGAGATAACAGTTTTCTGTTTTCCATTCAACTTAGTTAAGCTGGTGACACGTATGTGCTTTAGTTTACAATGCTGTGTTTTTGTTTCTCTTCTTTAATTGGTAACGGAATTCTGTGCTCTACAGTGTGAGATATCCCTTTTGTTTTCCACTCAACTTAGTTAAGGAGGCGACACATATGTGATTTAGTTTACAATCCTGTTCTTTGTATTTCTGTTCTTTTGTTGGAAACGGGTTTATGTGCTCTACTGCATGCGATATCAGTTTTCTGTTTTCACTCAATGTAGTTAAGCAAGTAACACATATGGTTTTTAGTTTCAACACTGTACTTAACTTTTCTGTTCTTCTGTTGTGGAAGGGTTTATCTGCTCTTCTCTACTTTGCGAGATAACAGTTTTCTGTTTTCTACTCAAATGAGTTAGGTAGGCGACACATATGTGCTTTAGTTTACAACGCTGTGTTCGTGTTTCTCCTCTTTCATTGGTAACAGAACTCTGTGTTCTACAGTGCGAGATGTCACTTTTCTGTTTTCCAATCAACCTAGATAAGCAGGAGACACGTATGTGCTTTAGTTTACAATGCTGTTTTTGCATTTTCCTCTTTCATTAGAAACAGAATTCAGTGCTCTACAGTGCGATGTATCACTTTTATGTTTTTCACTCGACACAGTTAAGTTGGCAACACATGTGTGATTTAGTTAACAACCCTGTGATTTGCATTTCTGTTCTTTTGTTGGAAATGGCTTTATGTGCTCCATTGCACTAGATATCAGTTTTCTGTTTTTCACTCAACCTAGTTAAGCAGGCGACACATATGTGTTTTAGTTTACAACACTGTACTTAGCTTTTCTGTTCTTCTGTTGGAGAAGGTTTATCTAGTCTTCTCTACTGTGCGAAATATCAGTTTTCTGTTTTCTACTCAACCTAGTTAGGTAGGCAACACGTATGTGATTTATTTTACATCCCTGTGCTTTGCGTTTCTGTTCTTTTGTTGGACACTGGTTTATGTGCTCTACTGCATGAAATATCAGTTTTTTGTTTTTCTCTCTACCTAGTTCTGCAAGTGACACGTATGTGCTTTAGTTTATAACAATGTACTTAGCTTTTCTATTCTTCCATTGGAGATGGGTTTATGTGCTCTTCTCTATCATTTTTCTGTTTTCCACTCAATCTAGTTAAGCAGGCGACAGGTATGTTTTTAATTTGCAATGCTGTGTTTTTGTTTCTCCACTTTCATTGGTAATGGGATTCTGTGCTCTACAGTATGCGATATCATTTTTTGTTTTCCACTCAACATAGTTAAGCAGGCGACACGTATGTGATTTAGTGAATAACACTGTGCTTTGCGTTTCTATTCTTTCATTGGAAAAGGATTTTTGTGCTCTACTGCAGGAGATATCATTTTTTGTTTTCCACTCAAACTAGATAAGCAGGCGACATGTATGTGCTTTAGTTTACAACGCTGTGTTTGTGTTTCTCCTCTTTCATTGGTAACGGGATCCTGTGTTCTACAGTGTGAAATATCAATTGTATGTGTTCCCCTCAACTTAGTTAAGCAGGTGACACCTATGTGATTTAGTTTACAACACGGTGCTTTGCGTTTCTGTTCTTTCATTGGAAAAGGATTTCTGTGCTCTACTGCATGAGATATCAGTTTTCTGTTTTCCACTCAACCTACTTAAGCAGGTGACACATAGGTGATTTAGTGTATAACGCTATGTTTTGTGTTTCTGTCCTTTCAGTGGAAATTTATTTCTGTGCTCTATTGCACTAGATATAAATTTTCTGTTTTCCACTCAACCTAGTTAAGCAAGCAACATGTATGTGTTTTAGTTTACAACACTGTACTTAGCTTTTCTGTTCTTCCGTTGGAGACAGGTTTATGTGCTCTTCTCTAGTTTGTGAGATATCACATTTTTGTTTTCCACTCAACTCAGTTAAGCAGGCGACAGGTATGTGATTTAGTTTACAACACTCTTCTTTGCATTTCTGTTCTTTTGTTGGAAACAGGTTTATAAGCTTTACTATGCAGTTAATCAGGTTTCTGTTTTCCAGTGAACCTAGTTAAAGAAGCAACATGTATGTGTTCTAGTTTACAACACAGTACTTAGTTTTTCTGTTCTTCTGTTGGAAATGGTTTTATGTGTTCTCTACTTTGCGAGATACCAGTTTTATGTTTTCCACTCAATGTAGTTAAGCAGGCAACACATATGTATTTTAGTTTACAACAGTGTACTTAGCTTTTCTGTACATCTGTTGTAGACAGGTTTATGTGCTCTTCTCTACTGTACGAGATAACAGTTTTATGTTTATCACTCAACCTACTTAAGCAGGTGACACATATGTGATTTAGGTTATAACACTGTGTTTGCATTTCTGTTCTTTAGTTGGAAAAGGATTTCTTTGCTCTACTGCACGAGATATCAGTTTTCTTTTTTCCACTCAACCTAGCTAAGCAAGTGACATGTATGTTGTTTAATTTAGAACACTGTGTTTTTGTTTCTCATCTTCCTTGGTAATGGAATTCTGTGCTCTACTGTGCGAGATAACACTTTTATGTTTTCCACTCAACCTAGTTAAGCACGACACATATGTTTTTTTTAGTTTACAACACTGTGAGTTGTGTTTCTGTTCTTTTATTGGAAACGGGTTTGTGTCCTCTACTGCACTAGATGTCATTTTTCGGTTTTCCAATCAAAGTAGATAAGCAGGCAAACCTTTGTGATTTAGTTTACAACCCTGTTCTTTGTGTTTCGTTTCTTTTGTTGGAAACAGGTTTGTGTGCTCTACTGCAAGAGATATCAGTTTTCTGTTTTCCACTAAACCTAGTTAAACCTGCGACACATATGTGCTTTAGTTTACAATGCTGTGTTTTTGTTTCTCCTCTTTCATTGGTAATGGAATTCTGTGCTCTACAGTGCAAGATATTAATTTAATGTTTTCCACTTAACTTTGTTAAGCAGGCGACACATACGTGATTTAGTTTACAACCCTGTGCTTTGTGTTTCTGTTCTTTCATTGGAAACGGGTTTATGTGCTCAACTGCATGAGATATCAGTTTTCTGTTTTCCACTCAACCTAGTTAAGCAAGCAACACGTATGTGATTTAGTTTACCATGCTGTGTTTGCATTTCTCTGCTTTCACTGGTAACAGAATTCTGTGCTCTACAGTGGGAGATATCACTGTTATGTTTTCCACTCAAAGTAGTTAAGCAGGTGACACGTATGTGATTTAGTTTACAACACTGTGCTTTGTGTTTCTGATCTTATGTTGGAAACGGGTTTGTGTGCTCTACAGCATGAGATATCAGTTTTCTATTTTCCACTCAACCTAGTTACACAGGCGACTCGTATGTGATTTATCTTATAATGCTGTATTTTGCATTTCTGTTCTTTCATTGGTAAAGGATTTCTGTACTCTACTTCATGATATATCAATTTTCGTTTTCCACTCAATCTAGTTAAGCAGGCAACACGTATGTGTTTTAGTTTACAACACTGTACGTAGTTTTTCTGTTTCTCTGTTGGAGATGGGTTTATGTGCTCTTCTCTAGTTTGCAAGATATCACTTTTATGTTTTCCACTCAACTCAGTTAAGCAGACGACAAGTATGTGATTTAATTTACAACACTTTGCTTTGCATTTCTGTTCTATTGTTGGAAATAGTTTTGTGTGCTCTACTGCACTGGATATCATTTTTCTATTTTCCACTCAACATAGTTAAGTAGGCATCAGGTATGTGATTTAGTTTACAATTCTATAATTAACTTTTCTGTTCTTCCATTGGTGATGGGTTTATGTGCTCTTCTCTACTTTGCAAGATATCAGTTTACTGTTTTCCACTCAACCTAGTTAAGCACGTGACATGTATGTGATTTAGTTTACAACACTGTGCTTTGTGTTTCTATTCTTTTGTTGGAAAAGGTTTGTGTCCTCTACTGCACTAGATATTATTTTTCTGTTTTCCCCTCAAACTAAAGAAGCAGGTGTCACGTATGTGAATTAGTTTGCAACCCTGTTCTTTGTGTTTCAGTTCTTTTGTTGGAAACTATTTTATGTGCTCTATGGCATGAGATATTAGTTTTCTGTTTTCCTCTCAACCTAGTTAAGCAGGCAACAATTACGTGATTTAGTTTACAACCCTGTGATTTGCATTTCTGTTCTTTTGTTTTAAACGGCTTTATGTGCTCTACTGCATGCGATATCAGTCTCCTGTTTTCCACTCAACCTAGTTAATCAAGCAACACATATGTGTTTTAGTTTACAACACTGTACTTAGCTTTTCTGTTCTTCTGTTGAAGACGGGTTTATGTGCTCTTCTCTACTCTGCGAGATAGCAGTTTTCTGTTTTCTACTCAACCTAGTTAAGCAGACAATACATGTGTTTCACTTTTCAAGACAGTACTTAGCATTTCTTTTCTTTCATTGAAGACGGGTTTATGTGCTCTTCTCTAGTTTGTGAGATATCAGTTTTTTGTTTTCGAGTCAACCTAGTTAAGCAAGCTACACATATGTGACTCAGTTTACAACCCTGTGCTTTGCGTTTCTGTTCTTTTGTTGGAAAAGCGTTTGTGTGCTCTACTGCACTAGATATCATTTTTCTGTTTTCCACTCAACCTAGTGAAGCAGGTGACATGTATGTGCTATAGTTTACAATGCTGTGTTTGCATTTCTCCTCTTTCATTAGTATCGGAATTATGTCCTCTAAGGTGAGAGATATCACTTTTATGTTTTCTACTCAACATAGTTAAGCAGGCGACACATATGTGATTTAGTTAATACATATATGAGTGAGTTCTGTGCTTTACGTTTCTGTTATTTCATTGGAAACGGCTTTATGCATTCTACCGCATTAGATATCAGTTTTCTGTTTTCCATTCAACCTAGTTAAACAAGTGACACATATTTGATTTAGTTTACAAACCTGTGCTTTCCGTTTCTGTTCTTTTGTTAGAAATGGATTTATGTCCTCTACTGCACTAGATATCAGTTTTCTGTTTTCCACTTTACCTAGTTAAGAAAGCGACACTTATGCTCTTTAGTTTACAACAATGTACTTAGCTTTTCTGTTCTTCTGTTGTAGACGGGTTTTTGTGCTCTTCTCTACTTTGTGAGATAAGAGTTTTCTGTTTTCCACTCAACCTAGATAAGCAGCCGACACATATGTGATTTAATTTACAACCCTGTTCTATGCATTTCTGTTCTTTTTTTGGAAATAGTTGATGTGCTCTCCTGAATGAGATTTCAGTTTTCTGTTTTCCCCTCAACCTAGTAAAGCAAGTGACACCTATGTTCTTTAGTTTACAAGGCTGTGTTTTTGTTTCTCCTCTTTCATTAGTAATGGAATTCTGTGGTCTACAGTGCGAGATACCGCTTTTATGTTTTCCACTCAACATAGTAAGGCAGGCGACACGTTTGTGATTTAGCTTATAACACTGTGCTTTGCATTTCGGTTCTTTTATTGGAAAAGCGTTTGTGTGCTCTTCTGCACTAGGTATCATTTTTCTGTTTTTTACTCAACCTAGTTAAGCAAGCGACACATGTGTGTTTTTGTTTACAACACTGTACTTAGGTTTTCTGTTTTTCCATTGGAGACAGGTTTATGTGCTCTTCTCTACTCTGCAAAATAACATTTTTCTATTTTACACTCAACCTACTTAAGCAAGCGACACATATATCTTTTAGTTTACAACCCTATGGTTTGCATTTCTCTTCTTTTGTTGGAAATGGGTTCATGTACTCTACTGTATGAGATATCAGTTTTCTGTTTTCCACTCAACCTAGTTAAACAAGCGATGGGTATGTGTTTTAGTTCACAACCTGTTCTTTGCGTTTCTGTTCTTTTGTTGGAAAAGAGTTTGTGTGCTCTACTGCACTCGATATCATTTTTCTGTTTTCCACTCAACCTAGTTAAGCAGGCAACACATATGTGATTTAGTTTACATCACTGTGCTTTGCAGTTCTGTGCTTATGTTTGAAAAGGGTTTGTGTGCTCTACGGCATGAGATATCAGTTTTCTGTTTTCCACTCAATCTAGATAAATAAGCAAAATGTATGTAATTTAGTTTATAACCCTGTGCTTTGCATTTCTGTCCTTTTGTTGGAAACAGATTGATATGCTCTACTACACTAGGTATCAGTTTTCTGTTTTCCACTCAACCTATTTTAGCAGGTGACACTTATGTGATTTAGTTTAAAATGTTGTGCTTTGTGTTTCTGTTCTTTTGTTGGAAATGGGTTTGTGTGCTCTTCTGCGCTAGATATCGTTTTTCTGTTTTCCACTCAACCTAGCTAAGCAGGTGACACATATGTGATTTAGTTTAAAACACTGTGCTTTGCGTTTCTGTGCTTATGTTGGAAACAAGTTTGTGTGCTCTATGGCATGAGATATCAGTTTTCTGTTTTCCACTCAACCTAGTTTAAGCAGGCGACACGTATGTGTTTTAGTTTACAACAATGTACCTAAGTTTTCTGTTCTTCCATTGGAGACAGGTTTATGTGCTCTTCTCCACTCTGCGAGATAACATTTTTCTGTTTTCGACTCAAAGTAGTTGAGCAGGCATCACATATGAGATTTAGTTGACAACATTGTACTTTGCATTTCTGTCCTTATGTTGGAAACAGGTTTGTGTGCTCTGCGGCATGAGTTATCAATTTTCTGTTTTCCTCTCAACCTAGTTAAACAAGAGACAGATATGTGATTTAGTTTACAACCCTGCTCTTTGTGTTTCTATGCTTATGTTGGAAACAGGTTTGTGTACTCTACTGCATGAGATATCAGTTTTCTGTTTTTCACTCAATCTAGTAAAACAAGCAACACGTATGTGATTTAGTTTAAAACCCTGTGCTTTGCGTTTTTGTCCTGTTGTTGAAAATGGGTTGATATGCTCTACTACACTAGATATCAGTTTTCTGTTTTCCACTCAACCTAGTTAAGCAAGTGACACATATGTGTTTTAGTTTACAACATTGTATTTAGGTTTTCTGTTTTTCCATTGGAGACGGGTTTATGTGCTCTTCTCTACTCTGCAAGATAACATTTTTCTGCTTTCCACTCAACCTAGTTAAGCAGGCAACACATGTGATTTATTTTACAGCACTGTACATTGCATTTCTGTGCTTATGTTAGAAACAGGTTTGTGTGCTCTACAGTGTGAGATATCACTTTTCTGTTTTCTTCTAAACCTAGTCAATCAGGCGACATGTATGTGTTTCAGTTTAAAACACTGTGCATTACTTTTCTGTTCTTTCATTGGAAACGGGTTGCTGTGCTCTACTCCATCAGATATTAGTGTTCTGTTTTCCTCTCAACATAGATAATCAGGCAACATGTATGTGTTTTATTTTACAACGCTATGCTTTGCTTTTCTGTTCTTTCATTGGAAACGGGTTTCTGTGCTCTACTCCATCAGATATTAGTTTAAACTGTTCCACTTTATGTAGTTAATCTTGCGACGCGTATGTGTTTTAGTTACAACACTATGCTTTACTTTTCTGTTCTTTCATTGGAAACGGTTTTCTCTGCTCTACTGCATGAAATATCAGTTTAAAGTTTTCCACTTGACATTGTTAATCAGGCGAAACGTATGTGTTTTAGTTTACAACGCTATAATTTGTGTATCTATTCTTTAGTTGGAAACGGGTTTCTGTGTTCTTCAATGTGAGATATCACTTTTCTGTTTTCTTTTAAAAATAGTTAATCAGGCGAGACGTATGTGTTTTAGTTTACAACACTGTGCTTTGTATTTCTGTTCTTTTGTTGGAAACAGTTTACTCTGCTCTACTCCATCAGATATCAGTTTACAGTTTTCCACTTGATGTAGTTAATCAGGCAACACGTATGTTTTTTAGTTTACAACACTATGCTTTGCTTTTCTGTTCTTTTGTTGGAAATGGGTTTCTGTGCTCTATTGTATGAGATATCAGTTTAAAGTTTTCAACTTGACATAGTTAATCAGGCGACACATATGTGTTGCAGTTTACAACACTGTGCTTTACGTTTCTCTCCTTTTGTTGGAAACGGGTTTCTGTGCTTCACAGCACGAGATATCAGTTTTCTGTTTTCCTCTAAACCTAGTTAATCAGGAGACATGTATGTGTTTTAGTTTACAACGCTAAACTTTGTGTTTCTGGTCTTTCGTTGAATACGGGTTTCTGTGTTCTACAGTGTGAGATATCACTTTTCTGTTGTATTCTAAACCTAGTTAATCCGGCGACATCTATGTGTTTCAGTTTACAACACTGTGCATTGCGTTTCTGTTCTTTCATTGGAAACAGGTTTCTGTGCTCTATTCTATCAGATATTAGTTTACAGTTTTACACTTGATGTAATTTATCAGGTGACATATATGTGTTTTGTTTACAACGCTATGCTTTGCTTTTCTGTTCGTTCGTTGGAAACAGGTTTTTGTGCTCAACTGCACGAGATATCAGTTTTAAGTTTTCCACTTGACGTAGTTAATCAGGCGATGTGTATGTGTTTCAGTTTACAACGCTATGTTTGCTTTTGTGTTCTTTTGTTGAATATGGGTTACTGTTCTCTACAGTGTGAGATATCAATTTTCGGTTTTCTTCTAATCCTAGTTAATCAGGCCTTAGTTTAAAATGCTGTGTCTTAGTTTAAAATGCTGTGCTTTGTGTTTCTGTTCTTTCATTGGAAATGGGTTTCTGTACTCTACAGTGTTAGATATTACTTTTCTGTTTTCTTCTAAACCTAGTTAATCTGGCGACACGTATGTGTTTCAGTTTACAAGGCTGTGCTTTGCGTTTCTGTTCTTTCGTGGGAAATGGGTTTCTGTGCTCTACTCCATCAGACATTAGTTTTCTGTTTTCCTTTCAACGTAATTAATCAAGGAAACATGTATGTATTTTACTTTACAATGCTATGCTTTGCTTTTGTGTTCTTTCATTTAATACGGGTTTCTGTGCTCTACAGTGTGAGATATCATTTTTCAGTTTTCTTCTAAACCTAGTTAATCAGGCGATATGTATGTGTTTTAGTTTACAATGCTGTGCTTTGTGTTTCTGTTCTTTCGGTGGAAACAGGATTTTGTGCTCTACTGAATGAGATATCAGTTTATAGTTTTCCACTTGAGGTAATCAGACGAAATATATGTGTTTTT
Source organism: Meriones unguiculatus (assembly GCF_030254825.1). Lineage (NCBI taxonomy): Eukaryota > Metazoa > Chordata > Mammalia > Rodentia > Muridae > Meriones > Meriones unguiculatus. The sequence continues at coordinate 2,516,506 of NC_083365.1, read as the reverse complement.
GTATAGAACGTTATGCTTTGCTTTTCTGTACTTTCATTGAATACGACATGAATGTGATTTAGTTTACAACACTGTGCTTTGAGTATCTGTTCTTTCGTTGGAAAAGGGGTTTCTGTGCTCCACACTGCAAGATATCACTTTGCAGGTTTGCTGGAAACGTAGTTAAACAGAAGACACAAATGTGATTTAGTTTTCCAAGCTGTGCTGTGAGTTTCTGGTTTTTTTTGGAAACGTGTTTCTATGCTCTATTGCACAAGATTCAGTTTTCTGTTTTACACTCAACATATTTAAGCCTGCAATACGTATGTCTTTTAGTTTACAATGCTGTGCTTAGGGTTTCTGTTTTTTCCTTGGAAAGGAGTTTCTGTGCTCGACAGTACAAGATAACACTTTTCAGTTTTTCTGTAAACTAAGTGTAACAGATGATACGAATGTGATTTAGTTTACAACACTGTGCTTTGCGTTTCTGTTCTTTCTTTGGAAATGGGTTTCTGTGCTCCACAGTGTGAGATAGCACTTTTCAGTTTTCCTGTAAACGTAGTAATATGGGCGACACAAATGTTACTTAGTTTACAACACTGTGCTTTGTGTTTGTGTTCTTTCGATGGAAACAGGTTTCTGTGCTCTAATGCATGAGATATAAGTTATCTGTTTTCCATTCAACTTGTTTAATCAGGCGACACATATGTGTTTTAGTTTACAGTACTGTGCTTAGCTTTTCTGTTCTTTGCTTGGAAAGGGGTTTCTATGCTCTACAATACAAGATATCACTTTTCAGTTTTCCTGTAAACCTAGTTGAACAGGTGATACAAATGTGATTTAGTTTACAACACTGTGCTTTGCATTTCTGCTCATTCATTGGAAACGGGATTCTGTGCTGTACTGTGAGACATATCACTTTTCAGTTTTCCTGTTATCCTAATTGAGTGGGTGAGACATATGTGCATTAGTTTACAATGCTGTGCTTTATGTTTCTGTTCTTTCCTTGGAAACTTGTTTCTGTGCTGTACTGTGCAATATATCACTTTGCAGTTTTCCACTATTCCTAATAGAGTGAGCAAAACACATGTGATTTAGTTTACAACGTTGTGCTTTGCATTTCTGTTCTTTTGTTGGAAACTTGTTTCTGTGCTGTACTGTGCAATATATCACTTTGCAGTTTTCCACTATTCCTAATAGAGTGAGCAAAACACATGTGATTTAGTTTACAACGTTGTGCTTTGCATTTCTGTTCTTTTGTTGGAAACTTGTTTCTGTGCTGTATAGTGCGAGAAATCATTTTTACTTTTCCTGTATACCTAATTGAGAGGGTGACACGTATCTGATTGACTATACTTCGCTATGTGTTGGGTTTGTGTTCTTAGGTTGAAAACTTGTTTCTCTGCTCTACAGTGCCAGATATCACTTTTCAGTTTTCCTGTAAATCTAATTTGCACGCAACATGTATTTGTTTTAGTTTACAATGCCTTGCTTTACCTTTCTGTTCTGTCATTGATATCTTGTTTCTGTGCTGTACTGTGTGAGATATCACTTTTCAGTTTTCATATATACGTAATTAAGAGGGTGACATGTATGTGATTGAGTATACTAAGCTATGTGTTGGGTTTGTGTTCTTAGGTTGAAAACTTGTTTCTGTGTTCTAGAGTGCGAGATATCACTTTTCAGTTTTCCTGTAAACCTAATAGCTTGGGCTACACATATGTGATTCTATTTACAAAGTTGTGTTTTGCGTTTCTGTTCTTTTGTTGGAAACTTGTTTCTGTGCTGTAGATTGGGATGTATCACTTTTCAGTTTTCCTGTTACCCTAGTTGAGCGGCCGAAACATACGTGAATTAGTTTACAATGCAGGGCTTTGCGCTTCTGTTCTTTCCTTGGAAACTCTTTTCTGTGTTGTACAGGGTGAGATATTACTTTTCAGGCTTACTTTATTCCTAATTGAGTGGCCCAAACGTATGTGATTTAGTTTACAAATTTGTGCTTTGTGTTTCTGTTCTTTTGATGGAAACTTGTTTCTGTGCTATAGAGTGGGATATATCACTTTTCAGTTTTCCTGTTATCCTAATTGAGTGGGCAACACATATGTGAGTTAGTTTACAATGCTGTGCTTTGCATTTCTGTTCTTTCATTGGAAACTTGTTTCTGTGCTGTACGGTGTGAGATACCACTTTTCAGTTTTCCGGTTATCCTAATTGAGCGGGGGACACATAAGTGAATTAATTTATAATGCTGTGCTTTTCTTTTCTTTTCGTTTGTTGGAAAATTGTTTCTGTCCTGTAGACTAGGAGATATCACTTTTCAGTTTTCCTGTTACCCTAATTGAGGGGCCAACACATATGTGAATTAGTTTACAACACTGTGCTTTGCGTTTCTGTTCTTTCCTTGGAAACTGTTTTCTGTTCTGTACAGTGTGAGATACCACTGTTCAGTCTTACTGTATTCCTAATTCAGTGGGTGACAAACATGTGATTTAGTTTACAACATTGTGCTTTGCGTTTCTGTTCTTTTGTTGAAAACTTGTTTCTGTGCTCTACAGTGAGAGATATCACTTTTCAGTTTTCCTGTAAACCTAAGAGCTTGGGAGACACATATGTGATTCTGTTTAGAAAGTTGTGTTTTCAGTTACTGTTCCTTTTTTGGAAACTTGTTTCTGTGCTGTACAGTAGGAGATATCACTTTTCAGTTTTCCTGTTATCCTAATTTTCGGGCGAGACATATGTGAATTAGTTTACAATGCTGTGCTTTGAGTTTCTCTTTTTTCGTTGGAAAGTTGTTTCTGTCTTCTGCAGTGTGAGATATCACTTTTCTGTTTTCCTATTATCCTAACTGAGCAGTTGAGACATATGTGAATTAGTTTACAATGCTGTGCTTTTCCTTTATGGTATTTTGTTGGAAACTTGTTTCTGTGCTGTAGAGTAAGAGATATCACTTTTCAGTTTTCCTGTTACCCTTATTGAGCAGGCGACACATATGTGAATTCGTTTACAACGCTGTGCTTTGCGTTTCATTTCTTTCTTTGGAAACTCTTTTCTGTGCTGCACAGTGTGAGATATCACTTTTCAGTCTTACTGTATTCCTAATTGAGCGGGGGACACACATGTGATTTAGTTTACAACATTGTGCTTTGCATTTCTGTTCTATTGTTGGAAACTTGTTTCTGTGCTCTACAGTGTAAGATATCACTTTTCAGTTTTCCTGTAAACCTAATAGCTTGGGTGACACATGTGTGATTCTGTTTACAAAGTTGTGATTTGCGTTTCTGTTCTTTTGTTGGAATCTTGTTTCTGTGCTGTAGAGTGGGATATACCACTTTTCAGTTTTCCAAATTGAGCAGGTGACACATATGTGAATTAGTTTATAATATTGAGCTTTGCGTTTCTGTTCGTTCGTTGGAAACTTGTTTCTGTGCTGTAGAGTAGGAGATATCACTTTTCATTTTTCCTATTAACCTAATTGAGTGGACGACACATATGTGAATTAGTTTACAATGCTTGGCTTTGCGTTTCTGTTCTTTCTTTAGAAACTTGTTTCTGTGCTGTACATTGTGAGATATCACTTTTCAGTCTTACTGTATTCCTAATTGAGCGGGCAACACACATGTGATTTAGTTTACAACGCTGTGCTTTGCGTTTCTGTTCTTTTTGGGAAACTTGTTTTTGTGCTCTACAGTTTGAGATATCACTTTTCAGTTTTCCTATTATCCTAATTGAGCGGGCGACACATATGTGAATTAGTTTACAATACTGTACTTTGCATATCTGTTCTTTCCTTGGAAACTTGTTTCTTTGCTGGAGAGTTGGAGATATCACTTTGATGTAGAGTACGAGATATCACTTTTCAGTTTTCCTATATTCCTAATTGAGCGGGACACACAAATGTGATTTAGTTTACAAAGTTGTGCTTTGCGTTTCTGTTCTCTCATTGGATACTTGTTTCTGTGCAGTACATTGCGAAATATCACTTTTCAGTTTTCCTGAATTCCTAATTGAGCAGGCGACACATGTGATTTATGTTTCAAAGTTGTGCTTTGCGTTTCTGTTCTTTTGTTGGAAACTTCTTTCTGTGCTCTAAAGTGTGAGATATCAATTTTCATTTTCCTGTATTCCTAATTGATCGGGCAAACCAAATGTGATTTAGTTTACAAAGTTGTGTTTTGCGTTGCTCTTCTTCTGTAGGAAACTTGATTCTGTGCTGTACAGTGTGAGAAATCACTTTTCAGTTTTCCTGTATTCCTTACTGACCGGGGGACACACATGTGATTTAGTTTCCAAAGTTGTGCTTTGCGTTTCTGTTCTTTCCTAGGAAACTTGTTTCTGAGTTCTAAAGTGCGAGATATCACTTTTCAGTTTTCCCGTTTTCCTAATTGAGCGGGCGACACAAATGTGAATTAGTTAAAAAATTTGTGCTTTGCGTATCTGTTTTTTTGTTGGAAACTTGTTTCTGTGCTGTAAAATGAGAGAAATGACTTTTCAGTTTTCCTGTATTCCTAATTGAGTGGGCGACTCAATTGTGATGTAGCTTACAATGTTGTGCTTTGTGTTTCTGTTTTCTCATTGGAAACTTGTTTCTATGCGGTATATTGTGACATATCACTTTTCAATTTTCCTGTATTTCTAATTGAGCAGGCAACACATATGTGATTTAGTTTACAATGTTGTGCTTTGTGTTTCTGTTCTTTTGTTGGATATTTAATTCTGTGCCCTAAAGTGTGAGAACTCACTTTTCAGTTTTCCTGTATTCCTAATTGAGTGGGCAACACAAATTTGATTTACTTTGCAGAGTTGTGCTTTGCATTTGTGTTGTTTCATTGGAAACTTGTTTCTGTGCTCTAAAGTGCAAGATATCACTTTTCAGTTTTCCTGTATTCCTAATTGATCGGGCAACACAAATGTTATTTAGTTTCCGATGTTGTGTTTTGCGTTTCTGTTCTTTCATTGGAAACTTGTTTCTGTTTTGTACATTGAGACACATCACTTTTCAGTTTTCCTGTATTCCTAAATGAGCGGGCAACACAAATGTGATGTAGTTTACAAAGTTGTGCTTTGGATTTCTGTTCTTTGGAAACTTCTTTCTGTGCTCTAAAGTGGGAGATATCACTTTTCAGTTTTCCTGTATTCCTAATTGAGAGGGTGACCTAAATGGGATGTAGTTTAAAAAGTTGTGCTTTGTGTTTCTGTTCTTTCCTTGGAAACTTGTTTTGTGCTCTAAAGTGCGAGATATCACTTTTCAGTTTTCCTGTATTCCTATTTGAATGGGTGACACATATGTGATTTATTTTTCAAAGTTGTGCTTTGCATTTCTGTTCTTTCCTTGGAAACTTGTACCTGTTTTCTAAAGTGTGAAATATCACTTTGCAGTTTTCCTGAATTCATAATTGAGCGGGCGATACACATGTGACTTAGTTTACAAAGTTGTGCTTTGCGTTTCTGTTCTTTCATTGGAAAAATATTCCTGTGCTGTTCTTTGTGACATCACTTTTCAGTTTTCTTCTATTCCGAGTTGTGCGGGCGACACTAATATGATGTGGTTTACAAAGTTGTGCTTTGCATGTCTGTTCTTTTTTTGGAAACTTGTTCTTGTGAATTACACTACAAGATATCACTTTTCAGTTTTCCTGTATTCTTAATTGAGTGGTTGACACAAATGTGATTTATTTTACAACGTTGTGATTTGTGTTTTCGTTCTTTTGGTGGAAACTTGTTTCTTTGCTCAAAAGTGTGAGAAATCACTTTTCAGTTTTCCTGAATTCCTAATTGAGCAGGCGACACAAATGTGATGTTATTTACAAATTTTTGCTTTGCATTTCTATTCTTGCATTGGAAACTTGTTTCTGTGCTCTAAAGTGTGAGATATCACTTTTCAGTTTTCCTGTAAACCTAAAAGCTTGGGTGACACACATGTGATTTAGTTTACAATATTGTGCTTTGTGTTTCTGTTCTTTTGTTGGAAACTTGTTTCTGTGCTGGAGAGTGGGATATATCACTTTTCAGTTTTCCTCTTATCCTAATTGAGTGGGCGACACATATGTGAATTAGTTTACAATGCAGTGCTTTTTCTTTATGGTCTTTTGTTGGAAACTTGTATCAGTCCTGTAGAGTAAGAGATATCACTGTTCAGTTTTCCTGTTACCCTTTTTGAGTGGGCGACACATATGTGAATTCTTTTACAATGCTGTGTTTTGCTTTTCTGTTCTTTCTTTGGAAAATCTTTTCTGCACTGTACAGTGTGAGATATCACTTTTCAGTCTTACTGTATTCCTAATTGAACGGGGGGCACACATGTGATTTAGTTTACAACATTGTGCTTTTCTTTTCTGTTCTTTTGTTGGAAACTTGTTTCTGTGCTCTACAGTGTGAGATATCACTTCTCAGTTTTCCTGTAAACCTAATAGCTTGGGTGACACACAGGTGATTTATCTTACAAAGTTGTGCTTTGTGTTTTTGTTCTTTCATTGGAAACATGTTTCTGTGCAGTACATTGTGACATATCAATTTTCAGTTTTCCTGTATTCCTAATTGAGCAGGTGACATACATGTGATGTAGTTTACAAAGTTGTCCTTTGCATTTCTGTTCTTTTGTTGGAAACTTGTTTCTGTGCTCTAAAGTGAGAGATATCACTTTTCAGTTTTTCTGTATTCCTAATTGAGCAGGCAACACAAATGTGATTTGGTTCACAAAGTTGTGCTTTGCATTTCTCTTCTTTCCTTGAAAACTTGTTTCTTTGCTGGACAATTGGAGAAATCACTTCTCAGTCTTCCTGTATTCCTAATTGAACGGCCGCACACATTTGATTTAGTTTCCAAAGTTGTGCTTTGTGTTTCTGTTTTCTTTCATTGGAAACTTCTTTCTGTGCTCTAATGTGGGAGATATCACTTTTCAGTTTTCCTGTATTCCTAATAGAGCAGGCGACACAAATATGATTTAATTTACAAAGTTGTGTTTGCCTTTCTATTCTTTTGTTGGAAACATGTTTCTGTGCACTACAGTGGGAGATACCACTTTTCAGTTTTCTTGTATTCCTAATTGAACGAGCGACATACATGTTACTTAGTTTAAAAAGTTGTGCTTTACAATTCTGTTCTTTTGTTGGAATCTTCTTTCTGTGCCCTATAGTGGGAGATATCACTTTTCAGTTTTCCTGTATTCCTAATTGAACAAGCGACACACATGTGATTTAGTTTCCAAAGTTGTGCTTTGCGTTTCTGTTCTTTCATTGGAAACTTCTTTCTGTGCTCGAAAGTGGAAGATATCACTTTTTAGTTTTCCTGTATTCCTAATTGAGCGGTCGACACACATGTTACTTAGTTTACAATATTGTGCTTTTCATTTCTGTTCTTTCGTTGGAAACTTGTTTCTGTGAGGTAGAGTGGGAGATATCACTTTTCAGTTTTCCTGTATTCCTAATTGAGCAGGCGATACACATGTCATTTAGTTTACAAAGTTATCCTTTGTCTTTCTGTTCTTTGTTGGAAACTTATTTCTGTGCTCTGAAGTGGGAGATATCACTTTTCAGTTTTCCTCTATTCCTAATTGAGCGGGCAACACAAATGTGATTTAGTTTACAAAGTTGTGATTTGCCTTTCTATTTTTTTGTTGGAAACTTTTTTCTGTGCACTACTGTGGGAAATATCACTTTTCAGTTTTCCTGTATTCCTAATTGAACGGGCGTCACACATGTGATTTAGTTTACAAAGTTGTGCTTTGCCTTTCTATTCTTTTGTTGGAAACGTGTTTCTGTGCACTACAGTGGGATATATCACTTTTCAGTTTTCCTGTATTCCTAATTGAACGGGCGACACACACGTTACTTAGTTTACAAAGTTGTGCTTTACATTTCTGTTCTTTCCTTGGAAAATTCTTTCTGTGCTCTAAAGTGGAAGATATCACTTTTTAGTTTTCCTGTATTCCTAATTGTGCAGGTGACACACATGTTACTTAGTTTACAAAGTTGTACTTTACATTTCTGTTCTTTCGTTGGAAACTTCTTTCTTTGCTCTAAAGTGAGAGATATCACTTATCAGTTTTCCTGTATTCCTAATTGAGCGGGCCACACAAATGTGATTTAGTTTCCAAAGTTGTGCTTTGCATTTCTTTTTTTTAAATTTTTTTAAAATTTTATTTTAATAATTTTCTTTTTATTTTATTTTAATTTACTTTATTTTATTTTTTTTAATTTTTCATCAATTACACTTTATTCATTCTGCATCCGTTTCTGTTCTTTCATTGGAAAATTCTTTCTGTGCTCTAAAGTGGGAGATATCACTTTTCAGTTTTCCTGTATTCCTAATTGATCGGGCGACACACATGTTACTTAGTTTACAAAGTTGTGCTTAACATTTCTGTTCTTTCATTGGAAACTTGTTTCTGTGAGGTACAGTGAGAGATATCACTTTTCAGTTTTCCTGTATTCCTAATTGAGCAGGTGATACACATGTGATTTAGTTTACAAAGTTGTGCTTTGCCTTTCTGCTCTTTTGTTGGAAACTTGTTTCTGTGCACTACAATGGGAGATATCACTTTTCAGCTTTCCTGTCTTCCTAATTGAGCGGGCGACACACATGTTACTTAGTTTAAAAAGTTGTGGTTAACATTTCTGTTCTTTCATTGGAAACTTGTTCCTGTGAGGTACAGTGGGAGATATCACTTTTCAGTTTTCCTGTATTCATAAGTGCATGGGCGACACAAATGGGATTTAGTTTCCAAAGTTGTGCTTTCCGTTTCTGTTCTTTCATTGGATACTTCTTTCTGTGCTCTAAAGTGGGAGATATCACTTTTCAGTTTTCTTGTATTCCTAATTGAGCGGGCAACACAAATGTGATTAAGTTTACAAAGCTGTGCTTTGCCTTTCTATTCTTTTTTGGAAACTTGTTTCTGTGCACTAGAGTGAAAGATATCAGTTTTCAGTATTCCTGTACTCCTAATTGAACACACAACACACATGGGATTTAGTTTCCAAAGTTGTGCTTTACATTTCTGTTCTTTCGTTGGAAACTTGTTTCTGTGAGGTACAGTGCGAGATATCACTTTTCAGTTTTCCTGGATTCCTAATTGAACGGGCAACACAATATGATTTAGTTTCCAAAGTTGTGCTTTGCATTTCTGTTCTTTCATTGAAAACTTCTTTCTGTGCTCTAAAGTGGGAGATATCATTTTCAGTTTTCCTGTATTCCTCATTGTGCGGGCGACACAAATGTGATTAACTTTACAAAGTTGTGCTTTGCCTTTCTATTCTTTTGTTGGAAACTTTTTTCTCTGCACTACAGTGGGAGATATTACTTTTCAATTTTCCTGTATTCCTAATTGAACAGGCAACACACATATGATTTAGTTTCCACAGTTGTGCTTTGCATTTCTGTTCTTTCATTGGAAACTTCTTTTTTGTGCTCTAAAGTGGGAGATATCACTTTTGAGTTTTCCTGTATTCCTACTTGAAAGGGCGACACACATGTTACTTAGTTTACAAAGTTTTCTTTACATTTCTGTTCTTTCATTGGAAACTTCTTTCTGTGCTCTAAAGTGGGAGATATCAGTTTTCAGTTTTCCTATACTCCTAATTGTGCAGGCGACACACATGTTACTTAGTTTACAAAGTTGTGCTTTACATTTCTCTTCTTTCGTTGGAAACTTGTTTCTGTGAGGTACAGTGCGAGATATCACTTTTCAGTTTTCCTGTATTCCTAATTGAACGGGCAACACACATATGATTTAGTTTCCAAAGTTGTGCTTTGCATTTCTGTTCTTTCATTGAAAACTTCTTTCTGTGCTCTAAAGTGGGAGATATCATTTTCAGTTTTCCTGTATTCCTCATTGTGCGGGCGACACAAATGTGATTAACTTTACAAAGTTGTGCTTTGCCTTTCTATTCTTTTGTTGGAAACTTGTTTCTCTGCACTACAGTGGGAGATATTACTTTTCAATTTTCCTGTATTCCTAATTGGACAGGCAACACACATATGATTTAGTTTCCACAGTTGTGCTTTGCATTTCTGTTCTTTCATTGGAAACTTCTTTTTTGTGCTCTAAAGTGGGAGATATCACTTTTGAGTTTTCCTGTATTCCTACTTGAAAGGGCGACACACATGTTACTTAGTTTACAAAGTTTTCTTTACATTTCTGTTCTTTCATTGGAAACTTCTTTCTGTGCTCTAAAGTGGGAGATATCACTTTTCAGTTTTCCTGTACTCCTAATTATGCAGGCGACACACATGTTACTTAGTTTACAAAGTTGTGCTTTACATTTCTCTTCTTTCGTTGGAAACTTGTTTCTGTGAGGTATAGTGCGAGATATCACTTTTCAGTTTTCCTGTATTCCTAATTGAACGGGCAACACACATGTGATATATTTTCCAAAGTTGTGCTTTGTGTTTCTGTTCTTTCATTTTAAACTTCTTTCTGTACTCTAAAGTGGAAGATATCACTTTTCAGTTTTCCTGTATTCCTAATTGTATAGGTGATACACATGTTACTTAATTTACAAAGTTGTGCTTAACATTTCTGTTCTTTCGTTGGAAACTTGTTTCTGTGAGGTACAGTTCGAGATACCACTTTTCAGTTTTCCTGTATTCATAAGTGATTGGGCAACACAAATGGGAATTAGTTTCCAAAGTTGTGCTTGGTGTTTCTGTTCTTTCATTGGAAACTTCTTTCTGTGCTCTAAAGTGAGAGATATCACTTTTCAGTTTTCCTCTATTCCTAATTGAATGTACGACACACATGTTACTTAGTTTACAAAGTTGTGATTTACATTTCTGTTCTTTCGTTGGAAACTTCTTTCTTTGCTCTAAAGTGGGAGATATCACTTATCAGTTTTCCTGTATTCCTAATTGAGCGGGCGACACAATTGTGATTTAGTTTCCAAAGTTGTGCTTTGCGTTTCTTTTTTTTAATTTTTTTAATATTTCATTTTTTATTTTTTTTTCAATGCAGTTTATTCAGGAACATTGAACAATCCTCGGAACCCCGGGGAAAGCCAGCCCACAGCTTAAATAGCCTCTGGGTAGCCAACCCAGGCGTGCCACGGGGGCAATGCAGATAGGTCCACATACATGGAAGCAAGCCAGATCCTCGGCCTTAGCCAAATGTGGAGTTGTTCGTGACAGAGAGCACTCACCATCGGGAAGGTGGAAGGCGGAAACCAGCTCCATCTTTAAGGCATAGCATTCCGCAGCTCTCTACAGTTCCCCCTTTTTGTTTTAGACGCATCAGGCAAGAGTAGAGGTCTGATCTCTGATATTAGAAATAAATTGGGACTTTGTACAGATGTTCATTTAGGTGTCATCCACCCAAAGAGCATCGGACCCGTCCGATACCTTTTTCTCAGAGGCGGGACCTGGGACATCAACCCGCATGCAATCAGACATGCTCTTCTCTGGGTCCAAAGCGGCTGACCCTGAGTGCAGTGCTTAGCCTCGTATCCTGAGCGTATCATTTTAGCTTTTTATGGTATCCAACCATGCTTGGGGAGAATGTCCTGCTTCAATGGCTGTAAAGGCCTGAATGATCATGGCTGCATCACACTGTTGTGAGACTCTAATCTTGCATATATACCACAGGCAAACCAAGGAGACCAACACCAGAAGGCCTGCTAACACTCCCATGCCTGCCCATTCCTTCAGATGATTCATGGCTGCAGCAATCCATGTTGATAATCCTGTGGCTAGTCCTGTGTCCACTCCGGTAGAATTTACTGTGACAATGGCCACTCTCAGCTGCTCCATCGTAGTATCGAATTCTCCAGTCCAATTACCTAAAATATAGTTCGACAATTGTTTAGACAGATTTGCAGCGCAGGAAAAATTCTCATGTTGTATGCTAGTGACACAAAGTCCAGCATACTTTCATTGACAGCCAGGTTGAGCGATTTGCCATAGGGTATCAATTTGCTCCTGCAAGAGGTCAATCCTCTGATTGAACACCATCAAGCTTCCTTTTAGTTGAGCATTAATTCCTTTATGTACACATAAGGTATGAGCTACATTGGCTAAATGATTATTCAGGGTCTGAGCAGTCTGCCCTGTATGACTCATGGCTAATGCCCTGGTGGTAGCTCCAACAGCCGTCAATGAGATGGTAGTAACAATGGTGGCTGTAGTTCCAAGATCCCTTTTCTGTCTGAAGAGAGTCATAGCGTGAGGGGCATCAATGGGCATAGGCACCCAGTGAGGCATGCGAGTAACCAGGGCATACCTAACTTTACTAGCATTGGGGCTTAAAAAAAAGCAAGTATCATTACCACAATTACTTGGCTCTATCTGGCTAATAATGAATAAAAATGGGGGATATAGACAAACAGGTGTGGGCTTATAGGAAATATTATGAGAAGCCTTAACCCCTCGTTGGAACATCCTGCGTCAGTTCTAGAACTAGCAGTGGTGGTGTCCGAGGTCTGAGTAGGTTCAGGAGACCATTGCCCCCAGGGGCGAGACATGCTCCATGCCAATTGACTAACTCCACGTTTTCCTCCAATTTTGAAAGTCATTTAAGGTTCTTAAATTATTTTTTTCCCTTTTGTTCTTAAATTTTTCATCAATTACACTTTATTCATTCTGCATCCCCCCATAAGCCCCTCCCTCTTCCCCTCCCAATCCCACCCTCCCTCCTCCCTCTGCTTGCATGCCACTCCCCAAGTCCACTAATAGGGGAGGTTCTATATTTTATTTTATTTTAACAGTTTTCTTTCTATTTTATTTTATTTTACTTTATTTTATTTTTTTTAAATTTTTCATCAATTACACTTTATTCATTCTGCATCCCTTTCTGTTCTTTCATTGGAAAATTATTTCTGTGCTCTAAAGTGGGAGATATCACTTTTTAGTTTTCCTGTATTCCTAATTGATCGGGCGACCCACATGTTACTTAGTTTACAAAGTTTTGCTTAACATTTCTGTTCTTTTGTTGGAAACTTGTTTCTGTGGACTACAGTGGGAAATATCACTTTTCACCTTTCCTGTATTCCTAATTGAGCAGGCGACATACATGTTACTTAGTTTAAAAAGTTGTGGTTAACATTTCTGTTCTTTCATTTGAAACTTGTTCCTGTGAGGTACAGTGGGAGATATCACTTTTCAGTTTTCCTGTATTCATAAGTGCATGGGCGACACAAATGGGATTTAGTTTCCAAAGTTGTGCTTTGCGTTTCTGTTCTTTCATTAGATACTTCTTTCTGTGCTCTAAAGTGGGAGATATCACTTTTCAGTTTTCCTGTATTCCTAAATGAGCGGGCAAAACAAATGTGATTAAGTTTACAAAGTTGTGCTTTTCATTTCTGTTCTTTCATTGGAAACTTCTTTGCTCTAAGGTGGGAGATATCACTTTTCAGTTTTCCTGTATTCCTAATTGAGCGGGCGACCCACATGTTACTTATTTTCCAAAGTTGTGCTTTGCATTTCTGTTCTTTCATTGGAAACTTCTTTCTGTGCTCTAAAGTGGGAGATATCATTTTCAGTTTTCCTGTATTCCTCATTGTGCGGGCGACCCAAATGTGATTAACTTTACAAAGTTGTGCTTTGTCTTTCTATTCTTTTGTTGGAAACTTGTTTCTGTGCACTACAGTGTGAGATATCACTTTTCAGTTTTCCTGTATTCCTAATTGAACGGGCGACACACATGTGATTTAGATTCCAATGTTGTGCTTTGCGTTTCTGTTCTTTCATTAGAAACTTCTTTCTGTGCTCTAAAGTGGAAGATATCACTTTTCAGTTTTCCTGTATTCCTAATTGAGCGAGTGACACAATGTTATTCACTTTAAAAAGTTGTGCTATTCCTTTCTATTCTTTTGTTTGAAACTTGTTTCTGTGCACTACTGTGTGAGATGTAACTTGTCAGTTTTCCTGTATTCCTACTTGAATGGGCAACCCACATGTGATTTAATTTCCAAAGTTGTGTTTTGCATTTCTGTTCTTTCATTGGAAACTTCTTTCTGTGCTCTAATGTAGAAGATATCACTTTTCATTTTTCCTGTATTCCTAATTTTGCAGGTGACACACATGTTATCCTTTTTACAAAGTTGTGCTTTACATTTCTGTTCTTTCCTTGGAAATTTGTTTCTGTGAGGTACAGTGAGAGATATCACTTTTCAGTTTTCCTGTATTCCTAATTGAGCGGGTGACACACATGTGATTTAATTTACAAAGTTGTGCTTTGCGTTTCTGTTCTTTTCTTGGAAACTTCTTTCTGTGCACTACAGTGGGAGATATCAATTTTCAGTTTTCCTGTATTCCTAATTGAGCGGGCGACACAAATGTGATTTAGTTTCCAAAGTTGTGCAGTGCGTTTCTGTTCTTTCATTGGAAACTTCTTTCTGTGCTCTAAAGTGGCAGATATCACTTTTCAGTTTTCCTGTATTCCTAATTGAACGGGTGACACACATGTGATTTTGTTTCCAAAGTTGTGCTTTGTGTTTCTGTTCTTTCATTGGAAACTTCTTTCTGTGCTCTAAAGTTGAAGATATCACTTTTCAGTTTTCCTGTATTCCGAATTGTGCAGGCGACACACATGTTTCTTAGTTTACAAAGTTTTGCTTTACATTTCTGTTCTTTCGTTGGAAACTAGTTTCTGTGATGTACAGTTGGAGATATCACTTTTCAGTTTTCCTGTATTGCTAATTGAACTGGCGACACACATGTGATTTATTTTCTAAAGTTGTGCTTTGGGTTTCTGTTCTTTCATTTTAAACTTCTTTCTGTACTCTAAAGTGGAAGATATCACTTTTCAGTTTTCCTGTATTCATAAGTGAATGGGCGACAAACATGTGATTTAGTTTTCAAAGTTGTGCTTTGCCTTTCTATTCTTTTGTTGGGAACTTGTTTCTGTGCACTACTGTGGGAGATATCACTTTTCAGTTTTCCTGTATTCCTAATTGAACGGGCGTCACACATGTGATTTAGTTTCCAAAGTTGTTCTTTGCATTTCTGTTCTTTCATTGGAAACTTCTTTTTTTGTGCTCTAAAGTGGGAGATATCACTTTTCAGTTTTCCTGTATTCCTAATTGTGCAGGCAAAATACATGTTTCTTAGTTAACAAAGTTTTGCTTTACATTTCTGTTCTTTCGATGGAAACTTGTTTCTGTGAGGTACAGTGTGAGATATCACTTTGCAGTTTTCCTGTATTCCTAATTGAACAGGCGACACACATGTGATTTAATTTTCAAAGTTGTGCTGTGAGTTTCTGTTCTTTCATTAGAAACTTCTTTCTTTGCTCTATAGTGGGAGATATCACTTTTCAGTTTTCCTGTATTCCTAATTGTGCAGGTGACACACATGTTACTTCGTTTACAAAGTTGTGCTGTACATTTCTGATCTTTCATTGGAAAGTTCTTTCTGTGAGGTACAGTGTGAGATATCACTTTTCAGTTTTCCTGCATTCCTAATTGAACAGGCAACACACATGTTACTTAGTTTACAAAGTTGTGCTTTGCATTTCTGTTCTTTCATTGGAAACATCTTTCTGTGCTCTAAAGTGGGAGATATCACTTTTCATGTTTCAACTATTCCTAATTGAGGTGGCGACACAAATGTGATTTAGCTTACAAAGTTGTGCTTTGCATTTCTGTTCTTTCGTTGGAAACTTGTTTCTGTGAGGTACAGTAGGAGATATCACTTTTCAGTTTTCCTGTATTCCTAATTGAATGGGTGACACACACGTGATTTAGTTTCCAAAGTTGTGCTTTCCATTTCTGTTCTTTCACTGGAAACTTCTTGGTAGGCTCTAAAGTGCAAGATATCACTTTTCAGTTTTCCTGTATTCCTAATTGTACAGGTGACACACATGTTACTTAGTTTACAAAGTTGTGCTTTATATTTCTGTTCTTTTGTTGGAAACTTCTTTCTGTGAGGTACAGTGTTAGATATCACATTTCACTTTTCCTTCATTCCTAATTGAACCGGTGACACACATGTTACTTAGTTTACAGAGCTTTGCTTTACATTTATGTTCTTTCATTGGAAACTTGTTTCTGTGAGGTACAGTGCGAGATAACTCTTTTCAGTTTTGCTGTATTCCTAATTGAACGGGCGACCCACATGTGATTCAGTTTCCAAAGTTGTGCTTTGTGTTTCTGTTCTTTCATTGGAAACATCTTTCTGTGCTCTAAAGTAGGAGATATCACTTTTCAGTTTTTCTGTATTCCTAATTGAGCTGGCGACACAAATGTTATTTAGTTTACAAAGTTTTGCTTTGCCTTTCTGTTCTTTTATTGGAAACTTCTTTCTGTGCTCTAAAGTGGAAGATATCACTTTTCAGTTTTCCTGTATTCCTAATTATGCAGGTGACACACATGTTACTTAGTTTACAAAGTTGTGCTTTACATTTCTGTTCTTTCATTGGAAACTTGTTTCTGTGAGGTACAGTGCGAGATATCTCTTTTCAGTTTTGCTGTATTCCTAATTGAAGGGGCGACCCACAAGAGATTTATTTTCCAAAGTTGTGTTTGTGTTTCTGTTCTTTCATTGGAAACTTCTTTCTGTGCTCTAAAGTGGGAGATATCACTTTTCAGTTTTCCTGTATTCCTAATTGAACTGGTGACACACACGTTACTTAGTTTACAAAGTTGTGGTTTACATTTCTGTTCTTTCGTTGGAAACAAGTTTCTTTGAGGTACAGTGCCAGATATTTCTTTTCCGTTTTGCTGTATTCCTAATTGAACAGGCGACACACATGTGATTTATTTTCCAAAGTTGTGCTGTGCTTTTCTTTTCTTTCATTGGAAACTTCTTTCTGTGCTCTAAAGTAAGAGATATCACTTTTCAGTTTTCCTGTATTCCTAAATGAGCGGGCGACACAAATGTGATTTAGTTTACAAAGTTGTGCTTTGCCTTTCTCTTCTCTCATTGGAAACTTGTTTCTGTGAGGTACAGTGGGAGATATCACTTTTCAGTTTTCCTGTATTCCTAATTGAACAGGGAACACACATGTGATTTATTTTCCAAAGTTGTGCTTTGAGTTTCTGTTCTTTCACTGGAAACTTCTTTCTAGGCTCTAAACTGGAACATATCACTTTTCAGTTTTCCTGTATTCCTAATTGTGAAGGTGACAAACATGTTACTTAGTTTACAAAGTTGTGTTTTACGTTTCTGTTCTTTTGTTGGAAACTTCTTTCTGTGAGCTACAGTGCAAGATATCACTTTTCACTTTTCCTGCATTCCTAATTGAACGGGCAACATATGTTACTTAGTTTAAAAAGTTGTGCTTTACATTTCTGTTCTTTCATTAGAAACTTGTTTTTGTGAGGTACAGTGTTAGATGTCCCTTTTCAGTTTTGCTGTAAACCTAATTGAGCGGGCGACCCACATGTGAGTCAGTTTCCAAAGTTGTGCTTTGTGTTTCTGTTCTTTCATTGGAAACTTCTTTTTGTGCTCTAAAGTGGTAGATATCACTTTTCAGTTTTCCTGTATTCCTAATTGAGCAGTCGACAAAAATGTGATTTAGTTTACAAAGTTGTGCTTTGCCTTTCTCTTCTTTTGTTGAAAACTTGTTTCTGTGCACTACAGTGGGAGATATCACTTTTCAGTTTTCCTGTATTCCTAATTGAGAGGGTGACACATGTTACTTATTTTACAAAGTTGTGCTTTACATTTCTGTTCTTTCATTGGAAACTTGTTTCTGTGAGGTACAGTGCGAGATATCTCTTTTCAGTTTTGCTGTATTCCTAATTGAACAGGCGACCCACATGAGATTTATTTTCCAAAGTTTTGCTTTGCATTTCTGTTCTTTCACTGGAAACTTGTTTCTGTGCTCTAAAGTGGGAGATATCACTTTTCAGTTTTACTGTATTACTAATTGAGCGGGCAACACAAATGTGATTTAGTTTACAAAGTTGTGCTTTGCATTTCTGTTCTTTCGTTGGAAACTTGTTTCTGTGAGGTACAGTAGGAGATATCACTTTTCAGTTTTCATGTATTCCTAATTGAATGGGTGAAACACACGTGATTTAGTTTCCAAAGTTGTGCTTTGCATTTCTGTTCTTTCACTGGAAACTTCTTCGTAGGCTCTAAAGTGGAAGATATCACTTTTCAGTTTTCCTGTATTCCTAATTGTACAGGTGACACACATGTTACTTCATTTACAACGTTGTGCTTTATATTTTTCTTCTTTCGTTGGAAACTTCTTTCTGTGAGGTACAGTGTGAGATATCACATTTCACTTTTCCTGCATTCCTAATTGAACGGGTGACACACATGTTACTTAGTTTACAAAGTTGTGCTTTACAATTCCGTTCTTTCGTTGGAAACTTGTTTCTGTGAGGTACAGTGTGAGATATCACTTTTCAGTTTTCCTGCATTCCTAATTGAATGGGCAACACACATGAGATTTATTTTCCAAGGTGTGCTTCGCGTTTCTGTTCTTTCGTAGAAAATTTGTTCCTGTGCTGTACAGAGCAATATATCAATTTTCAGTTTTCCTGTATTCTTCTTTTTTTTTTCAATGCAGTTTATTCAGGAACCTTGAACAATCATTGGACCTAGGGGAAAGCCAGCCCACAGCTTAAATGGCTTCTGGGTAGCCAACCCCAGCGTGCCACGTGGGCCATGCAGATATGCCCACATACATGGAAGCAAGCCAGATCCTCAGCCTTAGCCAAATGTGGAATTGTTTGTTACAGAGAGCACTCACCATTGGGAAGGTGGAAGGCGGGAAACCCCCTCCATCTTTAAGGCGCAGCATTCCGTAGCTCTCTACAGTTCCCCCTTTTTGTTTTAGACACATCAGGCAAGAGTAGAGGTCTGATCTCTGATATTAGAAATAAATTGGGACTTTGTACCGATGTTCATTTAGGTGTCATCCACCCAAAGAGCATCAGACCCTTCCGATACCTTTTTCTCAGAGGCGGGACCTGGGGCATCAACCCGCATGCAATCAGACTTGCTCTTCTCTGGGTCGAAAGCGGCTTACTCTGAGTGCAGTGCTTAGCCTCGCATCCTGAGCGTAACATTTTAGCTTTTTATTGTAGCCAAACATGCTTGGGGATACGGTCCTGCTTCAATGTGTGTAAATGCCTGAATGATCATGGCTGCATTACGCTGTTGTGAGACTCTAATCTTGCATATACACCACAGGCAAACCAAGGTGACTAACACCAGAAGGCCTGCTAACGCTCCCATGCCCGCCCATTCCTTCAGATGATTCATGGCTACAGCAATCCATGGTGATAATCCTGTGGCTAGTCCTGCCTCCACTCTGGTAGAATTTACTGTGATAATGGCCACTCACAGCTGCTCCATCGTAGCATTGAATTCTTCAGTCCAATTACCTAAAATATAGCTAGACAATTGTTTAGACAGATTTGCAGCACAGGAAAAATTCTCATGTTGTATGCTAGTGACACAAAGTCCAGCATACTTTCATTGACAGCCCGGTTGAGCCATATGCCATAGGGTATCAATTTGCTCCTGCACGAGGTCAATCCTCTGATTGAACACCATAAAACCTCCTTTTAGTTGAGCATTAATTCCTTTTTTTTACATCTAAGGCATGAGCTACATTGGTTAAAAGATTATTCAGGGTCTGAGCAGTCTGCACAGTATGATTCATGGCTAATACCACGGTGGTAGCTCCAACAGCCGCCAATGAGATGGCAGTAACAGTGGCAGCTGTAGTTCCAAGATCCCTTTTCTGTCTGAAGAGAGTCATAGCGTGAGGGGCATCAATGGGCACAGGCACCCAGCAAGGCATGGGAGTAACCAGGGCATACCTAAATTCACTAGCATTCCAGCATTGGGCAAAAAAGCAAGTATCATCACCACAATTACTTGGTTTTATCTGGCTAATAATGAATAAAAATGGGGGATATAAACAAACAGGTGTGGGCCTATAGGAAATATTATGAGAAGTCTTAACCCCCTAGTTGGAACATCTTGTATTAGTTCTAGAACTAGCAGTGGTGGTGTCCAAGGTCTGAGTAGGTTCAGGAGACCATTGCCTTCAGGGGCGAGACATGCTCCATGTAAATTGACTAACTCCATGTTTTCCTCCACTTTTGAAAGTCATTTAAGGTTCTTAAATTATTTTCCTCCTTTTTTTTAAATTTTTCCTCAATTACACTTATTTCATTCTGCATCCCCCTATAAGCCCCTCCCTCTTCCCCTCCCAATCCCACCCTCCCTCCTCCCTCTGCTTGCATGCCACTCCCCAAGTCCACTGATAGGGGAGCTTCTCCTCTCCTTTCTGATCTTAGTCCATCAGTTCACATCAAAAGTGGCTGCATTGTCCTCTACTATGGCCTGGTGAGGCTGCTCCCCTCCAGGGGGAGGTGATCAAAGAGCTGGCCAATCAGATTATGTCAGAGGCAGTCCCTCTTCCCATTACTATGTAACCCAATTGGACTCTGAACTGCCCTGGGCTACATCTGTGCAGGGGTTCTGGGTTATTTCCAAGAATAGACCTTGGTTGGAGTAAGAGTCTCTGGGTAGTTCCCTGTGTTCAAATTTTCTTTCTCTGTTGCTCTCCTTGTAGAGACCCTGTCCTCTCCAGATCTTACTATTTCCCAGTTCTTATATAAAATTCCATTCACTCTGCCCAACAGTTGCCCATCAGGCTCAGCATCTGCTTTGATAGTCTGTAGGTCAGAGGGTTTCAGAGGCCCTCTGTGGTAGGTTCCTAGGTTGTTTCCTGTTTTCTTCTTCTTCTGATGTCCATCCTCTTTGCCTTTCCGGATGGGGATTGGACATTTTAGTTAGGGTCCTCTCTCTTGCTTAGTCTTTAGATGCACAGGTTATAGTGGGTTTGTCCTATGTTGTATGTCTATATGAGTGAGTATATACCATGTGTGTCATTTTGCTTCTGGGACAACTCACTCAGGATGATCCTTTCCAGATCCCACCATTTACCTGCAAATTTCATGATTTCCTTATTTTTCATTGCTGAGTAATATTCCATTGTGTAGATGTACCACATTTTCTGCATCCATTCTTTAGTTGAGGGGCATCTGGGTTGTTTCCAGCTTCTGGCTATTACAAATAAAGCTGCTACAAACATGGTTGAGCAAATGTCCTTTTTGTGTACTTGAGCCTATTTTGGATATATGCCTAGGAGTGGTATGGCTGGATCTTGGGGAAGCACTATTCCTAGTTGTCTGAGAAAGTGCCAGATTTATTTCCAGAGTGGTTGTACAAGTTTACATTCCCACCAGCAGTGGAGAAGGGTTCCCCTTTCTCCACAACCTCTCCAGCATGTGTTGACACTTGAGTTTTTGATCTTGGCCATTCTCATGGGTGTAAGGTGAAATCTCAGGGTTGTTTTGATTTGCATTTCCCTAATGGCTAGTGAGGTTGAGCATTTCTTTAAGTGCTTCTCTGCCATTTGGTATTCCTCTACAGAGAATTCTCTGTTTAGCTCTGTTCCCCATTTTTTAAGTGGATTACTTGGTTTATGCTTTCCAGCTTCTTTAGTTCTTTATATATACTGGATATGAGTCCTCTGTCAGATAAAGGGTTGGTGAAGATTCTTTCCCAATCTGTAGGCAGTCGCTTTGTTTTGGTGATGGTCTCCTTTGCTTTGCAGAAGCTTTTCAATTTCATGAGGTCCCATTTATTGATTGTTGCTCTTAGAGCCTGTGCTGTTGGTGTTCTGTTCAGGAAGTTTTCTCCTGTATCAATGAGTTCTAGGGTATTCCCCACTTTTTTTTCTAGCCGATTTAATGTGTCTGGTTTTATGTTGAGGTCTTTGATCCACTTGGACTTCAGTTTTGTGCAGAGTGATAAGTATGGATCTATTTTCATTTTTCTACATGTAGACATCCAGTTGGACCAGCACCATTTGTTGAAGATGCTATCTTTTTTCCATTGTATGGTTTTGGCACCTTTGTCAAAGATCAGGTGTCCATAAGTGTGTGGGTTTATTTCTGGGGCCTCTGTTCGGTTCCATTGATCCACTATTCTGTTATTATGCCAGTACCATGCAGTTTTTAAAACTGTTGCTCTATAGTACAACTTAAGATCAGGGATGGAGATACCTCCAGAAGATCTTTTATTGTAGAGGATTGTTTTAGCAACTCTGGATTTCTTGTTATTCCATATGAAGTTGAGAATTTTCCTTTCCAGGTCTGTAAAGAATTGTGTTGGTAATTTGATGGGAATTACATTGAATCTGTAGATTGCTTTTGGTAAAATGGCTTTTTTTATTATTATTTTTCAATGCAGTTTATTCAAGAACATTGAACAGTCATCTGACCCTGGGTAAAGCCATCCCACTTTAAATAGCCTCAGGGTAGCCAACCTTAGCATGCCACTTGGGCAATGCAGATAGGTCCACATACATGGAAGCAAGCCAGATCCTCAGCCTTAGCCAAATATGGAGTTGTATATAAAATATTGGGTATTGCAGACCAAATTAAGTGTTTTGCCTTGTAAATGCATGTTTATTGAGCGCTAATGCAATCTTACTACAGAAGACTTGTTTTAGCAGTTTATTGTGAAGCCAACTACAATGAATGTCAGTGTCTTGTTTTAAAGTCTTGTCTTTGCACAAATGTACCAGTCAACAAGTGTATTTTATATACTCCATAAAATTACAAAAGAATGATGACAAGGGCCCAGCTTTGATTTCGAATGGTTTTACAGAGTCAAGGTGGCCAGAGGAAGGCAGTTTCCAAGCGTCTTGTCCACCAGCAGCTCTGAGAAGGGGCCATGGTCCAGCAGCGCACCGGCAGGTGCAGGTGTGCTGTCTTTCTAAGCAGATGAATGTTCCATAGACTCGGAAAAGCAGATTGGTCCTAACAGTGTAACCTACATCCTCAGTGGGGGAGCCACGCCTAGAATCTTCTTTTTCTGCCCCCGGGTATCTTTCATGTAGTGAGGTGTGGGCCAGCCAGGCAGTTCACCCACCCACTGTAGGTGCCGGCTAGGGAGCCTGCAGTGTCTGAGGCCACCGTGGGTCCCAACAGCACTCCCTTTCACCGTGTTATTTGAATCTAGCAAAGCTGAGTTGTTGCTTGGGCTGGTCACCTCATATACACTACTTTGAAATAAGGGTTGGAAGCAAAAACTTCTGGCTACAGGCAACCAAAGCCTCACACACAGTGGCATCAACAAGGCCCAGACACTCAAGGATGTTGGTGGCAGAGCCTGCCTAAGAGGAGTCAGGAAGGTCTCTGCTGCCTGTAGCCACGTCCTGTAGAACAAAGCCGCAAAAAGTTAAACACAGCTATAAGAAATGATGCCCAGGCAATTCTTGCTGGCCGAAGGTCCCCCCCCCCCATGGTGATACTCTTAACTGGCAGAAGTTCAAACTTTAATGGTGTCTCCATAGGTTGAAATTTTGTGACCTAGATTTTGTAATCTTAATATTTCCTAGTGTCATTTCCTTACCTTTTGTAGCAAGGCTTGCCAAATCCTGTGAGCCAAATGATAAAGTCTGTTTTTGGAAAGCAAAATTAACCCAAGTTGGGATGGAAACCAGAGGTGGCCTCCAGCTTTTCAGAATTCAAGAGCACAGGTTATGAACCCTGTGGTCCCCAGAAGGCCTGGAGAGCTCCAGACCAGCTAGACACACAGACATAACAGACCTATCTGTATGTTTCCTCCTCTTCTCCACCTCTCCCAGGAAGGCATTGGGTGTCATTTTATGCATGCATGTTTGACCAATGAACTTCACAGCATCAGGAGGGCCGAGTGCCTGAAGACATCTGTCACTCCTGTGGCCAGGCAGTGTTTGTGCTGTGTTCAGGGGCCTCTGGTGGAGGTAGAGCCTGTTTTGTTCCAAGTAAAGGAAGTCTGTGCTGTCCACAGGACTGGAGGACGTTTCAGAGTGCTTGACTGTTCATACCTCGCTCAGGATGGAGAAGGGGCGGTGTGGTACTCCCCAGCGGGACTTTCTGGAAATGGATTTATTTATATATATGTCATATTATGTGAAGTGGTCCCATTCTCAGTTGATTGTATAGCTCTTGCCTGGCATTAAAGCATGTTTATTATTTAATATCATTGTCTGGAGCATGAGATTTTTTTCTTACTAAGCTGCCTCAGCTGACAGTGTCTTGTGTCTTTCAGGTTTGAGGGTGGAAGAGTTTGAAAGCAGTTCTGGTCCATGTGTGGCTTCCTTACTTCCTTCTCAGCTTGGCCTTCACTCCCTCCCACTTTGTGCTTTTCCAAACATGAAGCACCAAAGCAAAACTCAGAAAAACTCCTCAGTAGGATCAGGGAGCAAAGCAGGCAGATCTGTAAGTTCAAGGCCAAGCTGGTCTATGTAGTGAGTTCTAGAACACCCAAGGGTACACAAAGAAATCCTGTCTTAAAAACCAACCAAACTAAAAATACAACAGCAATATAATCCTTTCCCTTCCCACTCTGTTGGAGATTTAGTCGGAGAGATAACTAAATGTTCCCCCAAAGCCATCACATCAAGCTTTTCTCGTCTTGTTCCTATCACTGGCCTTGACTACAGCCCCAAAGGCTAATGCTATATGAACAAGAGCTACTAACTTGCTCCCTAGATTAGGAGGTACAATAGGCTCCTCACAGGCCAGCTAGACCTTTGGGGTGCAGATGTGGAGGAGACTCTTTTCCTCCTCCACAGTTAGTCTCTGTGTGTAAGCAATATCTGAAACACAACACGTGATGATGAGGTGATGATGGGAATGTGGCCAGAGCCCTGAGGAGCCTGTATACCTACAACTCAACCATTTCCCCACTTTTGTAGCATCAATATGCCTGTTGCCTAGGACTTTCTGTACTGAGTGTTAATGTGTGGTGCATAGTTCCAGACCTTCCTCGGGTGCAGAGATAGTGACCATCAGGAGCTAACTAGGGGGCAGCTTGGAGCACCCAGGCCATGGGAAGGCTTAGCTCTATGAATTTCCAGGGAATATTTGATATTTTAGTATTTCTCTGTGACAAACAGTAAAAACACTCTAAGGTACAATGCAGCTGGACTTGCCAACCCCACTTAGTTAAATATTCCCTCCTATGCCCAAGATTGGGCCCATGGACATTTTAACACGGGTGGGGTTTGGGGTAGGGGGTAGGGACAGGGAAGAGACTCCACCCCTCCCTGAGGAGGAAGGGGAGACATTTTCCTTAGGGGTGTAACTTGGTGTAAGAGTGATACTAAGTTGCCCATGCCCATGCTCTAAATAACTTTCTCCCCATGCTCACATAAGCAACTCTAAACTCATTGAGTCTACACACACACACACACACACACACACAC
The DNA here is from genome assembly GCF_030254825.1 of Meriones unguiculatus. Taxonomy (NCBI): domain Eukaryota; kingdom Metazoa; phylum Chordata; class Mammalia; order Rodentia; family Muridae; genus Meriones; species Meriones unguiculatus. The sequence continues at coordinate 2,491,368 of NC_083365.1, read as the reverse complement.
ACACACACACACGGTGCACATGGAAACGTGGGAGACATGTGAAAGGAGCCTGGTTAGGAAAAATGAAGGGATCAGCAAGAGTGGAAGGGGAACAAACCAGAGTAATGAGGTATGAAAATGACCAAATCATACATGTGTGTAAATATCTAAATTAGTATATGCTAATAAAAATTCTCACCAGTACACACCACCTCCAGGAAGACAGGCAAATGGCCAGTCAGACCTCTCGCTGAACCTCAATAGCAACATCTCATCATTTGGCTGGATTCATACTGAGTGTTTGATGGGGCCGCCAGTCAGCATAAGTGTGGCAGGCTTGGAAGTGTATGTGTGAGCTAGAGAGGCCTTGTTAGCAAAGGAGATGGCTGGAGGGGAATACCTAACTCAGGATCAAATACCACTATAAACACTTCATGGCGAATGGGAAATGTTCTTTCCCAAGTACCACGTGATGGATACTGATGCCCAATGAACATGGGTGGTGCTCACCCTTGGTGTCTTTTCACATTTCTCTTCTCTGCCTCTGGCTCATCAGAGGCCCCCACCGTCTTTCCTCAAATTCTTGACTTCCCAGTATTAACCATGGACCCATTTAGAGTTGCTTAGGAGTACAGAGCTGAAGAACCCTTTGGAATAGATGGAATATGTCACCAAAAATCTCCCCCAGTTTGGGGAGCTTGGGGAGGGGGGAGGAGGGGATAAGCACAGTTCACTGATGTCCACAGGGAAAGGAAGATGTGATAACACTCACATCCCCCCAAACGACCCATTCAGGCAGGTATGAAGAACAATCAGACCCAAAGATGAGGAAGGACATGGGTAGCAATAAAAAAAGACCATGGCCCATTTCTAATTACATGATCTTTCCAGAACTTTCCATAATAAACACTCTCCATCCACCCCAGGCCTGTTTTTCCCTAGCACTGATCTGAGCACAAAGGGCAGGGATCCCATTGGGGGTGAGGCCAGGGAAGGCTTTTTTGAGGCAAGATTTTAGTACTGTGCCTTAGAGAAGGGTGCTGTAGAAAATGCTAGCATTCTGCCTCTTGGAATGGCTGCTCCTGGAGATCATTGACGATACCAGCTGGAGCAGTGTGAATGCTGCATAATGAGGTGGCTAGCACAGGAGCCTCAGTATGGGTTTTCAAGGGTCAGAGAGTGTAGAGACGGAACTGAAGTAGGAGCCGTGCGGTTTCAGCCTCTCCGTAGCGGTTGGCACAGATCTAATGAAGCAGAAATAACCACAAAGTGCCAGAGAGAAGGGAGTGGAAAGAACCCACCTGAGAGGCCAGTCAAGGGCAGCTGTGCTGGCAGCCACCCTGGAGGCCTCTTGTTGCCCTTTGGCCCTCTTCTTTTGCAAGCCTGGTGTAAGGAGGAGGGAGAGCACTGGTAGGCAAGTCTCCACTGTATGAAGGACTGAAGGGGCAGGGACAGCCAAGACCCCAGGCTGGTGACTCTTCCCCACACCAGCAGCCACTGCCCAGAAAGCAGCAGACACAGCTGTTTGACTCATATTGTGAATATTTATTTTTTTTCTTCTTAAAAATGTACAAAAAATAAAATAACATATTTATAGTTTATAGATTCCCCTCTCCCATTTACAAAACTATTAAGTTACATTTACTCTTTTTTTATGTGGGAGTAGATTGTATACAAATCAGTCTCCCCTTGTTTGTCTTTCAGAAAGGGCCATTCTTAGAATTTGGCACAAACCCTCTTTTCCTGTTGCATGAAAAATAAATGTTTTAACTCATTTCATGCTTCCCAGGATTCTGCTTTGGGACATGCCTTAGTCTTTTAGGAACTGATTTCAAGATGGCAGCCCACTGTATATTTTTGTTGTTGTTGGTTCCAATTTCTAAACACTGAGGAAGTTTCAGTGGGGACATAGAATGAAAACACCTGCTTCATGTGTTCCCCAACCTTTTATGGATTACAAAAAAAAAAAAAAGTTTGGGTGCGGTTAATTCGGGGACAAAGGAAAGACAAGCTTTTCTATCTTGCTATTTTTGTTCAGGAAATGATGCTCAGCAAAGCTCTGCTAATGCAGCGAGGGATGGATGCAGAGAAGTCCACCAACAGACACTCCTGGACCTGCCGCTGTACCCCTATTTGTGGTCCTGGCTTCATGTCCCTTGTTCTGGCTACCACAAGGACTGTAGTGACTCAGGACAAAGGCAAAGCCATCTCCAGCTGGTCCTCTGCCTCGGGGGAGATGGGCAGTTTTCCAGAAACTGGAGAGAAGAGCTGGGAGCCTGTCAGATCACTACAGATCTGTCTCCCTGGAATCCTGAGCCACCCTAAGGTCTGCCATTCATGTTTGGAGCTAACCCCAAGTGCTGTAGCATGGGAAGCGCATAGAGCATATATTTCCAACACTGAGTTTGTCTGCCTTAGATAAGAGCCCTGCTAGTGCCCTAGAGGGTCCTCAAGCTGCTGGTTCAGCAAGTGATGTGGGGTGGAGCAGAGTACTAAGCAGAGCTGAGCCCAGGATACAAACTTTTGGCAACACAGAGGGATTCGGAGCCCAGTGGGCTCTCAGAAAGGTGCCCCTGCTATTCTTTGGATCCTCTTGGTCATAGCACCTACTCTCCAGCCCATTCCTCTGCAGCTTTGGGTAGCTAGGCTAGAGTCAGCCTCGGCTGCTCGGGCTCTCAGGGGAAGGTGGGGCAAGAAGGCAGGAGCTGGAGAACAGAGCCTCCAGGTAAGACATCAAAGTGCTTCATAGACAAATTTGGACCTTTCCATGGAAGCTGCCCCATTATCCAGGCTTTGGGGTGGGATGTGCCTGACTATCCGAACTAGTGCTCAGCCCACAGTGTAACAAAAAAATCCCCAAACTACCAACCTGTCCTCTCAAAGAGAACTGAGGCCCACCATGGGGCATGCTGTTCAGGAAAGCCTTTTTCTCTTGCCCTCCCAAGGGCCAGGAGAAGAGGAAACAGCCTTAGCTCTCCAGTGTGCCTCTCAAAGCCAGTCTCAGAAGTTCCAGAAATCCCACACTTTCCACAGCCAGGGTGGACAGCCTCACCTCTTCCCATCTTCAGAAGCCAGAGGAAGCAATGTCTGCTGGTCACAGCCCAGCTGAGCTGCTGGCTCGCTTCGCAAAGGGGCCACTTGAGATGAAGGACATGCTTGTAAACTATGAGCCACTACTGTGTCCATCCCTTGTAAGCCAAGCAGTTCTGCAGCAGGCCCCAGGGATAGGACCCCAGTGCAAACCCTTGCGGAAACTTTGCATAAGCTTCAAGGTGTCTCACTCCAGTGCTAAAGAAGGCGCTGACAGCATGATCTTTCCTGAACAGCTCAAAGGACACTCTTAGACAACAGATCACCATGAGACAAAATGTGATGGCCTCAAGGGAGAGTCATGTCTGAGGGGAGAGGGCTCCATTTGGGGAAACAAGTCCTCAGCATGGCTCAGTGGAGAGTCCATCTTGGCATTCACCAGTCACATGATACCTTAAAGGCCTCTTTCCTAGCCTCCTCTCAGATAGAGCAGAATGCTCTGAGTCTCCAGGTATGTCCCCTCCAGGGCAATGGCAGTAAACATGCCCACACACCACAGGTAAAATATATTATTGCAATATTAGGTACAAATTATGTACATGGCTGTCAATCATACTTTGTGCTCCTTATTACTGACATGGTAGCGGAATGTCTTCCTGAACAAGGCCCAGTGGCTATTTGCTGAGATCCCCTGGAGGTATTTAAGCAAAATGACCTTCCTCAGAGCAACCTGAAGGTTCCAGGCTAGAAAATGGGTGTCCTCTTTACCCCACCCATGACGACTGTGCCAAGAAGCAGCTCATCTTGTCCATCTACTCAAGAAATGTGGAGAGGTAAGAAAAAAGGCATCGCAGTTCCCCAGGCTCTTCGAGATGAATGGACTAGCTGTGTTTCCCTTGAAGGGGGAACTCTGGAGGTCTCAGGTGGAGCTATCAGTAACTTGTAGAGTCCTGGAGGGCCTGGACTCCAGGCTCTTGGGGAAAAAATGGACAATAAATAAGGGCCTGACAGGCTTAAAGAACTTAGCCGAGGGATACAGGCTTCAGCTCCAAGCAAGTAGAAGAGTTGACTGTTGGTCTGTTGGTGGGCCTTGGGCCCTGCCCCCTTCCAAGCAGTCTTGTAACAGTCACTTGAGATGGGTGAGATGGGTCTCCAGGTTGTAGGGCAGCGAGCCCACCTCTCCCAGGAAGGAGTGCACCGGAAGCTCCTGTCAAGGGGACTTGGGCCCAGTGCTCAGATCTCCATAAGCGTGATCTTGAAGCCTTCCACCATGCTCTCCATGTTGAGGATGAAGGTGTCCTCATTTGAATAGTGTTCAATGATGTTGTCATCCATGTTCACTAGGATGCTGCCGAAATTGGGTGAGATGGGGTGGGGTAAGAAACAAAGCCAGTGAACAGAGGGCTTTATGCAAGAGCAGCCTTCAAGCTACTGACTAATCACATTCTTAGGCCTCTCTGTATTTTCATTACAAACCTCAACTGCCCTTGGCTGAACACACATGTACAGTAAAAGTTACATATGACTCTACAGCAACTATAAAGGCAAGTTTTATCAGCAGCGCTTTGCAAGTAAGAAACAACTCAGTAAGGTCAATGGCTCTCCAACTTCACCCAGCCAATGAACGCCTGAGCTGGGTCTAAAGCTGGCTTTGCCTCACCCCAAGCTACTTCACCTCTTCCTGGCTGCCTACTCCATGGTGGTTTGGTTTCAAGAAAACCAACTTCCAGAGTCTATCTGTGATTTTTTTTATATAAATTTTGTTTTTGTCTTATATTTGAGTGTTTTGCCTGAATGCATCTCTGTGTACGGTATGTGTGCATTGTGCATGGTACCCTCAGAGTTCTGAAGACCAATTTAATCCCCTGGACTAGAATTGCAGGTAGTTGTGAGATGCCATGTAGGTGCTGAGAATGAAACCAGGGTCCTGTGGAAGAGCCACACACGCTCTTAACCAGTAAAGTGTCCCTCCAGCACCTCTATCTGTGACTGAGAAGTGCCTGAGCCTGTCTCACTCTTGTTAGCCAAAGAGATTTCCACTTGAGAAAGAATGACTCCCTGAATCACTTTATAGTGGTGTCATCAGGGATGCTGCCATACCTTCAGTTTGTTCTTTTACGGAATTAAAAGGCACCCACGCTTAGTGGGCTGATGTTGGGATAAAAGCCTTATGCATAGGCCTTCACAGGCCCAGTGCTGAAAGGCAGTGCTATCAGCAGTGTGTTTGTCCACACTGAAGCTCTCTAGCCAGCAAGACTTGAGGCTTCACTCAAAGTGGTATCCCCAGCCTACTGCACTGATCTTGGAAAGAACTGCAGCACACATTCACCGAGTGTCTAACAGGAGTTCAAGTTTGATGCTCCGTCAGCCAAAGACTGCAAAATCAGAAAGCCCGAGAACCCAGGTCATATTTTCTTTATGAAAAGGGTCCAGAAGAGTTTTATGGTACCTACTCCCAAAGAGGAAGCCTTAGAAAGGTCTTAAGAGGGGCAGAGGAGAGGGAAGCACTTGATCCTTGAGGCCATTGAAGCGGCCCACCTCCCTGCAGGCATTGAATATGCTTTCTGTTTACTGAAAGTGAGACCTGGGGCAAATACTTAAGCAGGCCCTGGGCTTCATTCCTCCTCAGTGAGCCTGTGAGGAGGAAATGGAGCAGGGAACCCAGAGGCTCCTCACCACCCAACCAGGAAGGACTAACTGTTCACTGTTCCTTACCATGTGGGCGAGCAGCCTGACGCCCATTTGAGATTTCATTAATGATTACCTTGAAATAATTTCCTTTAGCCTCAGCTAATTTTTGTCCGTACTGTGTCACTCAGAAGCCAATGTGAAGAGCTACATGTAGTTCTGCAACGTCATTTTCCCCGATGTCCCACCACCTCTAGACTACTCCTGCCCATGTCAGTAGATGAAAGCACCTCGGGTGACATGTTAGAAATGCATTGTGGGTCTCCCTGCCTGAACTGCTAGCATCGTGGGCCACGGATGTGACAACAGGTAAAGCTATATTAAAAATGTACCTTGCAGACAGGGCAGCTAGCTGAGTTAGCTTTTTTCTTACCCATTTTTGCTCTTCTGATAAAGCTTTGTGATTTTCTCCACTGGCAGCCCATACTTCTCAGACAGCTGAAACATGAATAACAGGAAAGTGGTCAGCAGAGAGCAGGGACACACTGGGAAGCACAGCATTCCAGCTCAGACCTCACATCTGAGCACAGCACAGTCCCCTAATGAGACACGTCAGGAAATCTCATGATGAACACTTTCCCTGCACTAACTGCTGAGACCATTCAGCCTAAGCCACTGGCTTTATAGATTAACAAAATAAGGCGTAGAGAAGTGAATGGAGCCCCAATCCACGTTAGCAGCCACAGGGTCACAGCTCACTAACTATGGCCCTGACTAGTTTCACCAAGTCATTATTTCCTCTGCCCTTAGAAGGAAGAGAAATGCAGCTCATGCTTCGCAGTGTGTCAGAGCCCATGTCTAGTGCCATCCCAATTTTGATTCTCCCTTTGGATAGATCTTAAATCACTCAGCAAAACAATCTTGATAAAAGTGGCATTTCCAATCCCTTGGAAAAAAAAACATCTACTCACAATGTTGGATTAAATAGGTAGCCATGCATCAAAACACATTTCAACTGAGCCACTTGCAGTGGTTCACCCCTGTGAGCCCAGCCCTGAGGTCAGCATGAGCGATGGAGTGCTCTCCAGACCAACCTCAAGAGGTAGTGAGAGAAAAAGTTCAGGTGGATAAAAGATTTATATATGAAAGATGAGACCACTGAGACCATGAAAGCACAGGAAAAGATAAACATGAGTTCATTCTTCAGATAGCCATCATCGTAAGTACAGTTTTTCCGGGAGACATGACACCTGCAAAACAAGCCTGAATAGTAATAACTGTGGAATTCTGAAATATCAGTAGCTCAAACATACCACAAAGAAAAATAATATGCTCGGAAGCATTTTAAAATACAAACAATATATACAGAGCAAACTGCTTCGTTAAAAAGAACTCGATGGGGAACAGGGCAGAGAAGAAAGAAAAAAAAAACAGAAAAATTATATACAAGAAGAATATAATCAGGCAATAAGCATATGAAAACTGCACTGAACTTTTACTTAAAAATTTCAAATGAAAATAATGATAGGATAGTACTTTTAATTTAACTATCAAAAATGCAAATGAGCCAGGTGCCATGGCACACCCCTATAATCCCAGCACTCTGGAAGGCAGAGGCAGGTGGATCTGTGAGTTGGAGGCCAGCCTGGTCTACAAAGTGAGTCCAGGACAGAAATCCTGTCTTGGAAAACCAAGCGGGGGGCAGGGGGAAGGAAGGGAATGAGAGATCCAGCAGGTTTAAACATTTTCTGCTTTTGGTTTACAGCTCTGATGGATCTGATGCCCTCTTTTGGCCTCCATATGTACCTGCACACACGGCAGACAAATGACACATTAAAAATTAATCTAAAAAATCTAAAACGAAACAAAACTGAAGTCATAATCTAATGTTGGTCAGAGCATGAGGAAACAGCAGTGTTCAGATTCTATATAAGGAATAGTGACCCTCAGCCTCCTGGAAAAGAAGTTTGACAGAAGCATAGTTTTTAAAAGTGAATATGAGCCATTGACATCATGTCTAGTAATCGGACATACAGAAATACTCTCATGCTCAAACATGTTTGGAACATACCTGTTCATAACAGAGGAAAGTCATAACAAATATGCATTAAATATCTTGACATTTTCTTCACTTACACTTTAAAAATTGCTAGCATATTAGAGGGGAAAATAAGTGAAAATTTGTCAATATAGTATAATCTTATCTGAATTTTTAATGTTTACATATATTTAAATGTATATAAAATATTTAAATGACATAGCAATCTATTAATGATAGCTACATTGATAAATGGTCAGATTCAAGCTCCCTTTTACTTTGTATAATTCCACAGTGCTTATTTTTATGATTGTGTCATTTTTGTAAGTACAAAGTGGCAAGATGTATTCGAGAAAGATCTACTCCAACTATGTGCCATCCCCTCGCTAGTGGCTCACAGGTAAGGTTGGGACCCAGACTTAGGAAGTGCAGCACAGGCTAGAAAAGGGCTGCAGAACCCTAGGGGAGAGCTGAGATCCTGAGAAAAGTTTGTTCCAGAGAACCCTAGGTTCCTGCCTTTCCATCCCTACCACAGGGCAGAAAGACCTCTTCACCATATGTACACTCAGAAGCAAGACAGAGAGGCAGGGTGATAAAGACAGACTAGACAAGTATCCTCTTGCCTGCGTGGGGCACATCACTGGTGGTCCTGATGAGGTTTCCCCACAGCCACAATAAGGCCCAATGAACAAAAGTTAACAAAACAAAACAACACACTTGTTGGCCAGTGGGATGGCTCAGTGGGTAAAGGCCCTCACCACCAAAGCTGGCCAGGTGAGCTCAACTCCAGAAACACAAGGTGGAAGGCAAGAACCTTGACTCTTGCAAGTTGTTTACTGACTTCCACATGAACGTGCAAATAAATAGAAAAGGCAACATTTCTCACAAGAGCCTGGAGGCAGCAAAGAAAACAGGCCTTGTGTTAGAAGGGCCTGTTTGCAGAAAATGTAAACAAACAAATAGGCAGATAAAATGAGAAGCAGATGAGTAGCAGCTGGAGAGGCAAAAGCTAAGGGAAATGAATGGACACAGGAAGTCTCAAAAACACACACGCATGGTGGAAGACTTAATTCAGAATTGGAGAAATTTAGCAGATAAATTACAATGACACAGTTGGTCTAGTTTATATAATAGTAAATGCATATACACATACATACTGAATTTCCCAAAGATACTCTGTCATATAATGTGTAACAAAGACAATTGAACCATAATTCAATAAAATGAGAAATAAAAAGTTGAGAAGTTAATAAAAAATGTTAAGCCTCTCAGGAATACTTTACATTGCCTCTACTCTCTTCTCTCTTCCTCCCATTGAGGCCCCTACACTATTTAGCAAGCCCCTTGGTGTCCTATTTGCATATGCAAATAAAAGGGAGCCACTTCCATTTTAGACAGGTTGATAAGAGTGCTTTCCTAGTATACACAAGGCTAGGTTTGAGTCCCAAGACCACATAAACTGGGTGTGAAGGGTATCTGTACAATCTCAGCACTGCAGGTGGAGCATATGTTCAAGGTCAACCTCCCCTGCATAGCAAGTTTTGAAGGCAGCCTGGGACACATGAGACCCAGAAAGAGATGGAAGAAGGGAGAGGGAGGAGGGAGAGAGAGAGGAACCCGGTATGGTGAGCTAGCTCTGTCTTTTGAGCTCTGAACTGAATTCAGTTCTTGCTGAAATGGCAAGGCTCTCAAGAGTGACCTCACTTCCTTACTCATTCCCTGGGGATCTAGAACCACTCAGTGAACAGAACTAGTTCTCAGAAACTCCTTGAGAGCAGCCTGCTTCCACATTATTTCCTGATTACTTCCTCAGCATAGCTGGCCAGAGCCACAGCAAGACGATGCACAGAACTCGGATAGGACAACATACATACACCCATACTTAAATTAGCCTCAAACCAGAACCTTTCTATGCCTTTCCCACACAGCAACTAGCTTGTTTTTTGGTGGTGTGGATCACGGATATTTTGTGGTGCATTAGCATTCGGCCTGCAGGGTGGAAAGCTGGCTCAGAGGCCAAGAGCACTTGTTCTTCTTGCAAAGGACTCGGGTTCTATTTCCACAAGGATGTTCACTACTTCCTCATCAGTAGGGACAGATGTGCACAGACATACACACAAAATAATGAATCTTTAAAAATTTCTGTATGCATTTCACAGTATGGGCTGCACTCACCCACCGCACTGGGTGCTACTCATCTTATCCCTACATCATATCTGATGTACTATCCTACATCACAGACACTTTCTACCATCTTGGTGACTGCCTTTCATAATGCCATTGCTTTTCTTTGTAATTCAGTTTTAGTTTAGATACTTAAAAGCACTCTCAAAGAGTCAATGGATTTGAAATTGCAAAAGGCACCCATGGCACAAAAAAGTAGGAAGCCCTGGATAGCATTCCTTTCTGTGCATAGTGCTTGCTGCATGTGTACGTGTGCTGGGGGTAGGGGGAGGGGGAGGATGGAGTCCCCAGTATTTTCACCTAATTATTCTCACTCAGTTGCCTTCTAAGATTTGGCTTTGGTTAGTGTCACTTGCAATTTCTTTTTAATTTTCAAGTGAAAAAGTTTGCTTACTCAACAGCAGTAGTCTCATGTCTGTTCAGTCGCCTTTTTTTCTAAAAGAAAAAGGAATCGATTCCTGGCTCCTCTTTTCAGTAATTAGGCTCTCCACTCTCCAAAGCATGTACTTGGCAAAGGGCTGATCAATCAACTGTCTATCCCGCCTCTTTCCCAGATGCTTATTATCGATTCTTGCTTTCCCTTTACTCTTTGTGTGACTGGCATTGTTTATTCTTCTTTTATGTAAACATATGGACATCTGCCTACCTAGACTTGAGTTGATGGAGAGCTTAGGGTGGTGCCACCATTTGGGGTAGAGCTTGGTAAAAGAGGCACCTATGTCTTCCAGCCTCATTTTCCCTATCTGTAAAATGGTGATGATGCTATTTCCATGCCATGTTCATAGGAGTATGACAATAATTAAAAGGAGCCTGTAGCACTCAGCATGGTGGGACATACTCTGCAAATAGCAAACATTTGCAACAAACATTGTGCCCAAGGCCTGAGGATATGCAACTGACAGCAAGAGACAAACCCCTCGGGACTGTATATTCTACTGGAGAAAAGAAGGAAGGAACACCCAACCAATATTAGGTATGCCAGGTGGTCTGGCTTCTTTCCTCTTGCAGTAGCAAAACATTCTGACCATCAGCAACTTGAGGACAAAGTTTATTTCCTCTTATACCTCAAATACCAGTCTGTTACTGAGAAGCTAAAAAACTCAAGCAGGAAGTAAAGCAGAAAGGCAGAAAGGAAAGCTGCTTACTGGTTTTCTGACTGGCTCTTGCTCAGCCATCTAGAGACAGTGCTGACTCAGCAGGCTGGGTCTTCCCATATCATTCATCAGTCAAGACAATTTTTCACAGAAATGGCCAAAAGCCAGTCTGTCTCAGGCAATTCTTCAACTGAGGGTCCCTTGTCCTAGGTGACTCTAGGTCATGTCAAGTTGACAATAAAAACTGATCAAGACACCAGGTTGAAATAAAATAAAGCAGGTGGAGGCACACAGAGAAGAGGTGTTATTTATGTGAGTGGTCTGACAGGCCCCACGAGCTGGGGGTGAGCAGCCCCAACATCGTGATATGAAAGAAGAGCATCCTGGCAGAGGGGACAGCATGTGCAAGAGCCCTGAGGTCTGAGTGGCTTCACTGACCTCCAGAACAAGCTCCGAGGTTCTGTGGTCAAAGTTCACTCTTCATAAGGTTACTATGTGGTGGTTTCAGGAATGGCCCCCCTAGACTAGTGTGTATGAATGCTTGGCCCACAGGAAGTAGCACAGTTAGGAGGTATGATCTTTTGCTTGCTGCTGTGTATGCTTGTGGTAAGAGCCAGGCAAGCTCTGAAACAGTCTCAAGAAACAGCAAGCCCACACACCTCAGTGGTTAAGTGGTTAAAGTGCCTGCCACACAGCATGGGGACCTGAGTCTGGATGTCCAAACTGCACGTTTAGCCAGATGCTGCAGTGCACACCTGCAATGGCCGAGCTCCCATGGACTTGCAGCAGGTGCTACAGCAGAGACTGAGCCTGTCTCAATCAGGGGGAAGCTGAAGTGACCTCAGTGTTGTCCTCTGACCTCTACACATGACACAGCCCATGCTCACTGATGAAAACACATGTGCACACACATACACACAAACACCAGTTTTTTTAAAGTGAGCATACCACCTTCTAGCTAACCGAGCTACTGCACCCATCATGTGGCCTGGCTCACAGGCTGTAGGACATCCATGTGGGCTACAGAAAGTCACCACCTCGGAACTGTTCATGAATCTGTCTGATATGGTACCTTCTGATTCAAATACCAGTTCACACCTGAAGGAAGGGTGGAAACACAGTTGTATTTTTTTTAGGTGACAGAGTCACATTTCATCACTGTCAATAATTATTTTCTTTTTTAAAAAAGTAAAAGACTACTTTAAAAACAAAACCAGAAAAAACGTATGACATGAAAGAAGAAAAGAGACTGAAGGAGGTTGCCAGAGGTTGGGGACAAGAGGTGAGAAGACTGAGGGAGGAGAGTGTACTAAAACTCACTTCATTCAAAAATGTTTTAATCTAATGTCTTGTATGCTAATGACAAAACTGCAATAAAATAAGTAAAAGGGAACATATATCCAAGTAACAGAGTCATGGCTGAAGACAGGGAATACTGACCACTCTACTGTACTCTTGACACGTTTACATATGTGGATTCATTTCACACAAGCACATATCACCCATATTTATGCCACTAACAATACGGACATCTATACAGTCTGCCCTCGATAACTGCAGGCAGCACCCACAGGGTTAAGTGACTAAAGATCAAAAGTATTTTATAAAAGTTGTGCTTGTGCTGAATATGTATAGACATTTTTTGCCATTACTTCTTAAACAATGCTATCTACATAGCTTTTACATTCATCAGGTAGTGTAACTAGGGATGGTTTAAAGCAGATGGAGGATTGCCGAAGTTGCGTAGGAATATGCTATTTTATATAAAATACATGGACTTGAGTACTCATGAAGTTTAGTATTATGGAAAGTTGTGAAACAAATTCTAGATATGGAGAGATGATGTATAAATTTATGTATTCATTTTATGCATACATATTACAATATATAGGAATACACATACATTACACATGCATATTATATACCCATGTACATATTTATTATAACATACAAACATGTACTGGTAAATGTGAGTATAATAAAATATCCTGGTTCTCGGCGGATCCACATTCCAGTCAGTTTTCCTACCTCACACAGAGACACAAATCAACTCAGGATAGAATTACATTAGCTGGAGAAATGGCTCAGTGGTTAAGAGCACTGCCTGTTCTTCCAGAGGACCTGAGTTCAATTCCCAACACCCACATGGCAGTTTACAACTGACTGTAATCCAGCTCCAAGTGACTTGACACACTTACACAGACATATATACAGGCAAAACACCAATGCACATAAAACAAATAAATCATTTTTAAAAAGAGAACTACATTAGTAAGCTCTAGTGTTCTTCAAAAGACACCATCTCCATCACACGCTGATGGTCCCCTTCGACAGAGCCTGTGGTCTTGACACCCCTAAGGTCAATGAACTTGGTTTGTAGATCACTACCAGCCCACTTGTGGACCCTGAAAAGGCTCTTCTTGACCACCTTTCCCACTTGTAACACTCCAGAAGCAAGCAGGTAGTTTGTGTTAAACGTTAAGGAAACTTTTTTGTTCCAAGTTGAAAGGAAGATGAAGCCAGAATTGCCTGAAGACTATGACTAAAGCCATGGAGGGAACCTGAAGTTTCCAAGGCTTGCAGATCTCTCTACCCATTCCCCTGCCTCACCCCCATTTACCATCTACCAAAACAACACAGGAGTTGAAGGGAGGCTGAAAAGTTAGAAAAGTTGCTGTTGAGTAGGTGAAGTGACCTTTTGTTCCACAGTGGTCCAGTGTGAACACATCTTCAGGGTACTTATGAAAGTAGACAGAGGTTACAGAAGGAAAAAAAAACACCAAGGACCAAAGCAGGATCCCAGCATAGCACAGCAGTTCAAACCTGTTCTAGATCTGTGGTATCCATCCCTCAGGCTGTTCTAGGAGTTGGTTAAATATGGATTCCTACAAGGCCTCATGGTATATGCTTACAGTCCCATAATCCCTGTGCTCAGAAAGGTGAGGCAAGAATCCAGGTCAGCCTGAATCTTCAGCAACATTGCCTCTTCAGCAGGAAGGACTAAGAATGTGCATTGAAATAACCTCTAGATACTCCTATAAACAATTATTTTATCTGCTCTTAAAAACCAGACTAAGGTATGGAAGTGGACAATGATGTTCAGAGAAATCTGACTATTTTACATTATTTTGTAGACCATTTATCCATCCTTCAGCAATTTCAAGGTCATTAAAAAAAATCTTGGTCCATCCCTTCTAGGGCTTTTGTAGTATCTGTTCTTTCTAATCAGTTTAAAATTCAGAGCCCATGATGGTGGTGACACAGCCTTTAGTCCTGGCACTACCGGGGCAGAAGCAGGTGGATCTCTGAATTATATAGGCCAGCCTTGCTTATACAGTCAGTGAATTGCAGGTCAGCTGGGGCTACACAGTAAGACCCTGTCTCAAAACAAAACAAACAACAAAAATCATAGTTCATTAGAAGTTCCATAGTCTTTCTTGCATTTGCTTCTGGATTTGTTTCTGCTCTGAGTAGAATAGAAATCAATAGTCCCCACAAGTCACGACAAATAAAAAGCTGCCAAGCCTCCTCCTGTGCTTTCTGGAGAGTGACAGTGTTGCTCTGCTCAGAATGACCAGGGTCATGAAATGCCAGAGTGGGAGCAGTATGAAACCCACCGTGGCCACATTCTTCTAATTTTTTTTTGATTACTACTCAGAACTGTAGATAGACACTCACAATACATTCACAATATCACACAGCTGTTCTCTCAAGTTCCAAAACATTCTCATCACTTCCACAGGAAATGCACTAGTGTAGATCTTCCTTCTGCTCCCCAATCCATGGCAAACTTGCCTGCTTTCTCTCTCCCAGAAGTCATTGATTCTGGACATTACTGATAAATTGAATCGTGTAATAGAGGGCATTTTGTGTCTTCCTGCCAGTTTTACTCTGTATATACTCCTAAAGAATTGGAAACAGATGTCCAAACAGAAAGTAGCCCATGAGCATTCACAGCAGGGCATTCTCAGGAGCACCCCAAGAAGGAAAAGCACATGGACCTGTCAGCTGAATGAATGAAAAAAAATGAAGTATGTTGTGTTCATACAGTGAATGATTACTCTGCCAGTAAAGAGAAGGAAGCGCTGGTTTGTAGCATGTTCTAGCATGGACACACACCAGGGAAAAGTACAAATGAAAGTGATCTCAGGCCACTGTGTTGTGTGGTCTACACATAGGAACTTCCTCACGTACTGCAGTGTTCAGCCATAAGCCCAAATATCCCATCCGATGCATTTCTCAGACCAGCAGCCCCCAGGAGAGGTGAGAGGCAGCGCTGGTCCCCATCACTGCCACAGCCTATCCCCTACTGCACAGCTGTCTCTGAAACTGCTCATACTGAGGCACAGTCAAAGCTAGGTGAACAGCGTGTGAATAAAACACAGCTTTCCCTAGGTCGTGCTGCTAACCCTGGCCTAGGGCAGCGGAGAGAAGGGGAGAATCATCTCAAACCACTGCAGTTCTGCAGCAGATCTTTCCCCATAACCAACATGTCCTCTCTCCACTTTGGAATACGCTACCCAAGCCAACAAGGCACCATACATTTTTTGGTTTGTGTTTATTTGTACACTATATGCACCTAATTTGGTTTTATTAAAACAGATAAACAAAAGCCCCATGTTATCCTTCCTCCAAAGCATCTGACTGGGATGATTAGTCTGGAACCAATAGGAATTTGGCTGTTATTCCAAAAGTCTGTCTTAACACGCTGATAGGCTGACACAGACATGGATATTTACAAAGAACTCGACTCTTCACTTTCTTTCTGATTCTGGAGCCACCTAAGTTCTGCCCAGGTGGCAGGGCAGGGACTCTGGAGGCTGAGGGGGCTGTGGCTTACCGCTTCCATCAGGCCCTTCACTGTGGGCGATCTCAGCATCAGGGCGTCGAACACGTCATCACTCTCCTTCCGCACATACAAAAGCACTGCAAGAGAAGGGGACAGCCAGCGTGACTCCTGTCACATGGGAGTCTCAAGCTGACACCACCTGCTCTGCCAAAAGGCCAATGACTACTGGGATGTACCAGCTCTGACACCTAGATCCACACTTTAGTTTCTCAAGAAAGGCACACAGTCTCCTCATGACTACTGTTCCCTGTGCTCATTCAGTGAATACCACTGAAGGCTCCTGGGTGCCATAGGCTGTATATACCAAGAGCTGAGGTTGTGGCAGAGAGCTAATAGACCCCATTCTCTGCCTTTAGGGAGTTTATGGTCCATTAGGAGAGACAGGCAGGTACCAGATGACCTAGACACCATTGTGAGAGTCATAAAGAAAGAGCCAAAAAGAGGATGCTTTCCAGACAGCTCCTACCATGGTGAGGTGAGGGAGAAGGCTAAGATACTCAAGTATCTCTGAGTTGTGAAGAGCATAGAAGCACCAAATCTAAAAAGGAATGACACCAGGAGAAGAGAAGGTCAGGCAGACATTCTCCTGCACAGGCTTGGAAGGGTACCAGGGTAGCACCTAGGACAGTCCAGGAAGAACTTAGGATGCAGAGAATCACAGATTTGGGTGCAAGTCCAGCTCAGCCCCTGCTGTGACCCTAATGACTTAATCTTTCCCTGTCTGGATAATCTGTGAAGTAGGACACTAGCATCCAGCACATAGGTGCCTGCTGCCAGTTCTGGGAAATAAGGTCCATGTGGTAGGCTTCATCTAGGCCCAGCACACAGAGAGGCTCAGTCTTCAACCTACAGAAGCAACCAGGAAGTAGGTGTGGCCCCTGTGCCCTCCAGCGAGGGCATAGATTTTCCTTTCACTTCTCTGTAAGAGCTCTGAACTGGGGAGTGTGCAGGCTAAGATGGGCAGGCACTGCCGATCTCAGCAATGTAAATGGACCTTGGGAGGCTAAGATGCACCTGTGGGGTCCCACAAACATGGTCACCCTTGCTTCTGCTTCCCCTGACCACTGAGCCCTCCTCCTGTGCCCACCACTCCAGCAATCATGCTGAAAGGGCAGCTTCCAGAAAACAAAAACAAAACAAACAAACAAACAAACAAACAAAAAACTGGCCACTGTCATTCAGGTGCAGTCCGGCATTCCAGAGGGCTACTCTTTTTATCCTCTGGCAGCAGCATAACTTCCCACCCAAGGGAAGAAAAAGCTGAAACCCCTCATCTGTCCACACTAGGGAAAACTGCCCCAGGCAAAAACAATAACAGCAAAACACTGGTGAGCCTACATCTCAACTATCATCTTAAATCCACCTAGCTACCATCACCATCGGCAGAAAAACAAAGGCAGGACTGGGAAATGAAATCAGCCAAATCCAAACTCCATGTCTCCCCTCCCCCTCCGTCCCAAAGGCTTTCTTAAAGCTGTGCATATAAAGGCCACATTGACAGGGGTTCTGCCCAAACTCCCTTCTGTGGCCTGTGAATGTTCAGCTAGATTGCGGTGACTGTGGTAACGGGAGGAGAGGCAGAGGAAGGAGAGAGGCAGACTTGGGCACGGGTGCCTTCTTTATCAAACATCAAAACAGAAGTGCCGAGTAAATATGCAGACTGACTGCATTTCCTACAAGTTTACAACTTTAGTCCCTTGAAGCAATCCTGCATCACTTCCATGTCAGTTAAGCTGCCTAGAACCCAAAGGCTATCAGAAAAGGAGGCAATGTGAACAGTGTGAGAAAAATACTTAGAATGCGGACCCTGGCTACATCCAGATAAGGAAGAGTAAACTCAAGAGGAAGACATACTGGTAGCTATTACTTGGTGGAAATTCTGTAACTTCTTGAAGCTCTCAACAACAGAAAGAGAGGGAAAGAGCAACTTCCATCAGGATGACCCTAGAGAGATTACATTCTATTAAAATTAGCACTACTAATAAATAGCCTCAGCTTGAACCATTGCTTTTCCTGTTGCTCAGGGGTGGCTGGTAAGAGCTCAGGTGCTTCATTTTGTTCTGTTTTGTTGAGCAGGTGGGGCAGTCTCAGCCTTCCCCTGTCAGGCTTGCTGACAGCTAGCCTAGAGGCCATACTGGGCTCCAGACCGTTAGAGGGCTTGCCCACAGAGCCAGTTTTCATTAGATTTATTCTGGGGTGTACCAATGGCAACAATCCTGCCAACCACAACAGGAACCAGCACTGAACATCCCAGACATCACACAGCCAAAGGCAGGCAGCCTCTTGTGGAGCCCCAAAATGACTCTGACCCAGTTACCCTGACAAGTGGCTGCAAAGGAAAAACAACCTGTAACGATGGCTTTGCTGTTAACTGTCACCATTCTTCTTGAGCGACTGCTAAGAGCAAGGGCCCAGTGATGTCTCCATCCTTCTCCAAAGAGAAGCTCTTGGAGGTAGCGTGGAGGTGGTTTTTACCGCTGGTAGGTTACAGCGCCCTCTGTGTCTGAATTCAAAGTTTCAGAAGCCATACCTTAACTTTTACTTATAGGCCAATACAATTTGTAGTGGCAATTTTGGTGGCAGTTTCACAAGCTTTGAAAAATAGTTATTGGACCAGCTACCAGGCTGTAAATATAATTCCACACACCAGTGTGACTCCTGGTTTCCCTATGACTCTGCCCTATTCCTAAGTAAAGTCAGGGAGGAAAAGACACCAAGGAATGGAGGTGAAAACAAGTGATGGTGAACTGGGAGCCACCATCTCATATGGCCGTGCCCAACCTTTTGTTGTTAATTGTTTTATCTATTGAATATCTCTGAATCACTGGTTCATGAGACGCACTCACAGAGCCAATGTCCTCTGAACTATGTATTTCCCTGCTGGAGGAGTTGGGAGCCACATAACCGTTCCTCCAAGGCCTGTAATGGAAAAGCCTGTAACCTCCCATATGAGGGAAAGCCCACCAGGATTGGGAATGGTTCAGTCTCAGGGAGTGAGTTCTTGACAAGACACTCCCTAACCTTCACACCAGTGGCACACAGGAAGGAGAGATACCTCGCTTTACGTTTTCTTCTTTAATCTGCTTAGACGGTGTCGGACCAAACTCCTCTTCCATGGGCCTGAACATCCGTTTAACAAGGACGCTGCTGCTGGAGAAGACAGGCAGAAATGGTTAAATACATCAGAGAGTGTCACACCACAGGGTACTAACCTGTCCTCCCCTGCAGGCTCTACACCACCATCCCCACTGAGGGAGAAAGATGGAGCCACAAAAGGGAGGTTGCTGAGCCTGCCTCTCCTTTTCTGTTCAGAAGGTCAGGACCACGGAAAAGCTGATGGCACCCAAGTTACAGCAGCCTCTCACATCCACGGTGAGCTCCCGACAGGAGACAACACAGGCCACTTCAACAGACCTCTCTTGAAGACTGTCCTGGCTTCCTACAGTTCTCCCTTTCCTGGTTGCCACAGTGAAGGTTCAACCCACTCCACTGAGACCAGAACATTCTCTCTGGAGTCAGTTCTGCATTTGCTTTCAAAGTTCTTATGCTTTCCAGACAGACTAAGGGAATTAGAAGAGAAATCAGAAAAGTGGAGATTTACAATTCTTTAGTCGCAGGCGTAGATGCAGACTTGTAGAAAATGATCATTTCTCTGAAGACTAGCCCATGAGGCAGTGTCTAGCAATCACTTAGCAGAATGGTTAGGACAGGACTTCAGCAGTCAGACCACCTCGATGGATTTAAAATCCCTGCTTTGTAGTTTATTACTGTACAAATTTGGCATGTTGCTCAACTTCCCTGCTCCTCAGTCTCCTAAAAGGAGGCTGTTGACTTAGAAATGATAATATTTGAGGAACTAGAAGTATTAATTACACCAAATTGATCAGTATACACTATTTACACTGTCAAGTGATCGTACCACACCAGATAAATAAGTACAAATATTATGTGCAAATAAAAATTAATTACTTTAATACAATTTAAAAGGAGGCTGGGGAGGTGGTTCAGCAATAAAGGCTGTACACTGCTCTTGTAGAGGACCAGAGTTAGGTTCCTAGCACCATAGCAGGGGGCTAAGCTTTCTGTCCTCCAGCTCCGAGGGATCCAATGCATCTGACCTCCACTAACACCTGCACATACGTGTACATATCCACATGCAATGCACACATGGTTTAAAAAATAATAAAAATGCTAAATTTACAGGAGGCTCCCGGGAGAATTCCATGAGTGTTGGGGACTGAGGGGAAGCACCACCAAAGTGCTAGATGAAGACAATGAAGATGCTGATGATCACAGGCTGAGGGCAAGAACAGAGAAGACTAGATTTTCCACCCAGAGCAAACAGCTCACTACCTCCTGGTCTCACATAGGAGATGGACACAGTAATTAACCCCAGTCCTGCGGGTAACACAAAACTGTGACTCCTGCCTGAGTGAGCTTCCTGCCATCAGAGAGCCATTCAACACTTCCCAAGTCGGGTTGGTAGGGACCCAGCTTATAAAAGCACATGCACACTACCTGGGACAGTCTGAAAACATTCCTATCCATGTTGGAAGCTTATATCACTAAAACCAACGGTACTTAATTTACCTCCAAAGGGAGCATCAGCCAACTGAGTTTCTTAACACACATCTCCGCCTTGCTCACTTACGTCCCGAGCACTCTGAGGCAGCTGAATAAGAACAATCTTAGCCCTTGTGTCCACAATGACAGAAGGCTCAAATGTGTTATCAGCCTTCCACACTGTGATTCAGCTAATAGGAAAAAAGGCTATTCGCATGTGCCACCTTCAAGGGAACCATCTCATGAAAGAGCTACCCAAGAAATCTGAGATGCTTTTGAGGATAGCCTATCAAGAGCCATCTTATTTTATTTCCTCTATGTCAAACAGTAGAAACAGCTAAGGAAAAAACTACGACTCAGGTCTCACCTGAAGGCAGTAAAGAACTTTTAGAACACTGCTGCCTCTGCCTTGCCCTTGCTGCTTTGTCATAAAAGCAGGCATGATACTGTCTCCTCTTGGAACTGACCAAGAACTTAGAACTGTAATAGTAGTGACCATGAACTAGTGACCATGAACTTAGAACTAGAAGATTAAAAAAAAATCCATACACATAGCAGCCAGGCACTATTAGGTTAATAACTGGTAAATTGCCTGAAATGTTATCAGATACCTTCTCATGCTGTGTGAGTCAAGCTGCTTCACAAAGTAAGATTCATTTATATTTTTTCCAGTTCAGTTGACTTTTGAGAACAACTTAATCCAAGCCACAGCAGGCTTTGTCATTAAAATAGTATCTCAGATAAACCACATTTC
Organism: Meriones unguiculatus; assembly: GCF_030254825.1. Taxonomy (NCBI): domain Eukaryota; kingdom Metazoa; phylum Chordata; class Mammalia; order Rodentia; family Muridae; genus Meriones; species Meriones unguiculatus. The sequence goes on along the minus strand of NC_083365.1, from coordinate 2,470,249 downwards.
TCTTGGGAGGCCAAACACTTTCAAATCTATAAACCCAGTAGGAGTCAGTAAGTTTTATATGTTATGAATCCAGTAGTTTCATTTATTTTTCAAAGCAAAACCAAACAAGGCAGCTATGACTTGCCCGCATTCTAATGAGAAGAATGCAGGCTGAAGGCCTTCTTGTGCCCAGCTCAGTGACACTATATAATCATTTTCAAAGGATCAGAGAGCAACAGAGCAGAGCTTTCCCTGACATCATCTCCATCACGAGGCCATCAGTTAGAAAAACCCAGGGCCAGCAGCATACTCAGCCATAGGCTAGTGGGGTTAATCACAAGGAAAACAAGACCCTTGGAAGCAACAAACAATATTAAGATTCATCCAAAAAATCCTGAGAAATGTTAGGTCTGATACAAGAGCAAGGATGGAGAGGGCTACAAAGCTACCAGGACTTATGGTGAAACTTCTGGAGAGCACAAGGCACAGACACGCTCTGCGGGTTATTCTCCAGCCTCTTTAACTACCGCAAACAGTGAAGCTAACTCAAAATCACAAGCTTGGCCTGATCCATCGTCCTGATGGCTGCTGTGACAATGCCACTGATGTTAGTACCTCCTCAGGGCTAGATGAGCACACACGGTGTCCTCAGAGCTCTGAGATCTGTCTGCCCTGCCAGGAGAGCTCATGAGATGAAACAAGGTTAGACCTTGGTAAAGACCAGAAAGCTTACACAATAGGATATGCCCAGCCCCCACCCCTGTGCCTTCCCCTCAGCCATGCATGGGTCTAGAATTGAGGAAACGGGGCAATGGAGGCACATTGGTGAGTGCTGGGAATTATGGGTAGGCACTGGCTCAACCTGTGCTTCTATCATGTACCAGCTAGACAGCTTTGAAGAAGTTTCCAAATTTCTCAAGGCCTTTTTCCTCACTGTTAATGGCAGATAATAGGAAATCTGGGAGATAATAGGAAATCTCCCAGATTTCCTATTATGAAAAGAATACACATAAAAGCATTCAGAACCTAGCCAAGGTATCCAGGGAGTGCTATTACTTTAACATATAGCAATAGCCAAGGACCCAGCATGCATTAACACAGAGGCACTAACCTGCCCACATTGCTCAACCATAGATGTATGGAAGTACAGGACATGGCTGTCCTTGGAATAGATGACTACGCAACAACACAGGCAATTCTTATGGAGAGACCAGTGGAGTTACAGGTAGGTCACTGGCCACTTAGCTTGCAAAAGACAGGCTGATGGGTCTGCACAATCACTTCACACTCTCCTAAAGTTCCCCTTTATAACACTCCCTGTGAACTTTATCTCAGGAATACCACTAAGCAAAATGCCAAATGCTGGGGATGTAAGAGAGAGAGCCTTCTACAGCACCCTCAGTATAGACCTGAGGACATGGAGGTTAGGGACAGGAAGGTTAGGCTGGATGAGGCTTCATGTGGATAAACAACAGTCCAGAGGATGGGCTTGGCTTCCTGAGCTCAAGCCAACATTCTTTTCATGACGCCATGCTGTCTCTTTATAAAATATGTGATTTAAAGATTAGAATTCATAGGTCTAATCACTTGTTTGTTCCAACCAACTGAAATTTGATTATTTCTGTCCCAAGATAAAAAGAACAAACTACCCATTTCTGTTTTTGAAATGGGAGTTTTTATTTTCTAGACAGACTGGGCTAGCCAAAACGTTTGATCCTCCTGCCTCAGATCCCTGATTTCTGGGACTAGAGGCATGAGCCACTATGCTTGTCTTTCTAATCAATACTTAAAGGATTTACAACTGATTTTAGAGATTTGGTCCTGGACAAGTTCCAGTCCTAAGCAGCCTGGTGGTTATTTAATTTAATTCCTTTGAGAGTGTCTTCCTCTGAGACGGAAGGTGGCAAACTTTGTCTAAAAAGGGCCCAGCAGCAAAGGTTTTTCAGATTCTTACTGTAACACTCAATTCTGCTGCTGTATCACCAAAGAAACCATAGAGAACACATGAAGGAACTAATACAGCTGTGTTCCAGAAAAACATTCCTTGCAGAGGCTCGGGTGTACTTCATATCACTGATCATGTAATGCCAGTCTTCACTGGAGGTTTTTAAACTATTGAAACCATCTTAGTCTGTAGACCATTCAAAATGGGTGATTGAGGCTGTGTGGCATACACACCTTTAATCCCAGCACTCAGGAGGAAGATCTCTGTGAGCTCAAGGCCAGCCTGGCCTACATGGTGTGTTCCAGGCAGCTAGGGCTACAGACTGAGACCCTGCCCACCCCCACCCCCACCAAAAGAAGATCTGGCCCTTGGTCTGTCACTTGAAAACTTCTGCTTCAGGAATAAAGCCAGCAATATCAGCTATACTTCCTTCACCAATTATGAAGTGTTTTACATAGGAATGGGAAAGTTTGACTATGGTTTGTAGGAAATTTATCTTGGGATGTTAGGTATACACAACTAATGCAAACAATAAGCATAAAATATGTATTAAGGAATGAATGTGGTTTTAGCCTGCTTTAAGAGAAAAATATAGCCTTTGGATTATAAGAGAGTTCCCAACATAATCTGCAATTCAGGAGGTTCTAAACACATGTATTCAGAAAACAAAAGCAAATAAAAAGAAAACAAAACCAACTTAGTGGTCAGGCTGGAGAACTATGAGGTTAAAAGCACTGGCTGCTCTTCCAGAGGACCTGGGTTTAATTTCCAGCATCCACAGCACAGTTCATAATCATCTGTAACTCCAGTTCCAGGGATTCAATGCCATTTTCTGGCCTTCATGGGCAATAGGCATGCAACTGGTACACAAACCTACACAGAGGCAAAATGCTCCTTTTTTGCTGTTGTTGTATAAATTTAGTAGTCTCCCATGAGAGAAATTAAGATATTAAAAGATAAAATTATATTTTAACTAAGAACAGTTTCAGGGAAGAATAGAAGTTTGAATGTTGAGGGTGGAAAAGGCTTATCCAGAGAACAGAGCAGGAGTGAATGAACAGAAGTTGAACACTGTTATCAGAGAGAACGTGCTATGATAATCTCAACTGTTAACCAATATGAAATGAGAGACCCTAAGAAGATTTGTAAAACACACTCTTGGGTATGTTTGTCAGGATGTTTCCAAAAAGAATTAATTAACCAGAGAAGATCATACTAAACATAGGCAGTGTCATTCAAGAGACTGGAAGCCTAAATGACATTCTCTAACTGGCAGAGGCCACAGAGGAACAGCTCTGGCATCTGCCCCTGCCTCTGCCCTATGTTGTTCCAAAAGAATAAGCCAAAGTACAGTTTTCCTCCTTTAAACTCTAAAAGCTGAAACCACCCAGCTCTTAGAAATAATATAATGAGCTTCCTCATATGCAGAGAGCATTCGTCACTGGCAATATTCAAATAGAAGGCAGCTCAACACCTACCCCGTGAGAATGTGCTACCAACATTACTGTGTCCGAGAAGAGTCATCTCGTGACCTTAAAACAGCCCTTTCATACCTGCAAGCTTCTGAGTATATAAAATGAGTTAAGGAAAGAAACTACACTGAAGAGTTAGCTGCCCCTAAACATTTATAGGTGGGCATATATTCTCTGCAAAGATGGGGCCAGAGAGACACATCTGGAAGATACAGAAGACAACTTCCTACCCCAAACCCACAGGGCAGTGAACAGGTTCTCAATCTACTCAGGCCCCATTCAACACCTTGAGTAAGGTTCAGGAGCTGTTTGTGTCTCGGGCAGCTTTGAAAGCAGGAAAGGCTTTTACACTCTCAACCAGATCTTGTGCTGAGATGAAACGATGGGAAGCAAGAGCTATCAGAAAGATTTCAACAAACAGTGCACTAGAAGGGATGGGCCACATTTGCAAAATTACCATTTAGTCAAAGGCAGATCACAGGGAGAAAGGGAAGGCACAGAAGATGGGCTTGCAGGAAAAGGTGACCACCTGTTGCCCCTCTCTCCATTCTAGGTCACAGCACACGGGAAGGTCCCATCTCCTGCCCAGGGTGGCCCAGGCTGGGAAGGTGCATTGCCACCCCACAAACAAACATTATGTGCTTAGAATGAAGGACTGCTCTTACCCTTCTCGTTTGTCATCTGTGTTGTAATACACCTGTGGGGAAAACAAGAGGCTCATGTCAGACAGGATAAAACAGAAATCTGAATGAGTTGTCTGACTGTACAAACTATCTGTGAAGAGGAAAAAAGATACATTTGATTAGCAATGGTGTGTGTGTTAGATTTTATAAAGTAAATTCAGAAATGTGACTATTTCTAGCTTAAGCTGGTCTGATCTGATCAGGTTACTCTGGCTCTCTGCCAAATGTTGCTCCTGACAATAAGAAAATCTGTTGGTAAGATCTAAACACATTCTTTAGAAAGGCTGTGCTGGCTCCCGGGTGTTTGTTCGTCAAAGGGGGCTTACCCTGGTTTCCCATCACCACAGAAATGTAAGGGTAAACTGTCAGCAAAGAAACTGGTGGACAAATATTTAACTGGGATGCCTATTTCACATATCAAATCGGGCCAGCATCCCTCAGGACCTGTGGCTCCTCTCAACATACCTCACCCCAACCCCTCCCCTACACTCCTCTCTTGGCTGGACTTCCTGTTCCAACAGCATGTAACTCAGCCATTTTGGCTTTCTTTGCCTCTTGAACCTGGTGGCAGCTCTTGGCTTCTCTCTTACTTCTCTCTCCTTGCCCGTTTAGTCAGCTGGCCATGTTCAGCCTGGACTCCTCCCTCTGCCTGCTTTGTCCTTTACATATACAATAAAAATCTCCACACTTTAAGGGGAGCCACATCTTCCTCTTTTTATTTCAGTTTTTCATTCATTAACTCTCTTCATGCTCTAAAGGTCATGTGGCAAAAGGAAGATCTCCAAGGACAAGTGTCATTAGGAACGAGCAGTGGCAAGCACAATCAGAATTAGAGAAACTGAAGTATCCTGCAGACAGTGCCAGACAGTGGTGCCACATGCAGGCAACCATCTCTCTCTCACACACACAGCCTTGCTGGCTGTCTTTTCTGGAAAAGATACAATATTCATATTCTTTCCTCTTATATATTGGTTCCTATGTAATAAGACAAGATAGAAATGTTAAAATGAATTTTAGTAGAAATGTACTCCATGCAAAAAGTATGAATATATTTATTATCATATTATATCATGAACCGAGAAACAAATAAACACACACACTCGTGCATATGCACACATGCAACCCCCCACACACACCATGATCCTCTGCTTGTACAGCTGCCTTGTCACTATATAAAACATTCTCCAGAAAAAGGAGAAGCTGCAAGATTGAGAAATCAGGCTGATGTCAAGTCCCAGCACTTAGAATGTGAGGGGACTTGAGTTTGTCATAATGCTCCTATTTCTCAAAACAATCCTTTCAGCTAAGGATTCTGGATTCAAAAGAAAACAAAACGAGGCAAAATTAAAGTCCCAATTAGTATGGCCAAAACAAACTCGGGCTGATGCTAAGAAACATCTTTTCTTTCTTCTCCAGTTTTCATTTCTCCCTTGGGAGAAGTAACCTTAAAGAGTAAAGGAAATAACATCAGCATCACCCGAGAATTCTGTAAACCTTCCCTTATAGAGGACCAGTCTTCAGTTAGCACAGGAAAAACCCTGAGCAAGCTCCAGTTCAGCTCCGTCAGCACTGGAGTGCTAGACCCAGCACACCAGTACCCTTTTAGTTTTTATTGAACAAAATCATAATTAATTCTCCTGTGGATGCATAGTTTTCATCATTAAATTTCAGTGTCTGCATAATCTTCCACAAAACTAAGCTGTCATAATGATTATTGAATATTTATTTGATTTCCAATCCTTCATTTCATTTGTAGATATAACCATAGGACTTGGCTATTGTGTTTTTGAAGGAAGATCTAACACTCTTTTTCCCTCAGATGACTAATGATTTATCCACTCAATGAGAACTACTAATTTGCTAAGGAAAAAATTGTTGACAAGATCTTAATTTCTCTCCTCTGGGCAAATGTATGTATGAAATGTATGAAACAGTTTTACCTCTCACCACTAGGTGGCGATATGTGCACTGACCGAGTCTGCTTCACAGACACCACAACTTGAACAGGCAGATGAGGAGCTTTCTCCTGTCCTGTTGTCAACAATGTTCTAATAACAGCTCACACCTTTCTTTGCCTTAGCATGCCAGTATTTCCTCCCAAGACAATGTTTTCTGTAAAAACCTACTTTTTGTGTTGCCATTCCCCTGCTGCTTGAGTTTATTTTTGTGGCCTGTTCTGCGTACACACCAGCACACCCTGAGGAGGGCAGTAGGAGGCTGTGAGCAAAAGTAGTACCTGTCCAGTCCTCTGCAGGTTGGCAAAGTGAACATCTGGTATGAAGAGCACGGGCTGCGAGTGCAGGTCAGGCATGGTTTTGAAGTACGTGATGTCACTTTTCTTCTGTAAAGGTATGGCGGCCAGCTTCCCGTCAGAGGCTGCACGAAACCACAACAACCACAGAACAGGGCTATGCACACATGAACACTGTCAGCCAAGTTCATGATCCTCCCCCAAAGCTTTCCCAGCAGCCTAGATTATGCTTCAAATGCCCTTCCCCAGGCCCAAATAAACAAAAAGAGCATGGGATTCTGGGAAGTACAATGAGGGTAGAAGGCTCCTCCACTTCCAGCTGTCCTGTGTGTACCGCGGAGGACTTCTGTTTGCTTTCCATGTCAACGCTGCCCCTGTCTGCACTGTAGGGGCAAAGCAGGCCACACCTGGAGCCTTCGTACCTTCCCCTGTAGCCAGCTTCTTCTGTCTCTTCAAAGGACCCTGCTGGCTACAATCAGCATTGGGGAGGGGTTGACTTACAGTTGTTGCACTGGGTTTGGGAGGCCTGGCCCTTCCCTTTCTTCCTATTCTGCTTTCTCTCTTCATCTCGGATTTTTCTTTCTGCTCCCTGATGGGGAAAACAGAGACCAAGCAAGGTATGTTTTCAGAGCATAAAAGAATATTCTCATTTTCTTTCTCTCTCTCACACACAGCATGAAGATGGGAAGAGGAAGCCAGGAAGCCTCCTGCCTCAGCAAAATGAGAACACTCACAGATCTTCATGCTACATTCTGACCTGTAAGGCCAGCTCATCGGATTGCTGCCTCTTCCTGTCTCATGCCTACTCCATGAACTTGGCTTTTGAATCCATGGGGAAAGAACAGGCTGAGTTCTCTGGCCCAGTGTCACCTGCTGGGTAGCTCAGTGCTATTAATAGAACAGCCTAAGCACTGGCCCATGGCGTCCGCTCCTAGGCACAGACAGCTTTCAGGCAAGTGCCACTTCCCAGGGCAAGTTTTCCTCTGCCTATGGTTATGAATTTTTTCAAAAATCATCACAGGAAGAAATAAAGGGGGCATTTTTGTAGCCACACAAAGATGCGGGATCACTCTGCACATGAAATTATCGTATTTCCCTGTATGCTTAGAGATGGTGCTCACTCTACCACGTAGGAGAAACATGCATTCACTCACTTCTGTGCTCCTGTTCTTTGTAATTTGACTTCTTATTAGCCAAATTCAAGGCCTTCTCCTGCTCCACTACCTGATCAGCTGCCCCTGGTGTCAGCATCATTTGCTGTTCATATTTCTTTTGGGCCATTTCTTAACCTGTTTTCCTCTCCTGATCCCAGAAAGGCATCCAGCACAGCTTCCTCCATTCTGGCTTCAGCAGAATTCAAGTACACCATGAATTCACAATTCACAGGTGACATTCACAGGACACCAAGCCAAACCTGCTTCCTAGGTCCATGTTAACAGTCTCTTTCCTTGCAGTCTGTTTAGGAAACAGTGACACACACCACATAAAGCACCCAGTAATCTGCACCCTTCAGACAAACCAAATACACTTTTGGTCACACTGACTCTTACTGGTCTTACTGACTTAGAGCAGAAAGCCAGACAAGACTAGGATACAGTGGGGACTTGGGTTCAGCAAGAGCACCATGGCTTTGGAGGGAGTTCTTGAAGGATGGGCCACTGCTGTTTTCCATAGATGGGACTCAGACAATCACAATGCACCTTTCATACCAAAAACTACCAAAGAAATAGCGGTTCTTATGGTATTTTACATTAAATTTTGAGGTGTCATTGATACTTACAGGCCATGGAAATCCACAGCAAGAGGGACAACATAGAGAAATATAGATACACCGGCTACAAAAAACTCATCAAAATAACACAGATTTTTGTAGAGCCTTTGTGTTTAAACAAAGAGAAATCAATTCTAAATGCCCCCAATAACACCTTGCTCAAACCAACTTCAAGTTTGGAGTGGGAAATGACAACATTTTTTCTTAGATACATACAGAGCACTTTGCCATGTGTTGGAAGCTATGTGTAATTCAGTATTCCATACAAATATGTATTATCTACCCCTATAAATTATAGTTCACTCAAGACACATCCCAAAATTATACAAATTATTTTTTCATTGTCAAATTTTGTGTTATTTTTAAGTATTAGTGTCATGTGAAAAACACTCATCATGCTGAATATTGCCCTGGTTAGTTTGCTGTGTTTTTGTTTTGTTTTATTTGTTTGTTGATCAACTTGACACAAGCTAAAGTCATAGGAGAGAATCTCAACTGAGAAAATGCCTGTGGAGCATTTTCTTGATGGATGAGAAAAGGCCCAGCCTGCTGGCAGTGGTGTCGGCCATGGCACAGGCTCCTGGATCTAAGAAAGCAAGCTGAGCAAGCCGGGGAGAGGGGGTGTGCAGGAGCAGGGCAAGTCAGTAAGCAGCTCTCCTCCATAACCACTGCCTCAGTTCCTGCCTCCAGGTTCCTGCTGTGAGCTCCTTCCCTGCCTTCACTCTGTGATGTGCCCTGGAAGAATAAGACGAAACAAGCCCACTCTCCCACCTGCTGCTTTTGGTCATGGGCTTTATCCCAGTGCTAGATGGCTAACTCAGACAGATAGTGCAATGACCTGAATGAGAACATTCTCCAGAGCCTGGTATGCAAACACTTGGTCCCCAGTTGGTGGTGATTCCTGGGAAGCTGGCATCATTGGAGAAAGGCTCATTGGAGAAAGTGCATCACTGGGGGTGGGCTTAAGAGAGTTTAAAACCTCACTCCACTTTCTCTCTCTGCACTATGCCTGCATCTCATCTTCCTGCTCCTACTTTCATGCTTACTTTCACACTGCTATGCCTCACCTGCCATGATAAACTCAACCCTCTGGACCCATATGGCATTTTATCTTAGCACGAGAAAAGTAACCAATAAAAATGGGTACAGCCCAAGAAATTTTACTTTTAAAGAATGGTTTTATTTGTGCTATTTCTGAGAATAGCCAAGAAAGAATTGTTTAAGAATTATCTATATCATCCTCCTCTTCAGGAAACCAGCAAACAGTGGATGATGCAGAATACCTCTGGTCCAGGCTTGGAAGGCCACAACAGCTTCTGCAGAGGACTTGGCAGTAGCCTTGGGGACTGAGGTTATAATAGAAGCTGTGAGGCTTCTGGAGGTAAAGCCAAAGACAAGGAGTGGATCCCTGTCACCAAGCTGGGCCACCTGGTCAAGGACTTGAAAATAGAATTCCTGGAGACAATTTACCTCTTCTCCCCACCCATTAAGGAATCCTAGACCATCAGCTTTTTCCTGAGAGCATCCCCAAAAGATGAGATTCTGAAGATCTTGCCAGGGTAGATGCTGCAATGAGGACCCAGTTCAAGGCTTTAGTTGCTATTGGGGACTAGAATAGTTATGTTGGCCCTGGTATTAAGTGGTCCAAGGATATAGCCAATCAAAACCCGAGGGGCTATCATCTTGGCCAAGCTTTCCACTCTTTCTGTATGGAAAGGCTAGTTGGGGAACAAGATTGGCAAGCCCCACATTGTTCCATGCAGAGTGACAGGAAGCTGTGGTTCCACACTGCTGAGTCCCCCCCAACCGAGAGGCACTGGCATCATCTCTGCTCCTGTGTCCAGAAAGCTGCTAAGTATGGCCAGTATTAATGACCGCCAACATAAGACAGGGCTGCACTGCCACCCTGGGCAACTCCATCAAGGCCACCTTTCATGCCATCTCCAAGTCCTACAGCTTCTTGATCCTGGAACCTCTGGGAAAGACTGTGTTCATCAAATAACCTCATCAGGAATTCATGGACCACCTTGAGAAAACCCTCACCAGAGTTCAGAGGACCTAGGCTCCAGCTGTGGCTACCACATATGGGGTTTTATACAAGATCATAAAATGAATTAAGCGTATTTTTGGAAAAAATTATATATGTGCAGTATAGTTTTCAGGAACTAGAAACACATTATACACTCTTGGGGAACTGTCATTCTCATTTCTAAATAAAGCTGTGATTTCAGTAAGACCCAAAAAAGCACTACACATTCAGTACAGACAGATCTGCCTCCACCAAGATCTTGCATCACTTTATTTTCTAGGAGTACTTGTCGCCAAAACTTCCAGAAAACATTACTTCTACACTTAGGGAAGAAGTCCATTTCATTTAAGAGGGCAAATTTGATGCAGCTGATGCAATTACAGTTAACCCATCCACAAGGTCCTAAGACTCTTCTTCATGTGAGTTTCTTGACATTCCCCACTCCTTAACACTGCAATATACAGAAACCTATGTCATCACTCACTGCTTGAAAAAAAAATGCCAATCCATCATGCTTCATTAGGGCATTTAAAACAGGAACTATTAGGAATGTGACCTTTCTTATTGGCAAAGCGTACATGAGAGTGATCCATTCTGGGTTTTCAATGTTTAAAATCATAGCCATACAAGTAAATGGTTTTTCCAACCACCTTTTCCTAGCCTAAGACCCCGCCATGTGACTTCAAAAACAAAGCTTTGGGGCAGGTAGGGAACGTACACATTCCCCTTCTCATCCTTTCTCACTGAAAGGAAAAATAACTGAATGAAAATAGGTTTGTTTTTTTTAAATTGGCAAACAACTGGTATAATGAGCCCATTTTATCCCTTAAAGCCTCTTTTCCTCTAGGACATAGGCTCACAACCACAGTGCAATACTCTCCTCCCTACAAGTTTGGGGTTTTGTGTGTGTGTTTGTTTAGTTTTGGGTTTTTTGAATGATCAGTAGTCACTCTCACATTCAGTGTATAAAGTTAGCTATTGATTCAAGGAGTCTGAACTGAGACAGATCTATGTCTGGACCCAGCTCCTCTGCTGCGTGAGTCCAGCCAAGTGCCTTTGACCCATGTGTATGTACTCACTGAGTGTTGCGTCAAATGGCCTCTGGGCTCTGGAGGCTACCTAACTGTCCCTCGGTTCTATAAGGGCTATACAGCTGTGCCTACAGTGCAATTCCAGTGGCTTTTATTATCTTCTCTTAACCATTTCCTCTCTGCTGTCACTTCTCTTGGCTCACAGGGACACATTCCTCCCTGTGCTATTTCATTGCTATAACAGGCAATTTAAAACAGACTGGTGTAGCTTTAAGAATGAAGGGTAGCATGGAATTAGCTATGGGCCTCTTTTCATTTCTCTTCTCCATCATCTAATCTGAAGTAGTCACCAGTGTATACCTATAAGCAGCCAGTGAGATTACACTGTCTTTGTTACCTCACTTGTATGTATGTGTGTTGTGTGCAAGTGTCCTTCAGTGTGTTCTGAGGCCAGAGAAGCATTTGGAATGTCCTCCTCTATTATGCCCTGACTTATTGCCTTGAGACAGGTCTCTCATTGAACCTAAAGTTTGACATTTAAGCTACAGTGAGTGGCTGGACACCCACATGCCTCAGAAACAATCCCAATGTTACAGGCACATGCAATACGCCCAGATTTTTATACTAGTGGTAAGGATTCAAATTTAGGGCCTTGTGCTTACATAAAAAGTACTCTTATCCACTGAGCCATTTCCCTGCAGTTTATTGAGCTTTTCAGTAGTTATCCTATGACTAAGTAGTAGAGGTAGGCCACACTGATGGCTACATGATGGCTACATGTCTGCACTCTCCGATTTACAGATAACTGTGTGCCCTCCATCAGCATATCACCTGTGCTTTCACATTCCATGTCTAGAGTGTATGCTCTACTAGATTTAGGGAGAAGGAATATTCACCAGAATTGGGATGTTATATTGTCGTTTATGTTTTATTTGAAGTTTGTGTTTTTCTATATTCTTTACATTGGAGTTAATTGGGTAGAAAAAAAGTCCTTGGTTTACTTTATTCTATTCAGATAACTATTTTCTCCTGATAGAGTATTACTGTTGAAATTTTTGATGATAAAAATATCCCTATTCACTTCTAATTATTTATTTTCCTTTAATTAAATGCCCAAAGAATAGTTTTCATCTTTTCAAAGTCTGATAGCTATGCTTTCTTTTTTTAACCCCCTGAGACAGAGTCTCACTGGCTGTCTTGGAACACACTACATAGACACGGCTGGTCAAACTTACAGACACACACCTGCCTCTGCCTCCCTAGTGCTGGGTTAAAAGGTGTGTGCCACTCTGCCCATCTGATAGCTGTTGTTTCATATTGTTTTCCTGAGCCAGTTCCCCCAGCACGGTATAAACACTCTCCCATGGTTCTGATGTACCATTTTTGCATTTGTTGTATTCTGTTGCTTGGGAGTTTATTGTTTTTTTTCTTGGTTTGTTCTTCTCAATGACCACTGTTCTACAAATATTCAGTCATCTCTAGCTCTTGTCTGTGGTATGTTCACTCCTCTCTTTTATAATTTCCTTCTATTCTGCGCTGTTTTCCCACCTGCACCTCCTTATGACCTGTCACTGGCCTAGCCACTAGCTGCTTCTCGTACATTATGGAATATTTCTGCTTCTATTGCAAGTTCTTGCCTGAGCTCAAGCATAGGTCTATTCTTCATATACATGGTTTTCAAGCTTCCTGTTAGCGAGATTCATTGGCTCACTTTGAGATATTGGGCTGTTTTTCATCTGCTGGGTGGTAGTAGCTTCATGATGTTCATTCACTGTTCATAAGGAAGTTGGTCTGACCTTAATCTTGTTTTTAATGAAATGCGTTTTTTTTTGGGGGGGGGCTATTTTCGGAGTCACTTTGGGCAACATGAGAAGCCAGGACAGTTCTCCCCTGAGGCTTGTAACCTACAATCCCTCTTCTTAAATGTTCACACAGTAATACAAAGAAGTGCACTGTTATTGTTGCTTTAAGGTTTATTCATTTTATTTTGGGGAGTGTTTTGTTTGCACATGTGTACATGCACCACATGAGTGCCTGGTGCCCACAGAGGCCAGAAGAGGGTACCAGATCCCTTGAAACTGGAGTTGCCAATGGCTGTAAAGCTGTCAGTTACTGGAAACTGAATCTGAGTCCTTTTCAAGAGCAGCAAGTGTTCTTTAGGACTGAGCCAGCCCCTACTCTTCTGTTTTATAAGATGGCCTACTCTGTATATAAATACAGAGTATAGATAGACATTTCTGTGTGCTTTCTATTGTTACAATAAAGACCACGGCAAAAGCAACCTGGAGAGCAAAGGGCTTACTTCCTCTTACAGGTGCAGGCCATCACTGAGGGAGAAAAACTCAAGGCAGGAACCTGGAGGCAGGAACAGAATCAGAGTCCATGAAGAAATGTCTCGTACTGGCTTGCTCTTCAAGATTTGCTCAGTTTGCTTTCTTATATACCCAGGATCTCCTGCCCAGGGCTAGCAAGCTAAGCCCTTAGTAAGCTAAGCCCTTCCACATCACCCATCAATCAAGAAACTGCTCCTTAGACTTACACACATGCTAATCTGCTAGAGGAATTTTCTCGGTTGGCCCTTCTCTTACGAGAAAACTCTCCAGCTGTGTGGCAAAAACTAACCAGGAGAGTGTCCCTTCCTATCTTAATTTTCTTTTGTGCTTTTCTTTCCCGGCCACCTGTTTGCCCACTCCAGTAGCTGATTTTACTCTTACCAGTTTTGCCCAGAACAGGGTTTTCCCCTTAGATCAGGGCTTTACATTGTAACTTCTCATGCAAAACAACATAGCAATGTCAGTCCCTTTGCACACACCAGCCAGCTAGGGTCTTTAGAATTTTTTCCCCCAGCCCACCTCACACCCTGTCCTCAGAAGGCCCCTTGGTGCTTTCCAACGAGTACCTTAGGCTCCGTTACTTGCCCTCACAGAGGCTGACCTCACACAGGCTGTCAAATGATCAGTACACGTGCTCACACCTGTGACCATCTCTTGTACCTGACCTTCAGGGTTGAAGCTTTCTTATTCTAACTATTCTGTTAAAGTTTATAGTAGCAATCATGGAGATGAAAGCACTGTGTGCTGTGTAAGAAATGATGAACTTATTTTGTAGGCAAGGTTTCTAGTCCTGAAAGTTCTAGGTGAGGCCCCATGCAACTCAACAAATGGCCAAGATTGCAATGTGTGTTCTACAGTAGTGTCTACACCCAGCGGATATTCCAGATCTGTCATCTCAGCTGCACGCTCGGACCAAAGCACAGTATGCTACAAACTGAAGGTTCCCTCATTTCACCCGACATGTGCTGAAGCGAAGCCCTTAACGCTGGTGAGGTGATGAGGCTGATCCCTGATGTGACAGTGTCCCGTGAAAAGACACAGGAGAGCTCTTCTCTTTTTCTTCCATGTGAGCATAAGGAAAGAACATGCCTACCGGCAGCCAGGAAGTCCCTCACAGGGACTGAACTCATAGCGCTGAGGTTTCCGTAGAAAGTACATTTCTATTGTTCACACCACCTAGCCTCAGGTATTTTGTTTTATCAGCCTGAGAGAACTAAGCCCCAGGGCAATGCCAGTCATTAAATTAATGGTAAAAATACTGAAAACAGCAAGAGCCAAGACAAAGGACAGTGGATTGGTGACTCCCTAAATATCTAACAGGACTTGAGAATAAAAGACTGCCATGTCTCTGTGGTTGGCCGAGAACAGCGACAAGGGAGAAATGTCATTAAAAAGAACATCTAGCCATAACAGAACCTTTCTGACAAATTTGTCTTTACTCACCTTGTCGCAGAAGACCTTGATCTGGCAGTACGCTCTGTGGATGGGTTTATTGCTGCGGTTATTGTAACTGTATGTGTCAATCTGAATCATCAAAGGAAGTCCTTTCACGCCCTTCTGGGAGGAGAAATCTGTACTCAAGCAATTCACTGTGATGAAAATCTGAAGGAGGCAGAAAAAGAAGAAAGTTCACGAACTGCCATGCAGAGGACCTTCAAAGAGGGAGGCAGGCAGGCATGTGAAGTGAAAATCCTACACAAACCTATAAGAACAACTGATAACTGTTCAATACTCTCCCATAGAATCCTGCCAGATGCACAAAACATTATATGGCTGTAAACTTCTAAACAATTTGCTTTGATATTTGAACTTGAAATAGACAATTTAAATGACTGTCTAGAAAGCACATCACTATAAATGAGTTAACTAGGTTATTTTCTTGGTATATTAAAATCGCCACTTCTGGGGCTACAGAAATGTGTCAGCAGTTAAGAGCACTTGCTACTCTTGCAGAGGACTAGGGTTTGATTTCCAGGACCCACACGGTGGTGCACAACTGTTGTAACTCCAGTTGCAGCGGATCTGAGACCGTCTTCTGGCTTCTATATGCTCCTGGATGCACGTGGCACACATACATACACTCAGGCACACCCACATACTAAATTAGTCAATTAATCTAAGAAGTTGACACTTCTAGTTATAACTTTCCCTAACTTATGACCTGCAGGATAAAAAATAATAATAATTAGATAACTATTCTTTTTTAATAGAATAGCATTGAAACCCAGTTATGTTTTGTAAAACTTCCTTCCTTGACTGTGGAGCGTGAGGTCTGTCTGGAATAATTTCTTATTATTTAATATGACCTGGCACCTAATACAATGCCTAGCAAAGAACTCACTAAGCATTAGATAACTGAACTTACAGGAATCCCACTAGATTGCAAGTCAAAATCCCCGACTTCAGCCTCTAGTAGCATTAACCAGCTAAGGGGCCTCATACATGTCACTCAATACTTGCCATGTTCAATGGTCCCATTAAAGTGCCTGCAAGCCCTCTCCCTGAAAAAGAAAATCTAAATGCTAACCTACTCCACATTAGTGAAGAAGAGGAGCGGGTTTTTTAAGTGCTTTGGAGGCATTTCGTTGCAAGCGGGTTTTTAAGTACTCTGGAGTCATTTCGTTGCAAGCGGGTTTTTACGTGCTCTGGAGTCATTTCGTTGCAAGTGGGTTTTTACATACTTCTCTGACATTTAACTGGAAGCGGGTTTTTTAAGTGCTCTGGAGTCATTTCGTTGCAAGCGGGTTTTTAAGTGCTCTGGAGTCATTTTGTTTCAAGCGGGTTTTTAAGTGCTCTGGAGTCATTTCGTTGCAAGCGGGTTTTTAAGTGCTCTGAAGGCATTTCGTTGTAAGTGGGTTTTTAAGTGCTCTGGAGTCATTTGGTTTCAAGCGGGTTTTTACGTGTTCTGGAGTCATTTCATTGCAAGCGGGTTTTTACATACTTCTCAGACATTTCACTGGAAGCGGGTTTTTTAAGTGCTCTGTAGGCATTTCTTTGCAAGCAGGTTTTTAAATGCTCTGGAGTAATTTCGTTGTAAGCGGGTTTTAAGTGCTCTGGAGTCATTTCGTTGCAAGCGGGTTTTTACGTGTTCTGGAGTCATTTCGTTGCAAGCGGGTTTTTACGTGCTCCGGAGTCATTTTGTTGCAAGCGGGTTTTTTAGTGCTCTGGAGTCATTTCGTTGCAAGCGGGTTTTTAAGTATTCTGGAGTCATTTCGTTGCAAGCGGGGTTTAAGTGTTCTGGAATCTTTTCGTTGCAAGCGGGTTTTTAAGTGCTCTGGAGTCATTTCGTTGCAAGCGGTTTTTTAAGTACTCTGAAGGCATTTCATTGTAAGCGGGTTTTTAGGTGCTCTGGAGTCATTCCGTTGCAAGCGGGTTTTTACATACTTCTCAGACATTTCACTGGAAGCGGGTTTTTTAAGTGCTCTGGAGGCATTTCGTTGCAAGGGGGTTTTTAAGTACTCTGGAGTCATTTCGTTGCAAGCGGGTTTTTACGTGTTCTGGAGTCATTTCGTTGCAAGCGGGTTTTTACGTGCTCTGGAGTCATTTCGTTGCAAGCGGGTTTTTACATACTTCTCAGACATTTCACTGGAAGCGGGTTTTTAAGTTCTTTGGAGGCATTTCGTTGCAAGTGGGTTTTTAAGTACTCTGGAGTCATTTCGTTGCAATCGGGTTTTTACGTGCTCTGGAGTCATTTCGTTGCAAGCGGGTTTTTACATACTTCTCTGACATTTAACTGGTAGCGGGTTTTTTAAGTGCTCTGGAGTCTTTTCGTTGCAAGCGGGTTTTTAAGTGCTCTGGAGTCATTTCGTTCCAAGCAGGTTTTTAAGTGCTCTGGAGTCATTTGGTCGCAAGCGGGTTTTTAAGTGCTCTTTTCGTTGCAAGCGGGTTTTTAAGTGCTCTGGTGTCATTTCGTTGCAAGCGAGTTTTTAAGTGCTCTGAAGGAATTTCTTTGTAAGCGGGTTTTTAAGTGCTCTGGAGTCATTTGGTCGCAAGCGGGTTTTTAAGTGCTCTGGAGTCATTTCGTTATAAGCGGGTTTTTAAGTGCTCTGGAGTAATTTCTTTGCAAGCGTGTTTTTAAGTGCTCTGGAGTCATTTCGTTGCATGCGGGTTTTTAAGTGCTCTGGAGTCTTTTCTTTTCAAGCGGGTTTTTTAAGTGCTCTGGAGTCATTTCGTTGCAAGCGGGTTTTTAAGTGCTCTGGAGTCATTTCGTTGCAAGCGGGTTTTCAAGTGCTCTGGAGTCTTTTCGTTGCAAGCGGGTTTTTTAAGTGCTCTTGAGGCATTTCGTTGCAAGCGGGTTTTTAAGTACTCTGGAGTCATTTCGTTGCAAGCGGGTTTTTACGTGCTCTGGAGTCATTTCGTTGCAAGCGGGTTTTTACATACTTCTCTGACATTTAACTGTAAGCGGTTTTTTTAAGTGCTCTGGAGTCATTTCATTGCAAGCGGCTTTTTACATACTTCTCAGACATTTCACTGGAAGCGGGTTTTTTAAGTGCTCTGGAGTCATTTTGTTGCAAGCGGGTTTTTAAGTACTCTGGAGTCATTTCGTTGCAAGCGGGTTTTTAAGTACTCTGGAGTCATTTCGTTGCAAGCGGGTTTTTAAGTGCTCTGGAGTCATTTCGTTGCAAGCGCGTTTTTAAGTGCTCTGGAGTAATTTCGTTGCAAGCGGGTTTTTAAGTGCTCTGGAGTCATTTCGTTGCAAGCCCGTTTTTAAGTGCTCTGGAGTCTTTTCGTTGCAAGCGGGTTTTTAAGTGTTCTGGAGTCATTTCGTTGCAAGCGGTTTTTTAAGTGCTCTGAAGGCATTTCGTTGTAAGCGGGTTTTTAAGTGCTCTGGAGTAATTTCGTTGCAAGCGGGTTTTTAAGTGCTCTGGAGTCATTTCGTTGCAAGCGCGTTTTTAAGTGCTCTGGAGTAATTTCGTTGCAAGCGGGTTTTTAAGTGCTCTGGAGTCATTTCGTTGCAAGCGGGTTTTTAAGTACTCTGGAGTCATTTCGTTGCAAGCGGGTTTTTAAGTGCTCTGGAGTCATTTCGTTGCAAGCGGGTTTTTAAGTGCTCTGGAGTCATTTCGTAGCAAGCGGGTTTTTAAGTGCTCTGGAGTCTTTTCGTTGCAAGCGGGTTTTTTAAGTGCTCTGGAGGCATTTCGTTGCAAGCGGGTTTTTAAGTACTCTGGAGTCATTTCGTTGCAAGCGGGTTTTTACGTGCTCTGGAGTCATTTCGTTGCAAGCGGGTTTTTACATACTTCTCTGACATTTTACTGGAAGCGGTTTTTTTAAGTGCTCTGGAGTCATTTCGTTGCAAGCGGGTTTTTAAGTGCTCTGGAGTAATTTCGTTGCAAGCGGGTTTTTAAGTGCTCTGGAGTCATTTCGTTGCAAGGGGGTTTTTAAGTGCTCAGGAGTCTTTTCGTTGCAAGCGGGTTTTTAAGTGTTCTGGAGTCATTTCGTTGCAAGCGGGTTTTTAAGTGCTCTGAAGGCATTTCGTTGTAAGCGGGTTTTTAAGTGCTCCAGAGTCATTTCGTTGCAAGCAGGTTTTTACGTGTTCTGGAGTCATTTTGTTGCAAGCGGGTTTTTACATACTTCTCAGACATTTCACTGGAAGCGGGTTTTTTAAGTGCTTTGGAGGCATTTCGTTGCAAGCGGGTTTTTAAGTACTCTGGAGTCATTTCGTTGCAAGCGGGTTTTTACGTGCTCTGGAGTCATTTCGTTGCAAGTGGGTTTTTACATACTTCTCTGACATTTAACTGGAAGCGGGTTTTTTAAGTGCTCTGGAGTCATTTCTTTGCAAGCGGGTTTTTAAGTGCTCTGGAGTCATTTCGTTGCAAGCGGGTTTTTAAGTGCTCTGGAGTCATTTCGTTGCAAGCGGGTTTTTAAGTGCTCTGAAGGCATTTCGTTGTAAGTGGGTTTTTAAGTGCTCTGGAGTCATTTGGTTTCAAGCGGGTTTTTACGTATTCTGGAGTCATTTCATTGCAAGCGGGTTTTTACATACTTCTCAGACATTTCACTGGAAGCGGGTTTTTTAAGTGCTCTGTAGGCATTTCTTTGCAAGCAGGTTTTTAAATGCTCTGGAGTAATTTCGTTGTAAGCGGGGTTTAAGTGTTCTGGAATCTTTTCGTTGCAAGCGGGTTTTTAAGTGCTCTGGAGTCATGTCGTTGCAAGCGGTTTTTTAAGTACTCTGAAGGCATTTCATTGTAAGCGGGTTTTTAGGTGCTCTGGAGTCATTCCGTTGCAAGCGGGTTTTTACATACTTCTCAGACATTTCACTGGAAGCGGGTTTTTTAAGTGCTCTGGAGGCATTTCGTTGCAAGGGGGTTTTTAAGTACTCTGGAGTCATTTCGTTGCAAGCGGGTTTTTACGTGTTCTGGAGTCATTTCGTTGCAAGCGGTTTTTTAAGTACTCTGAAGGCATTTCATTGTAAGCGGGTTTTTAGGTGCTCTGCAGTCATTCCGTTGCAAGCGGGTTTTTACATATTTCTCAGATATTTCACTGGAAGCGGGTTTTTTAAGTGCTCTGGAGGCATTTCGTTGCAAGGGGGTTTTTAAGTACTCTGGAGTCATTTCGTTGCAAGCGGGTTTTTACGTGCTCTGGAGTCATTTCGTTGCAAGCGGGTTTTTACATACTTCTCAGACATTTCACTGGAAGCGGGTTTTTAAGTGCTTTGGAGGCATTTCGTTGCAAGTGGGTTTTTAAGTACTCTGGAGTCATTTCGTTGCAATCGGGTTTTTACGTGCTCTGGAGTCATTTCGTTGCAAGCGGGTTTTTACATACTTCTCTGACATTTAACTGGTAGCGGGTTTTTTAAGTGCTCTGGAGTCTTTTCCTTGCGAGCGGGTTTTTAAGTGCTCTGGAGTCATTTCGTTCCAAGCAGGTTTTTAAGTGCTCTGGAGTCATTTGGTCGCAAGCGGGTTTTTAAGTGCTCTTTTCGTTGCAAGCGGGTTTTTAAGTGCTCTGGTGTCATTTCGTTGCAAGCGGGTTTTTAAGTGCTCTGAAGGAATTTCTTTGTAAGCGGGTTTTTAAGTGCTCTGGAGTCATTTGGTCGCAAGCGGGTTTTTAAGTGCTCTGGAGTCATTTCGTTATAAGCGGGTTTTTAAGTGCTCTGGAGTAATTTCTTTGCAAGCGGGTTTTTAAGTGCTCTGGAGTCATTTCGTTGCATGCGGGTTTTTAAGTGCTCTGGAGTGTTTTCTTTTCAAGCGGGTTTTTTAAGTGCTCTGGAGTCATTTCGTTGCAAGCGGGTTTTTAAGTGCTCTGGAGTCATTTCGTTGCAAGCGGGTTTTCAAGTGCTCTGGAGTCTTTTCGTTGCAAGCGGGTTTTTTAAGTGCTCTTGAGGCATTTCGTTGCAAGCGGGTTTTTAAGTACTCTGGAGTCATTTCGTTGCAAGCGGGTTTTTACGTGCTCTGGAGTCATTTCGTTGCAAGCGGGTTTTTACATACTTCTCTGACATTTAACTGGAAGCGGTTTTTTTAAGTGCTCTGGAGTCATTTCATTGCAAGCGGGTTTTTACATACTTCTCAGACATTTCACTGGAAGCGGGTTTTTTAAGTGCTCTGGAGTCATTTCGTTGCAAGCGGGTTTTTAAGTACTCTGGAGTCATTTCGTTGCAAGCGGGTTTTTAAGTACTCTGGAGTCATTTCGTTGCAAGCGGGTTTTTAAGTACTCTGGAGTCATTTCGTTGCAAGCGGGTTTTTACGTGCTCTGGAGTCATTTCGTTGCAAGCGGGTTTTTACATACTTCTCTGACATTTAACTGGAAGCGGTTTTTTTAAGTGCTCTGGAGTCATTTCATTGCAAGCGGGTTTTTACATACTTCTCAGACATTTCACTGGAAGCGGGTTTTTTAAGTGCTCTGGAGTCATTTCGTTGCAAGCGGGTTTTTAAGTGCTCTGGAGTCATTTCGTTGCAAGCGGTTTTTTAAGTGCTCTGAAGGCATTTCATTGTAAGCGGGTTTTTAGGTGCTCTGGAGTCATTTCGTTGCAAGCGGGTTTTTACATACTTCTCAGACATTTCACTGGAAGCGGGTTTTTTAAGTGCTCTGGAGGCATTTCGTTGCAAGCGGGTTTTTAAGTACTCTGGAGTCTTTTCGTTGCAAGCGGGTTTTTACGTGCTCTGGAGTCATTTCGTTATAAGCGGGTTTTTAAGTGCTCTGGAGTAATTTCTTTGCAAGCGGGTTTTTAAGTGCTCTGGAGTCATTTCGTTGCATGCGGGTTTTTAAGTGCTCTGGAGTCTTTTCTTTTCAAGCGGGTTTTTTAAGTGCTCTGGAGTCATTTCGTTGCAAGCGGGTTTTTAAGTGCTCTGGAGTCATTTCGTTGCAAGCGGGTTTTCAAGTGCTCTGGATTCTTTTCGTTGCAAGCGGGTTTTTTAAGTGCTCTTGAGGCATTTCGTTGCAAGCGGGTTTTTAAGTACTCTGGAGTCATTTCGTTGCAAGCGGGTTTTTACGTGCTCTGGAGTCATTTCGTTGCAAGCGGGTTTTTACATACTTCTCTGACATTTAACTGGAAGCGGTTTTTTTAAGTGCTCTGGAGTCATTTCATTGCAAGCGGGTTTTTACATACTTCTCAGACATTTCACTGGAAGCGGGTTTTTTAAGTGCTCTGGAGTCATTTCGTTGCAAGCGGGTTTTTAAGTACTCTGGAGTCATTTCGTTGCAAGCGGGTTTTTAAGTACTCTGGAGTCATTTCGTTGCAAGCGGGTTTTTAAGTGCTCTGGAGTCATTTCGTTGCAAGCGCGTTTTTAAGTGCTCTGGAGTAATTTCGTTACAAGCGGGTTTTTAAGTGCTCTGGAGTCATTTCGTTGCAAGCGGGTTTTTAAGTACTCTGGAGTCATTTCGTTGCAAGCGGGTTTTTAAGTGCTCAGGAGTCTTTTCGTTGCAAGCGGGTTTTTAAGTGTTCTGGAGTCTTTTCGTTGCAAGCGGGTTTTTAAGTGCTCTGAAGGCATTTCGTTGTAAGCGGGTTTTTAAGTGCTCCGGAGTCATTTCGTTGCAAGCGGGTTTTTACGTGTTCTGGAGTCATTTTGTTGCAAGCGGGTTTTTACATACTTCTCAGACATTTCACTGGAAGCAGGTTTTTTAAGTGCTTTGGAGGCATTTCGTTGCAAGCGGGTTTTTAAGTACTCTGGAGTCATTTCGTTGCAAGTGGGTTTTTACGTGCTCTGGAGTCATTTCGTTGCAAGTGGGTTTTTACATACTTCTCTGACATTTAACTGGAAGCGGGTTTTTTAAGTGCTCTGGAGTCATTTCGTTGCAAGCGGGTTTTTAAGTGCTCTGAAGGCATTCCGTTGTAAGTGGGTTTTTAAGTGCTCTGGAGTCATTTGGTTTCAAGCGGGTTTTTACGTGTTCTGTAGTCATTCCATTGCAAGCGGGTTTTTACATACTTCTCAGACATTTCACTGGAAGCGGGTTTTTTAAGTGCTCTGTAGGCATTTCTTTGCAAGCAGGTTTTTAAATGCTCTGGAGTAATTTCGTTGTAAGCGGGTTTTAAGTGCTCTGGAGTCATTTCGTTGCAAGCGGGTTTTTATGTGTTCTGGAGTCATTTCGTTGCAAGCGGGTTTTTACGTGCTCCGGAGTCATTTCGTTGCAAGCGGGTTTTTTAGTGCTCTGGAGTCATTTCGTTGCAAGCGGGTTTTTAAGTATTCTGGAGTCATTTCGTTGCAAGCGGGGTTTAAGTGTTCTGGAATCTTTTCGTTGCAAGCGGGTTTTTAAGTGCTCTGGAGTCATTTCGTTGCAAGCGGTTTTTTAAGTACTCTGAAGGCATTTCATTGTAAGCGTGTTTTTAGGTGCTCTGGAGTCATTCCGTTGCAAGCGGGTTTTTACATACTTCTCAAACATTTCACTGGAAGCGGGTTTTTTAAGTGCTCTGGAGGCATTTCGTTGCAAGGGGGTTTTTAAGTACTCTGGAGTCATTTCGTTGCAAGCGGGTTTTTACGTGTTCTGGAGTCATTTCGTTGCAAGCGGGTTTTTACGTGCTCTGGAGTCATTTCGTTGCAAGCGG